>NW_027181815.1:10822695-11190195 GCF_029961685.1 Aristolochia californica | reverse complement strand
CAAAGAAAACATGTATTATTCTACTCCCGAGTCTTCAATACAGGGGGAGAAAATGATTGAATTGAAGATCCTTAATCATCATTTGGATATCTTGGAGACTTCAAGTGGTCAATATTCAGATTACAGGTGTGGACATCAAAATGACACAAATGAGCATGATTCACAAGATGGAGAAAGCCAAGACCAGATGGAAGTAATGCAACCAGAGTCTCAGCCGCCATCTTCCCCCCTTCATAATGTACCAATGGATCAATTGCCTTCTGAGTCCGAGTCCATGTCTGAGCCTCAGGTAAGTTCCAAAACTCAACTAAGAGTGCAACCTCATCGAACCACAAGAGGAAAACCTAGAGTCAATTATGAACCTCTTCTCACCTTTAAATCTCAGTATCTTATGCATAATTTTGTGTCTTATCATAGATTGTCAAAGGCAAATGAAGTATTTGTGAATCAATTATCTGTTTTATCTATTCCTAATAGTGTGCAGGAAGCCTTGAAAGATCCTAAATGGAAAGAAGCCATGAAAGAAGAAATGAGGTCCCTCCAAAAGAATTCAACATGGGAAGTGGTTGACCTACCTGTAGGAAAGACACCAAAGGATATACTCAAACCTACGGGATCGATTATATGGAGACATTCGCACCAGTGGCCAAAATCAACATTGTTCGGATTCTACTATCTCTGGTTGTGAATCTTGACTGGCCCTTATATCAGTTTGATGTAAAAAATGCATTTTTGCACGAAGATCTCCAAGAAGAAATATATATGGAATTACCTCCTGGATGTATTATGCAAAACAAAGGATGGAAACAAGTATGTAAACTGAAGAAATCCCTATATGGTTTGAAGCAGTCCCCCGAGGGCGTGCTTTGGAAGGTTCACAAATTTTATGAAATCTATCAGATATAAGCAAAGCAACTCAGATCATACTCTCTTCCTGAAATATAACAAGGAGGCCATCACAACTCTTATTGTATATGTTGATGATATGATAGTAACTGGGAATGATCCAGAAGAAAAGAAATCATTGCAAAGTCGTCTTGCTAGAGAATTTGAAATGAAAGATCTTGGCTACTTAAAATATTTTCTTGGTATTGAAGTGTCCAGATCCGAGGAAGGAATTTTTCTATCTCAACGAAAATAAGCTTTGGATTTATTGAGGGAAACTGGTATGACAGCATGTAGTCCAATCAATACTCCAATGGAAGAAAATTTGAAACTGGGAACACGTTCAGATCAAGTCCCTGCTAATAAGGAGCGTTATCAGAGACTAGTTGGGAGGTTAATGTATCTTGCACATACCAGACCAGACTTAGCTTATGTACTAAGTGTGGTTAGTCAATTTATGCACTCTCCAAGTGAAGAACATATGAATACCATCAATCGTATCCTGCGCTGCTTGAAATCATCTCCAGGGAAAGGAATTTTATTTAAAAAGGGAGGTGACTTGAAAATTGAAAGTTATACCGATGTCAATTGGACTGGGTCAATAGAAGATCGACGGTCTACATCTGGATACTTTACATTTGTAGGTGGAAATTTGGTCACTTGGAGAAGTAAGAAACAAGAGGTGGTGGCTAGATCGTCAGCTGAAGCCGAATACAGGGGAATGGCCAAGGCAATATGTTAATTATTATGGATCAAAAATCTGATACAAGAACTACATATTGAGCAAACAAGTACTATGAAATTATATTGTGACAATAAGGCAGCATGTGATATTGCCCACAACCCAGTCTAGCATGACAGAACTAAACATGTTAAAGTTGATAGACACTTTATTAAAGAAAGTTAGAAGCAAGAATCATTGAAGTCCCTCATGTTCGATCTAAGGATCAGCTTGCCGATGTGCTAACCAAAGCAGTGTCTTACCGAGCTTTTAACAAATGTCTTGACAAGTTGGGCATGAGTGATATCTATGCACCAACTTGAGGGGGAGTGTCAAGATTCACTTTGAGATTTCTTCCCTTAAGGAGAAATCATGTAAATATTCTGTAAATCCGGTGATTGGGTAATCCCGTTAATCACTCATAATTCTTCCATGTATATTTTTTAAAACGGCTATTTAAGCCGATGATGTGAATGAGAAATTAAGATAGTAATTGAAGTATTATTTTTTTACTAGAATATGTCTTAAGCGTTACAGGACATCCGGGTTACATAACGTAAAAATGGTTATCGAAGAGGGCAATCACCCTCCACCCCCCCATATTTTCCAAAAAATAGCATTTTTTTGTACAGTTTCCAACCGTTGATGGTCGGAGAAGAACAAGTCACTAGAGGAAGTTGATCTAGGAAAACGTCATTTTCCACATTGTTTATTTATCATTTCTCTACGGTTTAGATATATAACATATACTTGACAATCGCAGTGAGATTCTTCCAAAAATTGGGAGAACTTGATATTGAAAGTTTCACCTGAAAAATCACAATTATGCGGGTCCATTAATTGGATCCAAGTATACTAATCGAATCCAATAGAAAAGACCAAATTTAAAAATTGTTAAACAATTGATATTTTCACCTATTTAGTTAATGAATAATAGTTTTGATTATTTATAAAATTCGTTGATAAATGATAATTTACTTAAGGTTTAGCTTGTATACATAATTTTTCAATAGTAATTAACTTTAACCTAATATTAATGTAAGTTTACTAAAGATAAATCATGCATTATCATCACAAAATTATATTACATTTAAGTTCGGTTGAGATTATATTACAATTATAAATAATTTATATTTAACAAAAGTAATTCTTATTAATTATAAATAATAAATAATATTAATAAATTAAAATAAAATAAAACTACATTATTAAATAAAAAACTTTTTTACCTACTTTGTTAATGAATAATTGTTTTAATCTGGATATTCTCATATTTATGTATGTTTTTTCAGTTGTAGTTACACTTAGTTTTTTATTTATATGTCCAGTTTTAATTTATTTTTACTGGTCCTTAATGCAGAAATAATAGTTAATTCAAATGGATTATAAACTAATTGTAACAAATTAGTTAATAAATAATATTCAATACAAGTAAAATAAATTGAAATAAGTTAGAATATTGACAAGTAACAATGATTATTATGAAAGAAGTTATTAGTAATTTTAAATTATAATTAATTTAAATGAATTTTATTTAATTATAAAATAAATTAAATATAATTCAAATTAATTATAGTTAAATGTAAATAATTTATATAATACTAATAATCTGGATTATCTCATATTTCTACCTGCTTTTATAGTATTTTTTTTTGGAAAAAACAATAACAGGGCATTAAATACAGGATAAAAAAAAGGAGCTATTAAACACACTACACAAAAAACAGTAATTTATTTTCACTAGTTAATTTACTTTCTATTTCACTTTTCACGCTAACCCCTGACCCCTGGACAATAGCTTGGATTCGGATTTGAGCGGGTAAGAAATCGTCATCCCGCTTTTTCACTCTAGTCGTGATTTTATGTTTCATATTGATCAAATCGGGTGATGTGGATTCCACCTCCTTTCGGATTTTTCACTCACTCCACTTTCAAAATCGAAAGGAATTTTCGTTTGAAAACAGTCTCCTAACCCTCCTTTCCATCTCTCTATTGAAGGACTTTTTGACAGATTTAAGACTTCATCCACTGACAAAGTCTTGATTTATGTCTCCTGCACCCCCTATCCTATTCTCCATCACCTCAAAAATAAAACTTTTATCTCTTTTCTCTACTTTATCATCCTTATCACCATGGTTCGCACATAAAGAAAGTTTCATCAAGGAAAAGGCACCACAACCTGAAGAAGAGTTCTCAGAAATGCCGGACTAGTGCAATCACTTTCTTGCCAAGGTATAACCCACTTGATTGGACCTTGGATACTATCAACGGGAGGTAGCTGTTTTTTGAGGATCTCTTTGAGTACTATTCCACCATCTTGGAATACATTTTACCTGTCTACCCAAATCCAGTAAGGTGGTCTATGCCAATCTTGAGGAAGAAGAGCTAGGGAACGGAGAATTGAAGCTCTCACATCCTTTGTTCAGCAAACCTCTGTTTCTTTGACCACCACAAAGTTCAATGAGCTCCTAGGGCACCCCCAGATATGGGCTAAGACGTACATTAAAGAAAGTTAGCCCAATGATCTAGAGGAAGAGCATCCTCAATTGGTAGTTCACAGAATGTGGGCAAATCAGAGAAGATCAACATAAAGGATCTCAACACGGAGGACCGGTTATTCATGAAGATTGTGACACACATCTTCATCCGGGGAAAGGGCATTTTCTCACGGTCAAACGAGTTGTTATAAATGGTTGATCAATCATAACTTTCCATTGATCGGTTTACTTGATTCACGCTAGAATCTTTAGCATATTAATTCATTGGGATTATTAATATAAAAAATTCTACTATAAAAATTTTCTAATGAACTTATCCGAATTAATCATTATTTATTTTGAACTGCGTTATGTGACTTGATTCGAAGAACCGACACGAAAGTGTTGACTTCGTAAGTGGCTGCAGCGGCAGCCATTAATGTTGTTATCCGAACCCGATGAATTGTCATCCATGACAACGAGGAAGAGGATCTGAATTCGTAAGTAGCTGCAGCGGCAGCCATTAATGTTGTTATCTGAACCCGATGAATTATCATCCATGACAACGAGGAAGAGGATCTATTTTTACTTTGAGGATCTATTTTTACTTTTTCTTTCTGCTTAAAAAGCAGAACGAAAAAGAGTTGCAGAGGACATTTTCCATTTTACAGAAAGCTGGTTGAGTACTTGTAACAGAAGACTACTTAAACAAACTAGCCAATCTCACGAACAGGAACTGATCAAAGCCCATCCTAGGCTTCTTTATTGGTCACCGTCACAGAGTTGCTTCTTCCCAGAATCAGAGCAGCCTCAGTGAAACGCCGATAGAAAGAAGCTTTCTTCATGCTGATTCATGACTGAGCGGACTGTCCAGAAGGGAACCAGAACCAAGCATGTTAAGAGAGAAGCTATGGAAAATGAAGCGGTCAGGACACTGTTGCGTCCAGGAGGCAGGACAGTCGATGGCCGCGAAGGTGTTCTTGTTTAAGCAGATATAAATCTCCTGAAGTTGGACCTTCCCATTGGCGTCGTTGGAGCAGAAGAGCAGAGTCTTCACGCCGAACGCCCACCGCAAGGCGTCGACTACCGTTTGGGTACGGTAATAGAGATCATTTGGCGCAATTTCTGGGAGAAATCCAACAGTCAGTAAAATGATTTCCAAAATTTGATAATGAAAATGAAATCGATCGAAGGAAGTAAAGGGGTTTGGGAGGAGAGATTTTACGGTATTGGGAGAGCTGATTGAGGACGTTGAACTTCTTCCTTTGGGTCAAGGAGGTGGTGAAGTATGTGACTTCATCCAAACCGGTACAGGTCCCGTAGTTGGTCCACACGGCACTCCAGAAATTAAGGACGTTGTCCGGATTGCTAGGGCATTTCAAGACTTGCCAGTAGCTCCACAAATCGGGCAGAATGGGTTGAAGCTGACATTCAATTATATTCATGTCAATCTTTGCAATTCAATTACTACTCCCGTCTTGGAAGAAGTTACATTACAGAAACAAAAGAAGAGAAGGGGAAACGGAAGAAAAAGAAAAAAAGAAAAAGGAAGAAGAGAACGGAAGAGAACCAGTTGCTCAGAGAAAGCAGCTCCCTGGCATCTAGACACAGGCCCGTTAGCGTTGTAAGTGTACAAGCCCGTCACGAAGAAGTCGACCAAGGGATCAGGAGCAAACTGGGTTTTGCAGCAACCCCCACTCTTTTTACAAGTAGCTCCTGGCCACTGCAATTCCACAACACAGTTCAGGTTTCAAATTACAATCCATCTAAATCCGTCCAAGCTATAAACAAAAAAATACCAGAATCACTACCCATAACGAGTTACGACCCAGTATTTCATTGTTCCTGCAAGCACAGCAGATGCCACACTACCGGCCATTTTTCTTTCCAGAAAAAAAAAGGAGGGGAATTAGCTGTTTTACCCTATACAGAACAGAGACGAAAGGACTATTACCAGTAAGCCCAGAGCATAAAAATCGACGTTAGTCTGCGCAGCTGCCTGGATGCAGAGCAAAGCCAAGAGAAAGGAAACGGAGGCGAAGCGAGCTGAAGCCATTGCTTTGCGTCGTCTAGAGAAGCCCTAAGATGCTTTTCTAAGCGAAATCGTTCGGAGATTTATAGAGACTGGAGAGGATTAGGCAGATAGAGACCTCAATCAGCTTTTCTGGATTATAATGGGGCCTTCGTCTCTTCCAATTAATTACCACCACCAAAATTAAAAGAAAAACAAATCTGTGAAAAACATGTGCTTTCGTTCTGATGCCAGATTGTAAAAAGAAAAAAAACACAGAAGCAATCACGC
This sequence comes from Aristolochia californica, assembly GCF_029961685.1. Taxonomy (NCBI): domain Eukaryota; kingdom Viridiplantae; phylum Streptophyta; class Magnoliopsida; order Piperales; family Aristolochiaceae; genus Aristolochia; species Aristolochia californica. Next base: position 11,183,810 of record NW_027181815.1, on the reverse strand, counting down.
ACTCCGAGTCTTCAATACAAAATAAAAATATCTGACACGAAAGCTTGATTTATGGGTGTATAGTGTGAACGGACAGAAAGCTAAGTGGTCTGGGGGAGTATGCCACTGACTGGTCTCGCGCTGGTTTCCCACGATTCCCACGTGGATAGATAAAGCTGACTACCAATGTGAACTAAGATTATATAAAGGCCACTAAAAGAATTGTGAATGTGTGAATCACGGGGAGATTCATTTAAATTGTATTGTCATAAATAGACCTTTGCATTTGTTCTTTTATTAGTCCTGTAAAATAAGTAAATTATAGTAAGTCTTTGTATTTATATTAAAATATTAATAAACTTTTTCTTACCATTTGAGTATTATGATTTAACAACAATGAGTTGACAAAGATTGTCCCTATAAAAATATTTATTATTTATATATAATAAAAATATAAATATATTTTTATAATCATATTCAACATATAATGCTAATGTATATATTGTAGACATGGCTAAATAAGAAGTAAATTGTTAGTAAATAAAATAAATTATAAATAATTAATTATAAAATTTTGTATGAGGAATATACATGATATCTTTAATAAGAATTTCACATCTCGGGAATATATTTTGTTGGATTCCTTTTGTGTGCGGTGTAATTGTGTTCACATGAATTATCATTCCAAGGACATCTATCACCAAAATAAAGTTAGAATTATTATAAATAATTCAAATGAGATTTCACAGAGAAAGGAAATTCCCTCAGGAACATTTTCCTAGGAATTTTTTAAAGTTTCACTAAAAATCAAGCAACTTTTCCCAACAAAAATTATAATTTCGATGGAAACGGTCTCGTGGGAGAGAGAAAATTTTCTGAGGAACCTTTTGCTAGTGAAATTTCAATTTTGCTATCAAAGTTGACTCTGCTAGTGAAATCTATTTTTGTTAGTAGAGTTTAAAACTACCTAGAAAAATTGGTAGAGTTTTTGTTACTAGAAGTCATTTTTCTAGTAGTGTCATATACTATAATTAGGGGTGGCTTCAAAACGAGCAGGTTCGCGAGCGGCTTGAGTTCGGCTTGGTGCCGGCTCAGTTCAATTCGTTATCTATCGAGCTCGAGCTCTGAAATCGACTCGTTTACCTTAACGAGTTGAGCTCGACCGAAACTAGGTTCAGTTCGTTGGCTCGCGAGCCGGCTCAAGGTGAGTCGGGATCGGTATCGGGTCGAGAGCGGGAGTGTGAGCGACCAAGCCCCTCCCGTCGGCTGTTGTCGCTGCCTCTACCGTCATCGACAGCTGTTCGCCGACCACCTTTGTGGTCGTCCGTTCTATTTTTTCCTCCGATTTCTTCCTCTCCTCGTCGCCGCCATTTCCGTCGCCGCCGCTTCCGTCGCCGCCGTCATCCTCGATGACAGATCCTCCCCAATGTCGTAACCCCCTTCCCTCCTCGTAGTCTCGGTGGAAAACCCAAACCAGGGGAGAAATTAGGGGAGAAATAATCTCCCCCCTCCCCGCGCGAAAATGATTTAGCACGTGCAACATCATAAAGTAAAAAAAAAAAAAAATCCTTAAACTCTCCTTCCTCGTAGCTTTTGAAAAAAATTAACAATACATTTTATAGAAATAAGTTTCTATGAACTATTAGTGTCTCATGTTGTTTTTAAATATTTTTCTAATAGAAATTTTTTATTAAAAATCATATAATTTTCTAATTAAGATTCTCCTACCAAGATGGGGTAGAAAACTGTATAAAAAGTTTTTGAATAAATATTTATGCTATAATACTTTTAGCATGAAGCAATTTTTATTGCAATTTTGTGTTTGACATTTTATTTGATTAAAAATTTATCGATAAGTATAATAATATATTATATTGATTATTAATTTTTATTTATTTCCCTAGAAGATGCAATAAAAGGTCCATTTAACTTTCCTAAGAAAAATTTAAAATATTTTTTGTAATTTTCTAATAAGTCACTAAAAGTAATAGGATTTTATTTAAAGTTTTTTTTTGGGAATATGTATCTTAAGAAAAATATTTCTAGTTTTTCCTAGAATATAAATTTTCATTTAGGGGTACTAAGGAGGCCATAGTAAATTTATGGCCAGATTCAAAAATTACAAACCAAGTTAGACAACAATTGTGAGTAAAAAAGATTAATATTGGTGCATTTTAATCCATTATTGAAATTCAATTCTGAACTTCCCCTATCATTCTTTTTTTTTTTAAATGTATGCATAATTTTATATATAATTTATTCGAAACCTCCCCTACGTGCGAGATCATAAACAAGGAAAAAAAACAACTCTTTGTCCCTTCCTCATGACTCTTGAAGAAATTGAAAATATATTTTAGTAGAAATATGTTTCTATAGACTATTAGTGGTTTTTTAAATAAATGTTGAAAAGACATTTTTAGTAGAAATATAGGGACCATTAGTGCCTCATGTTTTTTGAAAATATTTTTCTAATTATAAATTTTTGTTAAAAAATCATATAATTTTGTAAGTAAGATTTTCTTGCCAAGATGGGCTTGAAAACCGAATAGAAAAAAATTGAATACGTATTTGACAGTTGATGATATAATACTTTCAACATGAGGCAATTGTCATAACAATTTTGTGTTTGACATTTTATTTGATTAAAAATTTATCGATAAGTATAATAATATATTAGATTAATTATTAATTTTTATTTATTTCCTTAGAAAAGGCAATAAGAGGTCCATTTAACTTTCCTAAGAAAAATTTAAAATATTTCTTGTAATTTTCTAGTAAGTCTCTAATAGTAATAGGATTTTATTTAAAGGATTTATAGTTTTATTTCGGTGATTGTAAATTGATAGTGATATTTTATTTAATTTTGTTGTGTTTGATTATTGTATGGAATTTATTCATAATGTTATGCAATGTATGGAGTGTTTAGACTATTTTATGGAGTGTATAAACAATTTCATGGAGTGTTTATGGAATATACAGACAATTTTATGGAGTGATTATGGAATATACAGACAGTTTTATGGAGTGTATACGCAAGTATTATATATATAGATTATGCCCAATTTTAAGTAGAGGTCATACCGAATTTTATATAAGTATTATATACATAGATTATGCTCAATTTTAAGTAGAGGTCATGCCCAATCTTATACATGTATTATATATATATAGGTTATGCCCAATTTTATGTAGAGGTCATGCCCAATCTTATACATGTATTATATATATATAGGTTATGCCCAATTTTATGTAGAGGTCATGCCCAATCTTATACATGTATTATATATATATAGGTTATGCCCAATTTTATGTAGAGGTCATGCCCAATTTTATGTAAAATATATGCATAATTTTATATATAATTTATTTTATATATTGTTTTTTGAAAAATTTAAAATGTATGTTGAAGCTCGAGCTCGGCTCGAACTCAGTTAAAATTTTTGGGCTCAAGCTTGATAACAATTTTAGGCTCAAGATGAGGTTCGGCTCAAAGCTCGACTCGAAATATTTAAATCAAGTTCGGCACGAACATAGGCAGGTTCGGGCTCGGCTCAATGCCACCCCTAACTATAATGATATAGTGATATAGTTGATGTATCTTTTACTATAGCCTAATTCTAACCAACAATGTATTTGAAATTTGAGGGTAGTTATTAATTAAAACTTTTAATATAAAAAATTATTAAATGTTGCTTTTAAAAACCCACATATAAGCTTCCTTCCCAAAAAAGAGGAACATGTTCCTCCCACTTGTCCTCACTTTGATCCAGTGTGTAGTGAGAGGAGAGAGGAAAGTATCCCCCCTCCTTTTCGTAAGATCGAATAGAGGGCATCACTAGGGGTGGCATCGAGCCGAGCCTGAACCTGCCTATGTTTGAGCCAAACTTAATTTAAATATTTCAAATTCGAGCTCTCGATAATTTTAATCGAGTTCGAGCCGAGCTCAAGTTTCAACATTCATTTAAAACTTTTCAAAAAATACATGTCTCGAGTTCGAGCTCCAACATACATTTAATATTTTTTTTAAAATACTTGTAAAAGAAATTGTATATAAAATTGGGCATGACCTCTACTTAAAATTGGGCATAAGGGTGGCATCGAATCCAGCTGAGTCCGAACCTTATTCGAGCCGAACTTGATTTAAATATTTTGAACTCGAGCTCGAACCAACCCTAGCCTCGAGCCTAAAATCGTAATCAAGCTCGAGCCTAATAATTTTAACTGAGTTCAAGCTCGAGCTCTAGCCAAGTTCGAGTTTAACCTATATTTAATACTCTACATAAAATATATATCAAATAAATTATATATAAAATTATGCATACATTTTAAAAAAAGAATGATAGGGGAGGTTCGAGATTGAATCTCGATAATGGATTAGAACGCATCAATATTAATCTTTTTTACCCCAAATATTGTCTAGCGACGGTGACGAAAACAGAGGTGAAGGCAAAGACGAGGGGAGGAAGAAATCGAACCTACGGTGAGTAGCTATCGATGACAATAACAGTGGACGAGAGGGGCTCGACGGTGACGAGGGGAGGAAAAATCCCCCCCCCTTGCTCTCGCTCCCGGTCCCGATTCTTGAGCCAGTTAACAAGCTTTCAATCTGAACCATGGTTCAATCGAGCTCGGCTTGTTAACACAAACGAGCCTTATCTGAGTTCGAGATCCAGATAAATTGAGCCGAACCAAGCCGGAACCAAGTTGAGCTCGAGCCGCTCACGAACCGGCTCGGTTCGATGCCACCCCTAGGCATTGCCCCCCTTGAGTAAAAATAGAGAGAGGGTTGTTGCCCTTCCCCCTTCCCTTCCTCTTTTTTTGTGGTAGTAGAGAATCCTCACTAAAATATAGGAGCTAACACGGAAATATGTTGGCCCAGGTGGCTTTTGAAGCGGGGAGTGAATTGAGATACTAAGTTACAAAACTAAATGCTTAGTGTACAGAAATAAAATATCACAAATAGTTAACAAGCACACATCACAAAGAGACCAATTTTTTGTTCTTGATATTCCCCTAATGGTAGTCACCACCCAAGAACCATTGCTAAAAAAATTCCAATAATAAACCCTATTACCTTAAATTTACAATCAAAAGAGATTTTAACTCTCTTTAAACCTAGTGTACCCAATTACATAATTTATTCTCTTCCCAAGAGATTCAATACAAACTAGATTCCGGCTCTAGTTGACTCTCCCTTTCTAGATTTCGGGTTGTAGATTACCAATTCTTCTAGCTTTTAAGATACTTGAGAACCTCTATTAAAGAAAGTTAAAATACAAAAAAGTAAAATCAATCTTACAACTTTCTTTTGGAGAAATAGTCCTTCTCCTAGTGAGATCCAAGCCTCCAAATCTTTAAGTACATGAGCTAAAATGTATATGAGTTTGATAAAACTTTGAATGCAAAGATTGCCAAGGGAAAATGAAAGGTTTAGGCAAATTTAAAGTTTTTCTCTTTAAAAGGATAAAAAGGGAATTTTAAGCCCAAAGATATTCTTTCAGAGGTCAGGTATGCCAATATAAGCTCAACACGCATACCTTACCTCTGAAAGAATATCTTTGGGCTTAAAAGGGAATTAGCTAGCGAATTTCACAATTCACTGGGAGAGGTCAAATTCCAATCACTTGCCATGTCTTCAATGTCTCTTAGCTTCAGTTAAGGTAATGACTTCGGGCATGTCGACTCTCACATTGTGAAGGACAGTGTGAACAAGACCTAGGAATGAGTTCATCACCATATAGGTGATCAGTGATTACTAGTTGAGGGCAGGATTTTGAGGAACAATCCCATGAAATGATAATTTATTAAAGAGGTTCTTTTAGATTAGTTATAGAATAAATATTAGATATTAAATAAAAATTAAAAATTACAAAATGTAGGTAAAGCAACATTCCCAAGGAATTTGGAAAATTCTTTTTATTATTTTCCCTATTTCCCCCACTAGTGGTGTATAATTTTTTTTATTTTTATATAATTTATAAAAAATATATTTTTTATAAAATTTTGTGTAATTTAAAAAAAATGAACTTTATAATACATATTCTCAATATTATTAATTATATATTCAATTAATTATTTTATTCTTTAGGAATTTATTTATTAATCAAGGAAAATATATTTTTAAAGATAATAAAAATGATATTAAAAATGATTTATCCCTCGCCAAAGAAATTAAGAACTTGCTGGCAAAGGTTGCATCTCTATCTACGAATTTAAGAAATTTGTTAGTAGGGGATGTACATTAGAAGGGTCTATTTGAAGGCAAAGTCAGTGAATTTTGTTGCCAGAGGGTGGAGCCTCTATTAGCAAATTTGAAAAATTCGTTGGCAAAGATACAAAATCCCAATCAACAATTTTTTTTTAATTTCACTAGCAGGGATTTCAAGTTATGCCAAAAATATATTGAAATTCGCTGGCAAAAACCTCTCCTAATAGAAACACGCCAACAAATGTTGCTAGGAATTTTTTTGCTTAGAGAAGGTTCTGCCACCGAAAAAAATCGCTAGCAGAAGTTTAATCTCTTATAGTTTCTTTGGCTTATAAAAAGTTAATGAAAACTTTATTAGTTGTCTAAAGCCAATGGCCTTTTAATAAAACAAGAACTTATACTCATTGAATCCTTGTACTAAATTTTCTTTTTTCCTTTGTATAAAAAGTCTTATGGAGTAGTTGGAGGCATAAGTTGTTCTTATGTTGCTTGTTTGTTGACCAATACCCTAGAGTTTAAATTATTCACTTATATAAATGTTTTTCTCTCCCTATAAATTTTATATTTTTTTGTTAACTTTTTCCTAAAAGTCATTGGAACTGTTTTAATACTTAATCTTGGAAAGACCTTCAATGATAGGTATGGCTAGATTAATAGGAATTTCTAGGGAAAAAACTGAAAATAATTTATTTGATCAAAATTCCATGGTATATGCATTAATTTTAAGGCATGAAACATGAGTTTTTTTGTTGCTCTAGGTAGAAATCAATGAAAATTAAGGTTGTGTTTAGAACATAGAAAAATGAAGAGAAAAGAAAAGAAAGAAGAGAAAGATAAAAGAATTTTTTTTTCTCTTATTTTGATGCCCATAGAAAATAAGAGAGTAAACAAAAGAGAACCATGGCTTCTCTTGTTCGGCTGCATAATGAAAATAGAAAATAAAAATTATAATAATATTAAAATTACTAAGCAAACCGAAGAGATGAAATATCTATAGGTATTAAATTATTATCGACAAACTCTTATTTTATCTTCTAATAATTTTTATTATGTATAAATTTTTATTTCTTTTTTTTCTCTCCAAAATCCATGTTTTTTCAGAGAAAGTCATTTTACTAAGAAAGAAAGTAAGTTTTTCTTATATTTTCTTTTCTCTTCAAGAATCAGTGCTCTTAAACATTGGAAATGGATTTTCTCATTTAGTGCATATTGATATTTTTTTAGTGGGGATTATGAGGTAAAATTAGTTAATAAATTTTTTTAGATATAATATTTTATAATTGGATTTTTAGAGAGTTAAATTAAGCCAATTTATGGTTAAGTAAATGGTGTTAGTAGCTGTCACTAAATAAGTGATTAGAAGAAATAGATTTATCATTTAGTAGTTTTTATATCGTGATAATCTATTTTATACAAACTGATCATACTGTGTAATATACGGCATTTGCTGGCTTCATCTACGTGAAATTGATCCCTGCTCCGTTATCTGGGTTGGATGATAACGAAGGATGAGGACGACCGTCTCACAGGGACAGTCATGGCGACTTGGCGAGAGATCAGTTTTAATATGAGTATCAGACAAGATATGACCCTGGGAACTGAGCATTCGTCGAGTCCCGAGGCAGATAGTTGCGATAAGTAGGGAATTCATTTCTCTTGGGAGAGGAAACTTACATTTCTCAAAGCTGCCCATAAATTCAAACGGCGATCGTCATCTTCCCACTTCCATTTACTGCTTCTACCAGCTTAATTTCCATGTCGTTCAACGCGACTGGAAAAATATCACTCTAAATTGTGGTAAAGTTGATCTTAAATAAGCTCCTGAATCTGATGCCACGAAGCAATGATGCGTCCAGGCTCCATAAATACATCTCTGCAACTTTGGGCCGGGGAATGGAGAAGAGGGACTCAGCTTATATATAGAAAGCAAAAGGAGCAGAGAAACACATTTAGGTAGAGCCCTTGGCAAAAGCGAGGAAGATGGGGAAAATGAGATTGTTTTCTGTGCTTTTCCTTGTTCTGTTAGTGGGGGCGAGAGGGAGCATGGAGGACGATGAGAAGGAATGCGCAGACCAGCTGGGGAACCTTGCGTCTTGCATCCCTTACGTGAGCGGGAGCGCGAGCAAGCCCACAAAGCAGTGCTGCGACGACACTGTCAAAGTGAGAACCGCTAAACCGAAGTGCCTCTGCGTCCTCATCAAAGAGAGCACAGATCCTACAATGGCGCTTCCTGTCAACACCACCCTCGCCCTCAAGATGCCTTCCGAATGCAACATGGACGCCCCAGTCTCCGACTGCCCATGTACTAGTCTCTTTCTGATTCTTTTCCCTTGCGATCATCACAGTCGTTACGTCACCTGTTAATTATACCTTCTACTGACTTGTCCCTGTCTGGGTTCGATCGTTAATTTTCTTTAATCAGCGATCCTGAAGCTTCCTCCAGATTCTCCGGACGCCAAGATCTTCGCTGAAGCTGGTGCGGATTCAACAAGCCAACCTTCCCCAAGTTCTGGTTCGTCGCCTAGCTCGACCTCAGGCTCAGGTTCGGGGTCGGTCCCTGCTCCGGACAAGAAAGGCACTCCGGCCAGCAGCGACGGAACCACAAGGACGACTGCACTGACAAGCGGTGTTGCCGCGATTGCACTGTTGACTGCAAGATTGTTGGCGTAAACAGATCAACACAGGGAATTGAATGGCACCGTACGTGAATTGCGAGAATAAAACAGAGACGACTTTGTTTTGTTTTTTTTTATGAACTCTTTCATCGGTATCTAGAGGTTCATGGGTGTTAGTGTGGACAAGTTTATAAAATCTTTGAAATAGGGTGTTAGTGTGGACAAATTCATTTTCATTTTCATCTTCTAAATTTAAAATCATTGATTTTATTAATTATAAAAATAAGTTTATTAAACCACAGTGTTTGAGTTAATAATATTTTAATTACCACTATTAAATTACTAATATAATAGAGTAAATAAAAAATAAATATAATTAATAAATAAAAAAGTATTATATTAATAACATAAGATAGATTTTTTATATGGTATTAATTAATAATATATTTTGATAAAATTAAAAGTAATTAATTAAATAAATGCATATATTAATTATATTTTATTTACCATATACTTAAATATAAAGTTTAATATAGTAATAAAATTGAATAAAAATAATAAATAAATACATATACAACTTTATTAATAACCTAAAAAAAATTATTCTAATAACGAGTTCGTGCCTTTAATATTAAAATCATCAAATTACAAGTTTAGTACATATAAACAACGCATGTTCAAAAGTAATAAGATACAACCATCATTCATCATTCCACATGGAAGTCAATATGGTATTTTGAAATTGTGAGGCTCTTGTGGATTTTAATGCACTCTGCCTCCGAAAGCATGTTATTTGGCTACCCACATCCTCAAGACCATCGCAATCGTCGTTGTTTGTATATATTTTACATAAAATTGGATATGACCTCTACATAAAATTAGGCATAACTTATATATATAATACATGTATAAGATTGGGCATAACCTCTTCTTAAAATTGAGCACAATCTATGTATATAATACCTGTATAAAATTCGGCATGACCTCTACTTAAAATTGGGCATAATCAATATTCATAATACCTGCATAAACACTCCATAAATACTCCATAAAATTGTCTATATATTCCATAATACTCCATGGAATTATTTATATACACTCCATCTACTGCATAACATTATAAATAAACTCCATACAATAATCAAACACAACAAAATTAAATGAAATATCACTATCAATTTACAATCGCCCAAATAAAAATTATAAATCCATTATAAATTTACAAACTATAATTATTTCTCTTCATGCCAGTTGTTCCTCACCCATTTCCCCTTATTAACTGATCTCCAAATCTTCTCCTTGATTGATCTTTCTCTTGTAGAGGAGGTAACTCCTTCAATACTGCAATTGTTACATCATCCGCATTGCCCTGACATGCAAGTAAGAACATCCAGAATAAATCCATGATTATGGTATAAAAAAAAAGGGTCAATTCTTTACTAGTTTACTTTTAACAATCTAAAAATTCTGAATAGGGATATAAATATTGCCCTGATGAGACATTCTCAAGCAGGCCTCCGGACTCAAAAGTCTCCTACTCCAAAAAAATAAGATTGGAAAACAAAATCTTATAACAATGGTTGAAATGGCATTGGTCAAAAAGTTCTCAACAATATCAAAAGTAGGATATATCAATCACAAGTAGCTGTCTATAAGGCAAATCAAATACAACACTAAATTAATACAAAAAATAGAGTTTAGACTTACCTTATGAATTTTGAGAAAAATCAAAGCCGAAGGGTTAAATCGAAACCACAAAAAAAAAGAAAATACCATGTGGTGGATATGTATAATACCCGAATCTCCTCACCACATGGCAAAAACATTCCATAGCACTTCAAAAATCCTCAACAACATTCTAAAACATTTCAAAATTAATTAAACTATTTTCACTACTGCATATGCACTAAATAATGAGAAAACACACACATTAAATCCAAATTCACCGAACACCCCTGGTAGAGCCTCATATAACTTCGCAGTCACTACGAACTGTACCTCATCAGTGTTGGGGGTCGGGTTTCGTTGGCTAATGGACGCCCGTGTAGGCGACTGAGCTTTGTTTGAATTGGACTAAAAAACCCCTAATAAAACCTAAACCATAAACCATCAAACCCTAAAGTCAAACTCTATCACCTACTAAACACTAATTCCATAACACAGTACCCTAAACCTTAGAAGCCCTAAACCTTAAACCCTACACCATAATTCCAGACCCTAAACCCAAAACACCCTAGAGCTTAAAAACACAAAACCCCCCCAAAACCTTAAAAACCCTATCACCTACTAAACTCTAAACCCTAAACACTAATTCCAGAACTTAATACCTTAAAAGCCCTAAACCCTAAACCCTACACCCTAATTCCATACCCTAAACCCAAAAAACCCTAGAGCTTAAAAACACAAAACCCCCAAAACCTTAAAAACCCTAAACCCCCTAAACCTTAAAAACCCTAATCCCTAAATACCCTAAATCCTTAACCATAAACCCTAAACCCTAATTACAGGACCCTTCAATACCAAGCACCAAACCCTAAAAATAATCCCTAACACGAATCAATAATTTAGACCCTAAACCGTAACCCTAAATCCCATAATTATGCACAAATTACCCCCAATTAGGCACTGAAAATAAATTTAAATCAAATAAAACACTAATTTAATGAAAAAAATTAGGGTTTAGGCATACCTTATGAAATTTGGGGAAATCGAAGCCAAAAGGTGAAATCGATGCCGAATGGGGAAATCGATGCCTAATCAAAGTAGAAATTAAGCAATTGATGCCCAAATGTCCAAAATCGAAGAAAATCGAAATGGAAATGGGGAAATCGAACGAAATTTGAAGGTATTTTCGGGGGAAAGGAGAATAGCCAGAGAGAGAAGGGAGTGAGAGGCCAAAAGGGAGAAGAGAGGGAGAAGACAGAGAAGAAAGGGAGGTCGGGAGGGATAAGAGAGAGAGAAGCGAGAGAGAGTGAGTCTGAGAGAAGAGAGGGAGTCACGGAGACGAGAGAGGGGGTGCGAGAGAGAGGGTGAGGCCGAGAGAAAACCGAGAGATAAGGCCGGAGACTAGAGGGAGCGGAGACGGTGGCCACAGACAAAAATCCGATCGATTTTATGGCAGCAGAATGTCGGGGGCGCAGGGAGACGAGAGAGGGAGTGCGGGAGAGAGGAAGAAAAAATGAGAAATGACGACGCGAGAGGGGGGGGGGGGGGGGGTGCGAGGAGAGAGAGGGAAAAAAAACCAGCGTCGCCTGTCCGTCAATTCAAAGAAGATCAAACAAGGCCTTCTTCCAGATGATCGAAATTAAACCGTGGAGATAAAGGATCCTTTCATCCCCTGCATCGAGATGAAGTTTTATCTGCGCTCCACTAACGACTTCAAGTGTTGAAGGGCGTTATGCGGATGAAGATCATCACATCTTCAAGTTGACTAACCCCCCCCCATAGTTATCAGAAAATCTTTGAACTAGACGAATCACCTCGCCTTGTTTAATTGGATTTTATATTAAATATCATCCCCCCCACCCCCCCATAGTTATCAGAAAATCTTTGAACTAGACGAATCACCTCGCCTTGTTTAATTGGATTTTATATTAAATATCATAAATGCGTACTTTTTTATTTTAAAAAATTCAAACATATTTTTGAATAAAATCAAATTTTATATTTTAAGTAAATAAAAATTATTATTTTTTGTAAACTAAATAAATTAAAAATAAGAATTAAGATATGAACATAATATATATTATAGCATCAAATAACTAATAAAATGGTTTCAGAAATAATTCCTAAAACTGATAATTTTTAAAATAAATTAAAAACAATATTGCGGTAACATAAAATGATTTAAATAAATAATTCTATAAATGATTTTTAAAAATAAAGTAAAAGAAATAAAATAAAATATGCACAAATTATTTGAATATATATGTTAATAAATATGAATGTGTATCTCTTCTCCCTAGAGGTATCAATACGAATCTCGGACTCGAACTCGAAAAACCTGAATAGGGTTGGGTAACCAATCCCGTCCCCGCCCCGTTCCCCCTGTTGTAGGAGAGTCGGAGACTCCTGACAACTGTAGCAGTGTGTAGACGCTGTCTTCTCGCTAGATCTTCCTCAGCATGCTTGACGTCTCTGAACTCTAACACGGTATACACGGTATGTTCTCTCGGCCATCAGAAAAAAAAAGCCAGAAGAGTGCCATTGGTTCGATTGCCTGAAAAGTGAAATACTGAAATTGGAATATTTCGCTTCTACAGTCAAATATTTGTCTTTTTTTCTCCTTTTTCTTTTATTATTTGATTTTTCACTTTAAGAGGATTGTCCAAAATCGGGATTTTTAAGTCATAATATCCGTTTAGAACTACCTGGGCTTGTTAGAACATCTCGTTTCAGTTACGTTTCTTTCATTAGCTTCTTACTATCTATTTATCCATTGTCTTATTATCTTTAATCGTTTGGGACTGAAGTCCTGTTTCGCAGATTAGTTTAGAGCATAGGTTACGCATGGGTCCATCCACTGGTTTAGAATATCTAATGCTTGCAAAAACACCTCAATGAAATGCGATTGCGCAAACACTTCTGTTTCTGTAAAATATCTTCTTCTTATTTCCAAACAAGGAAAGTACCTTGGTCGGGCTCGTATCTTTCGCTGTTTCTCTTTCTCTGGATGGTTTGTTTAGCTGGTATACAGTTTTATAGTATGTCAGATAAAGTCAGAATTACATAGTTGCTTTACATATTACTGAATGAATGGATATGTCGTTTTTGGTCAAAGTACATATATTCAGAGGCTGATCGATGGTAACGGTGAGTACTTGGATGTTTGAGATCTTATCTCTATGTGGAACTAATCTTGAAGTGTTGCAGTAGTAAGGAAAGCATCTTATATAGTGTTGATAATTGTTTCTGCTACATCTCCCAAAAACCTTGATTTCTGTTGGGAAAAGTGCTTTAGCAATTATTCAACCGCCTTATTTTGTAATAGGTGCATTTGTGTGCTATCTTCTTGGATTTCTTTGCTGAACCATTTATTTAATTGTAGCTAGAATATTATCTTTATAGAACAGTGACATTAAATACTCTAATATAGCACCTTAAATCAGCCAATTGATTCTTATTTTTCGGTTACTGCTAGTAATGAAAACTCTCCTCTCCCCACGCTTCCTCTCTCTAGTCAAGGTAAGTAGTCTTTTTTTATAGTTTCTGGTGATCACTTGTCACCAAGTAGAGTGAGAAGTAGGAGGGATGGAAGAATAGATTGAAGAGAGTTTAATCAAAGTTTACTGATAATCGGACAAACTGTTAAGCACTGTTGAGTATTAGCATGGTATTAATTCGGGTGTGAAGAGTGATCGAGTATTTAAAGGCTTTAAGTTGGGGTAACTTGGTGACATAAGATACTGTAATGTATAGCATAGGCTTAATGTTAGGTATTCTTGTCCAGACAGTAACTATTACTTGAAGTAATGAAGATTAGAGGGAGAGGGGTTGGCCTAATGTCCTATCTCCTTTCCTCTGGACGCAAACTACTAGTGCCCTGTGTCTCTATCTGTTCTGCATTATACTTCAATCTAATCTTAATTTACAATGACCAAACAAAGAAGAAATTTGTTATTTTCTTTCCTGCTTCTACTTTTCTTTCCCTCCAGTGGAAACAAGCATGTGAAGTGGGCCACACATCCATATGTTACAAAATTTTCTGCATTAGTCATTTTCCTAGATATACATCCAATTTTATTAGCTAGCCAATGCATTCGAAGGTGTTCAAACTGCTCATTACTTCATGTTTTTATTCATAAGTTTTATGCAGATATGAGAGGACTTAACTGTCTTATAATCTGATAGAACATGATGTAAGCCTATGATTTCACAAAGAGGTCTTCAGTTCACCTGAGGTCCACTGTTGCCTTTTTAAAAGTACTTGTTCACTGAAACATTTCCGTTATAGAACAAGTGAGAGAACTTGTTCAAGTCTTATAGCATTGGGGTTATAATGAGTTTGTGTGTGTATGCATGTCTGTAATCAACATTCATAAAAAGTTTCTCTAATCACCCTGCGACCGTGTTGGTGTGAAGTGCATGCCTTCTTTTGTTTCTTGACTCTCTCATCCTACAGGTGTTTCAATTGGCTGAAGTGTTTCACCCTGGGCAATACCTTCTTAACTATTCATAGTGACCTGATAAGTGGGATTATCAATGACTGAGACAATCTGTAGAACACTGAGAGATGGAGCTTTTGGTGGAGAGCATGCACCGGCTCTCACAATCAAAGATACTCTACAAGTTCCACTTGGATTTAAAGCCTTTGACCACTTCCTCTGCAGTCTTGTTCATAATATTTCTTTGGAAAAATCTCAAGCTTGGTGAGTGTAGCTTCTCCTGTACTGAAGTCCTTTATTCTGTTTGCATTTGACCAATAAGTTGACACAAGTTTTTTTTCTCTGCCAAACAGTGGTCTTGTACTTGTAGTTCTTGAGAGAAGTCCAGTATTCTATTTTGACATGCTGAAGTCTAGAGGCTTTGATGCTGCATCTTTAAATAAATGGTGACAATCTCAGCAAAATTTGCCCTTTGATTACTTATTATGCTTATTGTTTTTGAAACATATTTAATATTTGGAACTAAGCTTATGAAAATTTGATTTCAACCATATTATGGACAATATCATTAATTTAACCACGATATTCAATTTCTGATAGAATATTAAACTTCAATTTGTAGGCTGAGGATTTTGGATCTGTATTCAGACCCACTCGGTTGGAAGGATCGGCTTCCAAATCTTCAAATTTCTGAAATAGTATTGAACGCTTTTAAGGATGTTGGAGATATGGAGAAACTATTTACAACTATAGTTGACGTTGGGAAAGGTACTGGTGTAGGTAGTTATTCTTTGGTCTCATTTGATTCTTTTTTTTTTTTTTTTTTTCAGAAAATCCCTCTTGGTATGAGAATTGGCAGGATGTGTTCTGTATCCCTCACCCATTTTCATGAGAAAATGTGCTCTGTTTCCTTTAATATGATCAAAATGCATTTTGGCCTGTAATCCTGAACAACCACTAGCTTGTGCTTCAGTTGAGATATATTCAATCATGACAAAGTATGGAAGTTTATTGTTTCCTCATTTTTATTGTCACAGGAATGGTTGGGCAAAGCAAAGTTCGCTTTTCCCTTGCCATTGACTCGGTATTTCCTCCTTTTTCCATGTCATTCTTTTTCCAGTTACATTCAGGAGATTGTGGTATGTACCTTGTGAAGATAAAGTACTACTAGGTCTCGCAAATTGCGGTAATTCTCCCTTCTATACTTAATGAAGGGTAAAACATAATGGTTTTGAAATATTTATTTGTATGTGTTAGGGGTTATTTATTTGGTTATTATCCAGACAAGTGGCTGGTTCTTGACTCTCTCTCTCTCTCTGTTTTCTCAGATTAGTGCAGTATTAAGACATGCATCAGTGCCATCAATGTCAGGCCTTTTAAGTAACCTGCGAAGCCATGGTATATGCTATTCCTTTATATGAACGTTTGCAATGAATTAATGCTAACTGCTAGGTTAGTCGCTACTGTAACCAACATTCTTTCTTTGTCATTCTAAATGGTACTTGTATTTAGCTGTATTAATGTAGGACCATAAATCATTGTCCTATGTTATTTTTTTCAAATTAAATTGAGCAAACTGTTTCCTTAATTGTGACTTCTCATTTGCATGACATGATTATCTAGTTCTTATAAGTGTTAATATTCTATGGGCTCTTGGTTTCAGATCAAGTTTCCTCTACCTTTTGGTTGATACATTCAGACCTTCATGAAGCAAGGGCTACTCTAGCTCTTGAATACATATCCAGTATGATTGCAAGTTTAGACCCTATGACTCCACTGGGCGATAGGCAACTGAGTCCTGCAGGGAGCATGTCAAATCTTGGTGAAATTTCTCAAAGTGGAAAGTGTAACGTGCGCTTGAAGCGCCGCAATGGAAGGGTGAAAGTACTTGTAAGTCCCTCCCCCCCCCCCCCCCCCCCCCCCCCCCCCTGGTTCCTGCTACACAGCTGTGCTTGATCTTCACATACATTAACCTCTTTTAACGTAAGATTTTGTGATTTTGTTAAGGTTGAAGAGTTTCATATTGAGCAATCTGGCATCAAGTTTGGGCCCATTGTTGATGAGAATGTTATGATAAATCAGAACCTGTTGCCAAAGGTTAGTTTTTAATCTGCTGGCACTATAACTCTCTCCCCTCACAAACCAAAATGCTTGCATATTTGTGTAGTTTCTTTTCCAAGTAAAAACTTCCTCTCCAACAGGTGCAGTTCAATCTCGTACTAACAGAAAAAGAGCGAGTGGACAGGGCAAGGGTCGTGCTTCCATTTGAACACCAAGGTACACTGATTGAACCTATTATGGATATCTGGCTCGGAAATGGTATTGCAGGATTGCGTGTTGATTAATTTGTTATAGAAAAAGTCCCAAAACTGTTTTTAATTATTCTGTATATTGTGTCTTTTTTTTTTTCAAATCACTAGTTAGATCAAATACGTGCAACTCCTTTCAAAGAAATTCAAACTAGAAATTTCAGCAATTAACTTTTTTGTTTTTACATCTTATTGTAGGAAATGGCAAAACCATTCAGATATACGATGGTCGTCGATCACTTCCTGAGGGCCAAACGGACCCCCATCTGGTCAGACAGATTGAAGATACGAGTAAATTAACAAGAGAAACTAATAGTGGCAAAGGAGAGATCCACTATCTTCGTGATTCAGAAGATGAGCAACCCGATTCTGACGAGGACCCAGATGATGATTTGGATATCTAAAGGTTTTGTTCCCTGATGCCTTAAAATGAGCCTCTCAGCTTTGATTAATCTGTGGATATGAAGAAAAAAAATATATATCCTGTTGCCGTATATTAAAATGACTTGCTGTGTGTAAAAATTATTATCGAAGCGTCAAAGCAGAAACAAAGAAAATAAAATAAAAACAAATTATGGATCACCCAACAGAACGAACAGACTTACCTGATCTGTCGATGGAAGCAGTAATATGAATCCCATGGTCGTCTTGAAGAAATTAGAAGTAGAGAACATTAAAAAAGAGTAACAAAAAACAAACGAAGAATGAACGGAAATCAGAACTTACGGGGCCAAAACAAAACCCACGGCTCCTGTGGAGAGAAATGGGGAGCAAAAAAAGGCAGAGCTACAGAAACAGCATCACCCAGTTTGCTGATGCAAAGAAATTGGAAACAGAAGGTCAAATATGTTTTTCTTGGGTCTCCCCTGTTGCAATTGGGCCTCTTGTTTTGCTGGTTGTTTCAACCAATTCTCACAATAAAAAGAATTAGAAAAGACAAACATTTTGCTCGTAGCTTGACTATTTAAAAGGATGGCACCAATTATAAATTTATTTTCACATTAAAAAAATGACTCTGATACAACAACAATTGGTGAAAGGAAAAATATTTCCTTGCTGATAAATCTCTGCTGTTTCTTTATAGGCACAAACCTAGACCACTGGGAAAGAACTAGCACAGTACTAGCTGTGTCAAATATCAGATGATTACTAAACATGAAAGATTAAATATCTTCTGTACAACAATTCCAAAAATGCACAAACAGGCTCAAGTCAAGAAAACACTCCAACGGAGATGAATAACACCTTCAATTTGGAAAATATATGATACACCTCGTCTACCATTTGTGCATTTCTGTGACGGGTCATATTCTTCTTTCACTTCTCCGCCCAGCCAGATAAGAGTGTACATAGATCAACTTTTATAGCATCCATTACAACAAAGTTCTCTCATCTACTTAACGGATTATTCTCCTATCTCGATTTTAAGTTGTTGATCCTGAGAATCGAACAATTGGATTTTAGTTTTTTCCTCCATTTCCTTTTGGAGGCACTTTTCTAGGAACCCAAGTTTCCATGAGCCAAAGAAATACTTGATATCTGTCTAATGATAGGCTGGAAACCAAATTCCCACTTCTTACTCAATGCAACTCAGTGGAATAAACTGTATCCAGTTCTACCTCCTCAATACCACAAATACCATGAGAAGATACTAAAACCAGTTTCCTCCTAACTATATTTTCCAATTAGAACACACCACTAGGTACAGCATCACCTGTGGATCCATTCCCCACCCTCCTCTCACCTTGGCGTGGTCCCGAGTTTGTTCCAGAAGTGGAAATGACACATTCACCAACCTCGCGCTTGCAGAGAGGGCATGAGGCGTTTATCTTGAGCCATTTATCCACACATTCGACATGGAAAAAATGCAAGCAAGGCAATTCCCGAAGCTCCTCATTGTCTCCATATTTTGCCAAGCAGATGCTGCATATCTGCACCAAATTAAGCATTTTTTTCAAAGTACTTTGAAAATGCAAAGTTGGTACAAAGTTCTAGTGATGCCCCAGTTCAGAGCAACTACAACAGTATAACATAGTAAATCAGAGATTTAAGTAGAAATGACAGTAAAATTATATATAAAAAAAACATATGACCTATGAATGAGTTCATAAAAAAGTCTTGTTAGTGGGAATACTCCCATTTAGATAAGTGTTAAAAGAAATTGTTAGTACAAGTTTATTGTCTCCTAAGTGACTAATCATTTTAGATGAAACTAGGCCCAAACTTATCATGGTGTATTAGAGCTAGGCTTCAGCCTAATCCCGACTGTCTGTTCCTTATTTGTGTCCGTCTACATAGCAGACCCATCTGTCTGTTCTATTGAGCCAGATGAGAGAAGATTAAAAAACTGCAGGGGGATCAATTAGTAAATAAGTATGAACAAATAAGCTTCCCAAGTGGCTAGTCATTTTAGGATGGAACCTCACTCAATCTAAATAAGTACAACATAAACTCATCTCATTTTGAAACCACACCCAATGTCCTAAAGTACATGTTTGTGCAAATCACCAATCTATAGAAAGTAGGATAAAAAAATCATTGATCTAACTAAGAAAAGAGGGTTCTACTTTCTTGCAATATCCTAATTTTTTTGCACAATTTCCCTTTCTTTCATGCAATGTCCTAATTAAATAATACATAATGATCAAGCAAAATTTTTGGATTAGAGATCTAAAAGTGGCCTATCTGAGAAATTGCAAATCCTTGTGTGTTTTGGGCTCAATCACCAGTTAAATACATTTCACTGTTTAGTAGTGCTAAATGGGAAATTAGTGGAGAATGCTCAATCAGTCAGATTACCAGTTTTAGTTCCATCTTCAAGAGATCAAATACTCAACAATATAGTCCAAGATTCTGATTATAGTCATCTGAGCCTTGCCTCAAGTATGCAATTGTTCAATTTCTAATTTTCTGGTGAAAATCCTACCAGATAGTTTTTACTGAGAGATAGGTAAATATAGATTGTTAACCTGAATTAATGATAGGTAACAAATATAAAGTAACTAAAATCCCAAACAGTGACTGGATAATTACACTCATTCTATCATCACTGTAATCAAATCATTCCCTAAAGTATGTTAAAGTCAACTAGACAAGTCCTGCATTTTAATCTCTCATTTTGCTAGCTCTATTTCAAGGTTGGCACTCAATTACACTCAAATCACTATAGAACAGCCAAGTTGATAGAAAAATGGAATTATGCTATGAACATGCCAAACATGCCAAAAAATTTCATCCTAGCTTACTTCAGAAACTGGCAGAAGCACTTTACACAAACTAAGATGCAATAAAACTTACAGCATCTTCTCCTGAGATAATCCGCTCCTTGTCAGTCCCAGCTGCCAAGACCCCACCCTCCCCAACACCTTCTGCATCAACTTCAGTCCCTTCTCTATTTTTACCTTTCTTCAACTTGAACTTATAGGTTGGAAGAGCATTAATTGATTCAGGAGTAGCACCTCTGCCATGCCCCAGATCTTCCCGAAAACCTAAAATAGATATGATACATGGCAAGCAGCAACAGATGGTTGCACATAAAATAAATGGCATAGCATACCCAATACAGCTGAATGTCAGAAACACTATACATAACCTGCAAGTGACAAACAAGAAATCCAGTGGTCAAACCTAGATATCATGAAAAACAAATAGAAAAAAAAGAAAAATCAACTTGGCACCTGTACAAGATTGGAGCCTCAGAAGCAGAAGAGTGCCCACCAAAGATCCATACATTGCCAACCACAAACCAAACAGCAAAGAAGCAATCCAGAGCCATTTTAAAGTGGTCCACTAGGACATTCAGCCTGTTAAGAACATGACAAACTTTAAACACTACAGTACAGAAATAAATTATCCAAGTTGTAAGGCAACACAAGCTGCAAAGATGATTGATAGTCATGCAGTTTTCATGCTTTCACAAGTTGGGCTTGATTCCATTCACAAGTTTGTTACCCTAAATCATTGTCCACACCGAAGGAAAAAAAATGGCTCAATGTGACAATGCTGCTCCATCAAAGCAGGTTCTGGCAATTGAAATGTACAAGTAATAAGCGCTCAAAAGAAAGGACAAGTGAAAGCAAGAACTGGAGGCAAAATTTTAGATATTGATCTTAGTTCTTTGCCATGTGAGGCATCTACCCGATGAAATGTTAAAGAGTTATCTTCTGTCCTTTACTCTTACACGCTTGTTTTGGGACTGTGTCCAACATTGTGTAGGTACATTCAATTCCAAAATACATCTCAATCGTATATTTCTGTTTTCATTTCACTTTTTGTGGTAGGCAGGAAGTTGTGAAATAACAAATTGGTGCTTAAACAAAAGGTCCAATTCCCAAGTACACCAGCACAGATGATGCTTCACAAGCTTCCAAAAGTTCCAATGTTCATAGGTAAAAAGACCATAAATCCAATATGGAAACAAAACCATGAGGGAGAAGCTGTGACACCTAAAGTGCATCTCTTGGAGGGGTGTGGGTGAGGGAGGGAGGGGGGAGGAACCCTTATTGATAGAAAATGTAGAACCAACAGTAATTGCATATCATCGTGAAGGAAACAACAGGGAACAAAATTTTCTAAAATAAATGCAAATACGCTCCAACAAACTTAGAATTAACAATTGACAATTGAAGCTTAAAGAGACCCAGGGATCAAGAGTAACATAGAGCCTTTAAATGCTGGTGCTTTTCTTTCTTTTGTCTCTTCTTTTCTTTTGAGAAGGCAAGCAAGGAAAAAGATGTGGAAAATCAAGCTTTTTACAGTAAATGAACTACAAAAATTACTTTGCTGCTACCTGACATGGTTAACTGACCCACAGCACCAGAGAATCAAAAGCAATTTACAACTTGAATCAGATTTTAACCTTGGTTTCCTGACCCAGCAAGTTGACCTGATACTCCGCTGAGTTGACTCAATGTTTAACAAGGGCAGGTCGGGACGAGGGCTGAGACATGCCCCTCCTATTTTGGGCAAGGTCCCCCCAAGTCCAGCTCTGGATTCGGAGTAACCCGACCCGACATGACTCGGGCAACCCAAAACAGGTTATGAAGAACCAAGGTCAGTTACTGAGTCCAGATTAGTAATGCTGAATTTAACATGTTATTATGCTTAATGGCAAAAGTAACTTGGATAGCCATGTCACTTATCACTTCATCAGTCTATATAGAAAGACTTTCAGGTCAACAGCTCATGCCGCACATCAATCAGCAGGTCCATCATCAACAGTTTACTATATAAATGAGTGCTGATTTCCAAGTTATGACAATTTTTATTTTTGAAAAATTTACTTTTAAAGACGTTGCCAAAAATCTGAGATATGTAGATCCTGCCAGATAAGTCGGATTCTTGCAGCAAGAATGCAACTTTCAACCAGAACTCTGTGTATGCTATTTTTTAAGTCAAATAAAGTTAGTAGTCTTAGTGCAGTCTTATATAAAATATTTTCCTAGAACGCCCTTTGATCTTATACCTACATCAAGTACTAGTGGTACAGATTCCACATGTACCATCTCATGCACAATTGGTGAGGCAGCTTCCACACTACAGTAAATTCTGTATAGATGGTCAAGCGATGACCTTTGGGTTCCTCTTTTAGTGTTATAAGAAAGAATAATTTTAGCCAACTTTGCCACAATAATCACTTCACTAAGCACAAAATTTCAAAATAATACACACATCATTATAAGACTCATAAGACAACTTCCAAGTCACTGGGATGGAATCTAAATTATAATTCTTCAGAAAGAAGATTCACTGACAGGCTTAGTTACAACAACACTCTACGGTCTAACCAAGTACTAGATATGGAGTTTTAACTTTTTAGCCCTCCGACTACTTTTGCAAGGACTTGTGGTTCTCTTTTATGATTACTTTCTTTCGGAGCTCAGAAAACGTCTTCAATGATTATTGTTGAAAAACAAGAACAGGGGCATTTTGGTCATTTTACCTTATCATTATTTATATTTCTTGATGTAATCTTATTCTACATGTCAAACTATGTCCACGGACCAAATTTCATGTAAAAGGAACACGTAGAATAGGAGATATCAACTCACTTGAAGTAAGGGCAATGTTGTAAATTAACCTCACCTACTCAACCCTAAATCTATAAATAGAAGCAGGAGGAAATCCAGCCATGAATTTCCAGTTTTTATTTTTTTCAATTTCTCTTCTCCCAGCTCTCTCCTTCTCATTCCCTCTCTTCAACCTTCCTTATTTTTTACAACTATCAAAGGAGGGACTCCATAAACATCATTGGATGCTGAGCTTGGGCAGCATTAGCCCTCAAACCTCCAGATTCACTCTCAATTCAGTGACATAAACCAAGATCTCCCAATCAAAGAGGCCGATCACTTAATGAGTGAAAGCATCAACATCCATCAGTCTGCTCCTACATTTTCAACCTCTGACAATGGTAAATTCAAAGTGTTCCTACATTTGTTGCCCTATAAGGCGAACCCATCGATGTCGTCCACTGATACGAATCATACTTAGTAGAAATCTTACACCCACTGGAAAAGTTAATCTTTGCCAAAATATAAATAAATATATGGAAAGACAACAACTATAAATGAAGAGAACTAGGTGTGCTTTATTATACTTCTTTTCAGCCTAAGTGTCACGTCACTAGATTGAGTTAGAAAATACTCCTAATCCCTCAGCTTGCGGCCTTACTTGGGGTGGGGGGGGGGGGGGGGGGGGGGGGGTTGAAAAATAAGCTGCTTAGCCTCTTTGTTAAGAAGAAACTAAACCAAAATGAAGAAAAATGAGTCTTTCTCAGAAATGGGGAACTCTAAGCACGAATTTGAAAATGATACAAGTGATTTACAAGGCCCTATTCATAGGCCAAAGAGAGATCCCTGATTCAAATTCTACCCAATGAGAAATTGCCACCTAAGCAATGCAAATCTCAAATTTATTCAAATTCAAACAAGTCATTATCCCACATGCCTAAAATCCCTAAAAATTCCTATACAAATCCGTCTAGATAGGACCCCAACTTCAAATTTCGAAATTTGAACCCATCAACCAGCCAGCCAGCCATCTGGATAGGCCCGCACACCCGCGTATCACTTAGTCATCAACCACGATTGCCCATAGCAGCAGGTGGATGAGCTGAGGTATGGGATCTTAGACACCAAGAAGCTGTAACCTTTCCCACTTTCTACCCAAAAATTACCATGAGGTTCTCCATTACCTTCTTTTGTCATTCTCCATTCTCAATAGACATCTAAAAAATGAAAAAGATTTCTATTCTAATATATTCTCCAGTGAATTATATATATATTTTGAAATAGTGCTGCATCAGTGAATTATATTAACATGTATACTTTTTACTTTAAGCATTTGTTATTAGGATGTTGGCTATAGAGAGCAATCATAATTTTTACCATTGTATACCAATATATCACCTACAAATGCAAAACTTAGGGAGCAACTAACGAATTCTAGTTGTACACCAATAAATATTGTACATTTAGTTTTCTTCAATGGGATAATTACATGCCCACACGCATAAATAGATATTTAGAGAGAGAGAGAGAGTCATGATATTTACAAGATTACTCAAATCATTATATCTACAACAATATCAATCATCATTATCTTTATGTTACTACTAAAATATTTATAAAACATCAAAAACTATGAAATGAACATTAACTGTGGAGACATAAGGAAAAAATAAAGTTCAATAACAGAAAATAAAAAATAACCCATTAAATCTAAATCTCATGGCTAAATTAAAAATGGGTGCACCAACTTACATGGATTTGTATATTAATACCAGGAACAGACTTATATTACTTCTGTGATAGAACACTTGTTTTATTAAAAGCAACAGACTTATATTAAAGTTCTGTGATACAAAACTCTTTAATCAATTCAACACACAAAGTTTCCATTCTCCTTTTGTGCAGTTTTATTATCTACATGCATCATACTCAAAAAGAGAATTGAGCAAAACTCGCAACATCCACACCAATTACCATGCATATATAATATTAGCTGCAGATAATACAATAACATCCATAATGTCCTTCTTGATTGATGATTTCAAGACTATCATCATGTCACAGCTTCTTTTGAGTTGAGAAGGCAACACTCAGTTGAAAACAGGATTTTAACATTCAAACAAAAAAGAAAAAAAAAATGCTCATAAAAAGCCACTCTCCGATATTCATTCTGTATAAATACTTCTTTTGAACCTAAGCATCCCCCATTAGCAGGATTTAGCAATATAACTAAATAACATGGTTTAAAAGTTAAATTAAAATCAACACTCACTGAGAAATAGAAAGGGACAATGAGAGAGAGAAAGAGAAGAATGAGAGAGTGAGAGAGTGAAAGAGAGTGTACGTGAGCAAGAGAGAGAGAGAGAGAGAGAGAGAGAGAGTAATCGACATAAAATTAGATATCTAGTAGTTGAAAAATGCATATTGATACCTTGCATAAAGTCTTCCAAACCCAGTTCTTGATCTGACCGATGCATGATGATCTTCTCCTTCCTGAGCCTGAGGAATTGGAATAGAAATGTATGCTGAGTCAGATGGGGGATTGCTTTGTGAAGAGCTTTGGCGTCCATTTGTAGATTCCTGCTCAGAGCCCTGATTATTTCGATGGAGATACCGCCAGTAAAGAAGAGGGAGAGTAGCAACACATCCAGATGCATAACCCACTACCCATGCAAATAGTGGAGCTTGTGGATTCTCATGTCTTGATAGGGATAAAACAACTATGGATGCAATTATTTGGCACATGGTGACAACAAGCTCAATAGAGATCCACAACCCAGAGTTTAAAGGGCTTCTACTCCGGCGTCCATAGCCATCTGCACCTCTTCTTAAAAAATGTCCATTTCTAGAGTTAGATGTACTGGAGACCGTTGGTGATGACGAAGAGGAAGATTGAGATATTTGAGCCTGCATGCTACTTGATGGTTGCTCAGTATTTGACACATCAAGATCAGAAGGGTGATTATTATGGGAGACAGAAGAGGAAGCAACACTAGTTCGAATATCCACGCAATGTTCCTGGTCTACATTGTGATTGCTGGACTGCTCCATCAATAAAGGATGTCTGTCAGTTTGGGCTTCTTCACGTCGAGGTTCCAGTGATGGAACAGCCATTAAAGTCCACCAAGGGAGTGTAGAGTAAAAGAAGCATAGAATTAGTGATTTCTGACACCTTTTAAAGCTTCCAACTGCTCTTATTAGAATCTAGAACGTCTTCCCCATAAAAACAACAGATCAAACGTCAAGCTGAACCAAACAATATCCTCCTCCCATTAACAATAGGACAATAGCTACCCAACTTTGTGCTTAATTCGCTTCACAAAAGTGAGCCTGCAATAGAAAAAGAAAGCTATTGATAAATTGGAACTGCTAC
The DNA here is from genome assembly GCF_029961685.1 of Aristolochia californica. Taxonomy (NCBI): domain Eukaryota; kingdom Viridiplantae; phylum Streptophyta; class Magnoliopsida; order Piperales; family Aristolochiaceae; genus Aristolochia; species Aristolochia californica. The sequence goes on along the minus strand of NW_027181815.1, from coordinate 11,157,214 downwards.
CCTTTTTTTAATTTTTGTAACAGTCTTTTTTGAGAAGCAAATAATGTCACAAAAAATCAAACTCCTGGAACTAAATTATTTGGTGTCTAAAGTCAAACACTACTTGCAGTAAAACTTGAAAAACAAACTAAAATTTCCAGGAATATTTTATCACTCAAAACTAGAATTTCAATTTCTTGCTCCTATTTCCTCGAGAAGATTGAGAAAAATAACATATGAAACCAAAAACTGATGAAAATCAAGAAACAAATTTAGAAGAGCAAAGAATGTAAAATTGAAGGTACTTCAAATTAATTAGAAATACCATGTGGACACCACCCATCAATCAAATCTAATGAAAGAAATGAACTTTGAGCATGAGTTGAGGATCACAAAAGTTTAAATGCGGTCAACATAGGGGGGCAAATTTATTCCGTTAATCATTATGTACTCACAAAGATGCCCGGACCACAGTGGCCACTCGGAGGTATTGCACTTCAAATCAGCAAAGCATCCCTTCAAGACTGTTACAATTTTCCTCAAGAACAGACAATTAAAAGGATGTTACCCAGTGCTATTGCCGCATTTTATCCTCGGCTGGAGAAATCCGCACCTCGGTCTGAAGGTTACATGTCGGAAAGGTAAAATGGCAAATCAAAGTTATTACAAAAACAACAACCTTTATTTGGGAATTGACCGAACCATAGTGATCAATTTAGAAAATAAACACACGAAAATAAAAGCATCATTCCAGGTGCAGCACTAGCGACCGATCGATAGCTCAAAAAACAAATCCCAAAACAAGAAAAAAGAAGATGAAGAAATTATAAGGGTAAACATTGACTTTCAAAAAAAGTAAAAGAAAAACAAATGAACTACCCATATCAAGCCTCTACATTTCAAGCAATCGACCAGAATATATCAGCTTAGCAAGAATTCAAGTGGAGCTTCGACGATTATAGAAGCCAACTGACAGTGAAAACCCTAGAGTGAAAGGGTTTTACACGAAGAAATTAGTGAAATAAAACATACCAAGTTTGGGCAAGGTCGGCGCCGGAAGAAGAATTCGATGGTTTCGAGATCTCCTTTTTTACATTTTTCAGATTTCTTTCCTAGGAAATTGCTTCAACTTTTTTCCCCGTTGCTTCGCAGAGTCGCGCGGAATACGATGAGAGAGAGCAAGAGAGAATTTTTCAGATTAGATAAATGGAAAAAGTTTGTTGGATACTCAGTCTAGCGGAAATGTGGAGCTCTTTCCACGCCAACATATTTGACAGTACAAATGAGGACTCGTTTTACTAGCTGCGCTGTGGAATCTAGTGGCCAATGAACCTCCATTTCGTTGTGCCACCTCAGTAGAACTCGACCGTAGAACTGGATAGACTTCATGAAAATCCGGATCGCAGTAACAATTATATTACTCGTGTTAATGTTTTTGTTATGTGATTCTACTTGGATCATAATCATAATCAAAGAATCTTGATTATACTCGAATTATAGATATTCTGATTCTCATGAAAGGTTTTATAAATATTTTTATAAAAAAATATTTTTATTTAAAATTTTGTGAGAATTAGATTTGATTGAGGCATTGGGTAAAATGTTTGGGATCAAATTCAATTCTTGTGAGATGTCTCAAATAGTTAATAGTTCAATTTGAGTGAAAAATGGGGATAGATGAATCCTCATTAGAGTCAACACTATATAAGTATATGTTGAGGAGGTGACATAAATTGACTCATCACATGTGAGAGAGACATGCCATTAAAGAATGGTCGCCATAGTTGATTGGTGGACTTCTAACAAAAGGAAGAATTTTTAGTAAAAAAATTCCATATAAGGTTGGATGAGGCCTCATAATGGGATTTAGAAGCTATATTGATCATCGTCCCTCAATCGATGAGTTACAAATGTCACCAAAATTTTCTAGAGACAGTAAACAATAAAGAAAGAAACAGGTTGTTGCCACTTTCGGCAATTGCAAATGTAGGTTGAAGACAACCTCTATTGGTGGGTCAATGAGCTTCGACCAAACCAAACAAGAACTGTTGGTTCGGCTTTAAATGGTTTGGTTCTAGTCCTTAAAGCCTAGTTTTGACTCAATATTTTGGGTTTTAGTTCATAATTTTATTAATTCATTTTAGGGTTAATTAGTTATAGTTTACAAAAAAAAATTACCCAAAAAAAAAACTAGTTCAATATTGAATTTTGGTTCTTTACTTAAATTATAGTCCAATTGTAATAAATTTTATTAAAATTGTAACAAATTATAGTCCAGACTTGAGTAAGAATGTTGAGACTTTTTGTAATGAATGAGTGAGTGTATGCTGAAAGAATTCGATCTAACCCCTCATAGAGTGGTCCTTGACCCAAATCTCTTGGGTTTCATTTCAATGAAAAAATCGTAATTATAATTATATATTTTAGGTTATTTATTTATATCAATTAGAGAAAATTGATCTAAATAAATTTGGTTCAATAAAATATGTAGAAAACCCTATTTGATTAAATATTCATTTTAAACCAATTAATCATCTATTCTCTTTAATGAGAATGATTAGTTTAATTGAGTTTACAATAGACTTAATTATTATTGTCTGTGAGGAACAAACCTAGAGAGAGGGGAGGGGAGGTGTAAATAGGTTCGTTCATTTTACTTTAAAAGTATAATTTTCATTTTCAAGAGGGTTATGTATTCTATTTTTTTCGTGAATTCCTTGTTGCAATCTTAACTTCAAACTAAGAGTTAACGCTAATATAATTAATCCTACAATGAACATAAAAGGATTTATACTAGCTCACATCCTAAACTCAATTTTCTATGTTCACTCCCAGAGAGTCTCTACATTTTAGAGTTAAATATACTACGCTAGCTAACAGTCAAACAATTTCTATATCAAAACCCACTACGGTTAAATTACATTGTTGCTCACATAAGGATTCGTTTCATTCAATTAACCACAAAGAACCAATTTATAAGCTTACTCTCACAAGGGTTTACAACACAATAGGTTCACAAGGGAGTTTTTCAATAACAAACTTGACTTAAAAGTCTAGACCCATTTTTAGGATTTCAGCACCTCAACCTCAGGCACTACAACTTACTCCAAGAATTCAGTTAAGAGGAGGTCTTGCTTGCATAGGGCTTGGCTATAATCAATTCAAGGGTTACTTTCTTATAATATTGCTCATTTACAATGTCTTTTAATGGACTGCTTTTAAAATACATGCTCAGATGAAAATTAAAAAAAAATCCTATGTGCCTAATTATTGTGGAAGCAATTCAATAAGTTCTTGATTTTCTTGATTTTAAAATTTTAAGGCTTAAAATAAATTTTAGATAAATTTTCAAATCAAGGAACACACTCAAAGTAGCTCAATGCAAAAATTGATTTCAAAATTCCAACCCACAATTAGTAAGAGAGCTTTAGTTCAGATTAAATTGACTAAATATATGTGATGAATCAAACAAAAAAAGGAGACGATTTTTACGTGGTTCACAGTTAACCTAGTCCATAACAATAGGAAAAATTGAAAAAATGAATTGGCCCCTATAGTTCCACTTGTATTCATTCATTAGAGAGTTAAAAAATTGGTAAGTAACATCCAAACCACATTGTGATTATAGGAAACAACTAACATAATTTCCTAGTTGTCGTTTTTATTTCTTGAATTACAAAGTGTATTTATCTCTCTCTTGGATTTTTTGTATCACAAGTTTCTATCTTATCCTTGACATCCGCCCCAAACTGAACCAAGATGAAACAAAACAAAATTTCACAAAAGAAAATGTCAACAAGTTGGGAATGGTTTTGTAAGAATGCCATTGAGTTTATCATTAGAAATTATATATAGTCTATAAAGCACCACAATTAACTTTCTTACTAATGAAGTGGTAATTAAGCTCAATATGCTCATTGTGATCATGGAAAGATTAATTGTCAAGGCATGGGCACTACGATTATCACATTATAGAAGAAAGCATCCAACCAAGGACAAAGTGAATAAGTTATCGTATCCATATAATTTTAGAAGTAGAAAAGTTATGGCTTAGCTTTAGTACTAGAACAGACAAAAGCTCGTGGCTTTCTACTTTTCTAAAAGAATGGCAGGTGTCTAAATCTCCTGCCTAGTCAGAATCAAAACAGGCAAAAAGTTTATCAAAATTGATTGAAGTCAAATCACATTTATACAATGTAATTCAAAGTTACTAGAACCCTTGACATAGTGCAAGATATTTGGTAATGTTGCAAAATTTTGAGAACTTGGTTTGTGCATAAACTGACTCATTTGATTGGTAGCAATTTAGTAAATTATTGTAAGCCACCACTAAACTTTTGTAATGCTCAAGAGAATATATAAAATCCTTTGTAGCAAGAGAGACATTGCAAATTAAAGCAAATGGAATAGAAACCAGTAAAAAAAGGAAGACTAGATCAGTCTAATAAACCTAGTGTATTTTTAGAGCCAAATGAAGATCATAATCTACCTGAAATATTTATATCCCTATAAGATATTTAAGAGGACCCAAATCTTTCATATTGAAGTTTTTATGCAAAAAGTATTTCAATTTCCCACGAAAAGTTGTATCACTACTCGTCACTATTGTTGGAGTGATGCCTCAAGATCTTTCCATTTGCCCAAATTTTGATGATAACAAACCTAGATGATTAACCAAAAGTTTAATTTTGTAGCTAAAAGGGTAATTTGGTAAAATATGTCAAAGAAATTGAAAACACACTCAAAGGAGTTGACCTCATTAGTTGGAGGAATGAAGGACTCAACCTTGAAGGGAGTTGAGTACAAGAAATTGTGAATTTCATTTCTAGTTGACCACATTCATAGTGTAAGATCAAAACAGTCGATTACATGAGAAATAGAAGATTTTAAAAATCAAAGAGCAGTTGACCACATAGGATTCAACCACATGCACAAATAGAAAGTTGGCAAAAAATGGAGTACAACATTGTCTATGTAGTCGATCACATGCTGTAGAAAATTCAAATTGTCAATCTTTCAAGCCTTGATTTGGGAATTGTAGGTCTCCAAAAACTATAACCTATCATTGTGTTCAAGACTGAAGATAGGATTCAATGCCTATTTGTTTAGAATTTTTAGACCTATTTTGACTTAGTTTAGCCAAGTGACAAAAAGTCATATTTTGGCCAAAACGGTTAATTTTTTCTTGAGTTGGAGGAGGTTCCTATATAATTAAAATCACCCCAAATGTTAAGATATCTTTGCTACTAGGAATTCCAAGCCTCCCAAGCCCTCACACATGATTTTGAGAATTTATCCCTTCTCCAAAATTATATATGTTGATTTTCAGGGTTCTATAGATTTAGCTCATGGAGAAAAAGAGAGACACTCATTGGGAGAAAACTGGAGGGAAAAGAGGTTATATACTTGTGTCCTAACCCTCCCCCTAAAGCTCAATTTATAGATTGAAAAAACTATAAAATTAAAATAATACCTCTGGAAATTAAACTAATTACATCAATACCATCTCTATGAGATGATTCTTTATTTACCATCCTGCCATCATTGTATGGGTCTGTGAGCCTTCTCCTTGGTATGTGGGTCTTGAGCCCATCTTCCACATCTCTTGGATGTGTGGGTATTCCTTGGTCTTATGAGATTGAGCCCATCTTCTAACACACTTGGATGTGTGAACCTTCCTTAGTCATGTGGGCTTGGACTTATCTTCCAACTCTCTCCCCTCAAACTGGGGGTGAGAGAACATAATAAATGTCTAGCTTGCTGCAAATTGTATATAGGATCTTCCCGTATAAAATGACAGTCCACTATATCTTCCAACACACTCCCTCAAGTTGGTGGTCTCTTCAAAGAGGCTCAGTTGGCATAATATAAGTCAGAGTAAAATCACTCTTAGCCATAAGACATTGCTTCATATTCAAGTCAAATAACTCATGCTAGATATTACACACACTCTTATCTTATTTAGGTAGTGGTCTATAGGCATTGCTCAGAAGTGTAACAAAACTCCTCTGTCACCATGTCCCTCCATAGGACACCAACTCTCAAATGGTAAGAGTAATAAATACCAATTAAAAAGGGTAACACGTAATTACTCGGAAGATAATATTCTGAGGCCACCTTGTGCTTTCTTCTTGATCAACATAACCAATGTTGACAACAATCGGCAACTGAGAAGTCCTTCTTCAATAATAATGTCCTAGCTAAAGTGTTAGAAGATGAGACCAAATCCACACGACCAAGGAAGACCCATATATCCAAGTGTGTTAGAAGATGGGCTCAAACCCATAAGACTAAGGAAGACCCACACATCCAGGAGATGTGGAAGATGGGCTCAAGGCCAATATACCAAGGCTCATAGTGATGGCAGGATGGTCATTAAAGATGACATTGATGTAATTAATTTAAATTTTAAGGGTATAATTATGATATTATAAGATTATTAATCTATAAATTGAGCTTCATGGGAAGGGTTAGGACATAAGTCCATAACCTTTTCTTCCCCCTATTTTTCTCCCACCGGGTATCTTTTTCTTTTTCACCATGAGTGAAACCCATGGAGTCGTGAAAATCAACATGGTATCAGACTATTAATTTTCAGGACTCATAGTTATGGTGTTTTAGAATTCCGATTTTGCTATATGATCAGATTATTACTACTGCCCATTTTTTGTTATTTCCTGTGGTGATCTTGATGAAAGCTGTTTGATAATACCAAGTCAAGTTCAGAGTCTGGGTCTCTTGACTCAGCTCAACTTTGCTGCAACTCGACCGTGGAGGAACTTCTAATCGGTTTCTACCATCATACATGAGTAGCTGTTGCAGAGTGCAGAGCAGTGTTTGTCTTTTTATTTACTCCATACTTGACCTGTTTTCATTACGGGGACATCTAAGGATGACTCGGAAGTCATCCTTGACAGAGGAGAGTCGGCCGATGCGGCAGCCGTGGTTCGTGCCATATATGCTTGGAACAGACCAACAATGGACGACGAGTGGGTCATGGTTAGAGAACCCCATTATTGCGACTGAGATATGTCGCATGGTAAAAGATTGTATACAACCATTTTGTTCTCTTTGCTACCTGCTGCTGCAAGAAGTTGCCTCTTAGTGTCCATACGCAGGATCAAACACGCAACCTTCCGGAATCAGATGCTCTACCATTGCGCCACGGATCGAACTACGAACCTTCAGTTTACAAGAAGTTGCCTCTCAGAAGGCAGCAATTACCAGTTCGTCTCCCGTTCTCCATTACCAGTACTGATCAACATGGCCATCGAATTCCTACCCATTTTGCTTATCTCCAGATCGTATCCTGCTGGAGGTATTCCAGAATAAGATGCCATTCCCAGTGATAATCAACCAGACCCAGTGATTCTGCTTGGTAGATTTGATGTGGTTTGATTCTACCGCTGGCATCTCCTTTATTTCTGAAAGTTTTTGCTCGAGTTGGAGTCATCCTATTGTCATCGTTATTATTTTTCCGTTGCCGTTGTATCTCGCTGAGTTGGCATAGATAGTCTTGCTGTCATAATTTCCGCTGCTTCATAACCCAGCTGGACGGTAATCTCAGCCCGGTGATTCTGCTGTCTATTGATCACTCTGCCGGACCTCGTTGATTGCTCTGCAGGTTGGCATCGTTAAGATACTGATTTATTTGACTCAAGGATCCAGCAACGGTGGAACGGTCTACGCTGGCAAACTACAGCTCTCATCGAAATTTGTTAAATTGACAGTATTACATCCCGGTGCTTTTTGGAAAGTTTTCGATTACATCTGGTTTCCTGTACTCCGTGATTCTGCTTAGCTTATTTCTGCCGTCAATCCGGAAAATAATTCCACGTTATTTCTGGTTCATTGCAGTTTGTTTCCATCCCGGGAGCTGCTATTTTTAGAAACTCCGCTGGCTGATTTCCCGTAACTCTCGCTCTTATCCTGCTGCCTATTTCTGAAACCAACCTCTGCATTGCTGTTTCCTGGAGGACGAAGCCCGGCTATTTCTGGTTCTCTCTGGTTCATCGCCGACAATGACTCTCTTGCTGTTGCTCCGCTACAGAAACAAGAGCTCCATTGCCACTTACAGAGAGTTATTTTTCCGGAAACTCTCTATTCTCGCTGCTGTCCCGCTTTGTTTCGGAAGCGAGCGAGGAAGAAGGGATATTCTGGATTAAAAGACTAGTTTCGGAAACGAGCGAGGAAGAAGAGGGATATTCTGGATCAAAAGACTACTTAAGTTTGGTAGCGCTTGATTTTAATCCAGCGCCTGTTCTGCTGACTTGACTCGGACTGAGCGATCTGCGAGTCACGGGCCGAGCCGCACCAGCCTAACCGAGTCAACTCGGTCTGGGTCAGCTCGTTCAGGGTCAGTTTGACTCGGCCTTCTCATCTTGGTCTCCTGACTCGGCATGACTCATTTATTGACTCAGATTATTATTCCTTGGTCAATATATTATTTGGTGTACATACTCGCAGTGGATTATTTTATGGGTCATTTTTGAAGATTTTTATTACATATTATTATGCTCAGGCCCCTTTCAGTTGCTTCTATTGTGTCTCTTTGATTGAAACATTATTATTGAAGAAAAACTTCTCTATTACTATTTTTTTTATCAGCATTGACTAATTTGATGAAGAAGAAATAACATGGTGACCCCAGAATATCATCTTTCAGGTAATTATCCGTTACCCCCCTTAATTGGTATTTATTACTTTTACCATTTGAGAGTCGGTGTCCTGTGGAGGGACATGGGGATAGAGGAGTTTTATTACACTTTTGAGCAATGCCTATAGACTCACTACCTACAGAAGATAGGATTGTGCTCAACATCCAGCATGAGTTATATATCTAGAGTAAGAAGCGATGTTTTATGGCTAGGAGTGATTTTACTTTCACTTATATTATGCCAATTGGTCCTCTTGGAAGAAACCACTAGCTTGAGGGGGAGTGTTGGAAGATATGGTGGACTGCCATTTTATACGGGAAGATCTTATACACCATTTGCAGCAAGTTGGGGTTTATGATGTTCTCTCACCCCTAGATTGAAGGGGAATGTTGGAAGATGGGCCCAACACCACACTACCAAGGAAAGTTCACATATCTAAATGTGTTAGAAGATGAGCTCAATCCCATAAGACCAATGAAGGCCCGAACATCCAAGATATGTGGAAGATGGATTCAAGGCCCATAGACCAAGGAGAAGGCCCATAGGCCCACATAGTGATGGCAAGATGATAAATAAAAGGGTTATCTCATAAAGATGATATTGATGAAATTAATTTAAGTTTCAAGGGCATAATTGTAATATTATATAATTAGTAATCTATAAATTGAGCTTCAAGGGAAGGGTAAGGACATAAGTCCATATCCTCTTCCTCCTGTTTTTCTCCCAATGGGTGTCTTTTTATTTTTTTCCATGAGCTAAATCCATGGAGTCCTAAAAATCAACAATAAAGGATAGTTTTCTCAACTGAGTTAAGTATGTCAGTGCTTGTTTTTTTTTTAAATATTGATTGACTACTTAGATTTTTTGTTGTTGAAGATGTGCCAAGTGATTTTATAATCATCTTTAATTTGGACTTTACACCTTGAGTGTTATTTGATTGATTTCCAATGAAAATTAGTTTTATAACCTTATATTGAGAATTTTATTTTCAAATCATTAAATTACTGTTAGACTCACCTTAGAATTGGGTATGTTTGTATTGATCTTGAGTTTATAATATCTACCTATTAAGAGGTATGTTGAACTACATTTGAAAAGCAAGTAACCCTTGGGATTGTAAGCCAATCAAAACTTAGATAAGCTGATTTGTAGTTATTAAAAATCCCTTTAAAGGTCTAGGTGCTTGTACCTAGAGCCATTGAAGATAAGTCCCAAGTGATGGGCAAGTGTTATAATTTAGACCTCTTGGGTCTACTACTATAGTTGTTGTTTGGTTGATAAACATAATGAATTAGCTCTAAAATGAAAACACTTTGGGATTGGATTAGCAGTCCAATACAATATCAGATTATAAAAATAGTTGTGTTCATTGTGGTTGGTTGATCAATTGCATGTTTTGTATTTTTGTATTTTTGGAATTCTAGTTGGAGTTACTATCAACCATTAAAATTTGATAAACCTATTCAACCATCTTTTAGATTTATCCTTGTTAGAACTAACAAACGGTATCAAAGCAAGTATGCTCTGAAATTTTGGTTAAAACTTTAGGTTGAATATTAAAAATCTATTTGTGGCTCGGTCTAACACTACCCCAAGTCTTTGCCACAAAATCCTCATTGTTTGATAAAAACTACAATGACAATTGAAAGTATAAGACGAAACACTTCTTATTTTGATATAATTTTGATCTTTGGGAGATCACTACCCAAAGACCTTAAATTCCCATGAAAAGAAAGAATAAGACAAGGAAGTAGAAAATTTTTGAAGAGAATAAACCGATGATAAAAAAAAAAGTGTCCCTTAATTATAAGGCATTAAATATGCTATGTATTATCTAAGTGCTACGAAGATCCAGAGTCATTGGTGCATATAGTGCCAAGAAAATGTGGGATAAACTTGAAGCAACCCACAGGGGTACTTAAGGAAAAGAGACTAAGGTGAACATACTCCTTAAGTAGTATAAGATCTTCAAAATAAAACTTGTTGAACCTGTTGAAAGGTGAGAAAAATATTTAATTTAATCTTATGTAAATTAGCCTTACTTCTTACCCATGAGATGGGCTTCAAGGAATATGAAAAAGAAAATAAATGCTTTGTTTGTTAAGAAGAGGACAAACAAGGCAAAGAGTAGAGGAGGACAACATTAAGTGCTTCAAGTGTGAAAGCAAGAATCATTTTGTTACAAAATGTCCACACAAAAAGCAAGAAGACAATAAGCAAATGAAAAAGGAACAAAAAAACCCAAAGAAGAAGATATTGAGAGTTGATGCTTGGGATGAAGCTCTTACTTATTTTAAAACTAAATGAGAAACTTGAAAGAGAAAGTGGCCAGCATGGCACTTATGGGCTTGAAAAATGAGGTATGTTCCAAATACGAAAAATGAAGAATTTAAAATTAGAAAATTGATAAAAAAATGTGAAATTATGATAAAAGCAAGAAGTGAACCAAGATACTTGCATAAGAGAAGTTAGATAATGGAAAGTTAAATATCATCCATAATCAAGTAGAATCAAGGTTGGATACCTTGATTGATGAGCATGAAAAATTTGTCAATGAGCATTTTTTGTGCTATAGCAAAGAAGAGCATATAGATTGTTACAATGTGGGATCCACCATGGTTGCACGAGTTGGTGGGACCCACCATGAAGACGTGAGAAGCCAAGAGGAGTCATCACACAAGCAGACATGAGTTGGATGACAAGCTGGAATGAGTTGGAAGAATTGAAGATCTAGTGGAACCCACAAAGATACCACAAGCTGGTATCTTTGTCACATGAGCTGGAAGATTTAATGGGACCCACAAAGATATAACACGAGCTGGCATCTTCAACCTAGCCACACGTGCTTATAGAAGGATTAAAATTTAAGTAAGTTCGAATTTGAGTGAGTTAGAATTTAAGTTCTAAATTGAGTTATATTATCTTTGGCAAGTGTACATAAATATTATCACTCCTCCACTACAAATAGAGGAGCTTGTATTCATAATAAAATCATCAAAGCAAGGAGTTCTCTCCTTTCCCTCTCTCGTGTAGAGTTCCTTCTCCTTCTCCTTCTTCTTTTCTTCTTCTCTCCTGTCTACCCGAGAACTCTTCTCTCCTTCTTGGTTTTTTTCTTTCCCTCTCTCACCTTGCTCGAGATATTATTAATGGGGTCCTAAATTCAACATGGTATCAGTGCAAAATTTAGGATCCCCACGTCAAAGGAATGCTCTAAGAAGATATGATCAAAACCACCCATAGAAGGCTCTTTATGAAGCAAGATCGAAGCTCATGAGTTAAGTTTTTTTTTTTTTTGTTTATGATATTATTGATTTATGCTACTGGTTTTTGGAAATTATAAGATGGTTTAGAGATGTGTTTATGAATGTCTTTATCTTATAAGATTATGGAAATATATGCATCTTGGATTAGAAGAAGTTACCAAGGCAGTTTTGTCGGTTTGAAAAAATCTTTGACCGAGACCAATTTATATTGAAATTTTGCATAATGAATTATAATTTTGTGGGAACAAGATTTCCTAATAAAGAAGAATGGTATTGAGCTTATCATGAGTGATTACTCATTGTAATTTTAGAAATGTAATTTCTTAGCCTTTATGCTAAGCCTCTCCATTAACCGAGTTGGTTAAAAACCTCTACTTGGTTTGTTTTTTATTAGTAGTTGATTGGAGAAATTTTTTAAGTGAATTGCTTAATATGGCTGAAGAAACTATGAGTCACAAGAAAGATATACTCATAATTACTACGTACCCTTGCGAGGGGTATCAAATTTCATGAGTTGGTCCATATCGGTTCACTGGTTTCTTATAACAAAAGATCTTCTTGGTCACCTCACCAACCATGGACCACCTATTTATGAAGAGGATATTTTGTATATTAAGTGGCTCAAAAATGATACTTTTGTGATTAGTTAGCTGATCAATAGCATGGATGAATATGTCTCCAACAATGTTATTCATCTTGATACTGCTAAGCATATTTGGGAGACATGTGCTTGACTATATTCTAGTCCCAATAATCTACATAGGCCATATGATCTTCTCCAAAAAATGTTGAATACTAAACAAGGAGAGAATATCCATAAATACTTGGCCCACTTTAGAAGCTTTCTTCAATAGTGGAAATTAGCTATGCCAACTACCACAGATGTCTCGGTACAAGACAAGCAAAAAGAAGCATTAGTCACTGCTATTTTCCTTGAAAATATTAAACCATATCTTGAAATTTTTAAGAGTTAATTTCTTAGCTCTTCTATTATTCCCACCTTTGATGATGTACGTGCCACACTTCTCCGTATTCCAACTGCTTCTTCCTCTAATACTGAAGTATCATCCGCTATGTACTCTAGACATAGGGTGACATCATCTGACCGCGGCCGAGGTCAAGGCATAAACTATAGAGGAGGACAAGGAAGAGGTGAAAGGAATGATTTTGATAGAAAATATGGGAAAGGATGCACTCATTGTGGGAGAAATTACCACACCATAGACGCAGGCTATTTCAAGGAATGCTCCTACTGTGGAAAATTTGGCCACTCTAGAGACAAATGTGATAAAGCTAATGGCAAATGAAACTGGAATAAGGTTAACCAAGCCTTAGTGAGTGATACAAAAGAGGATCAATCTACCACATCAAAAGGCAAGAAAACATTTACTGATGAAGAGTATGAGTTGTTTCAGAAAAGGAAACCAATGATGGGTTCCTCTACTTCCTCAACTACCGCTGCCACCACCGCTTCAGGTATGATATTTGCCTCCTCATCCTAGATAATTGATTCAAGAGCCTCCAAACATCTTACAAGTAACAAACATTTATTACACTCAGTTTCTCTGTGTCTTTCACAAAAAAATGTTACCATAACTGACGGTTCACAAACTAAAGTTCAAGGGAAACGATACACTTTCGTTACACCATCACTTCCGCTCATTGACATCCTTTTTATTCCTACCTTCCCTTTAAATCTTTTGTCGGTTAGCAGCTCACAAAAAAATTTAATAGCTCTATCACCTTCTCACCTACTTCATGTGTGTTTCATGATCTTATAACGAAGTAGGTGATTGGTGGAGGCCGTGAACAAGGGGGGCTCTACTACCAGGATGCACCAAAAATAAATATTGTTTCCACCAATGAAACTTAGACAAGGTTATGGCACAACCGGTTGGGACATCCGTCCGTACAATCTCTTTATCATATGTTTCCTACTCTTAAAGCAAGGTCAAAGTTTCATTATGAAGTCTGTCAAATGAGTAACCGTCAAAGATCTACATACTCACCTCACCTAGAAGTTAAGAGTGTCACTTATTTTTCATTAATTCATACCGATGTATGGGGACCCTTGAGCGTCTCGAATATTTCTCAAGTCAAATATTTTATCACATTTATTGATGACTTCACTTGTACCACTTAATCATTTCTGTTTATAGAGCGTTCTGAAATCCCATTGATTTTTAAATCTTTTCATGTTATGGTACTCACTCAGCTTGGTAAGAAAATAAAAATACTCTGGTCTGATAATGCCAAAGAATTCATCTCCAAAGACCTTGATTCCTTTTGTCAAGAAAATGGCATTATCCATCAAACATCATGTGCTTACACTCCTCAACAAAATGGTGTAGCCGAATAGAAGAACCGTCACATTCTTGAGGTAGCTTACTGTTTACTATATGCCATGAAAGTTTCATACTTTTATTGGTCACATTCAATCTTTACCGCATGTTTTCTTATAAATCGGTTACCATCTTCCGTTCTTGGCAATAAATCCCCTTACTCTCTATTGTTACCAAATGTTGATCCTTTTTCACTACCCTTAAAAGTCTTCGGGTGTCAATGTTTTGTTCATATCAACTCCTCAAAACATAGTAAACTTGATCCCAAATCTATCAAGTGTATCTTTTAGGAAACTCTAGCACACAAAAGGGTTATGTTTACTACAATTCCACTCTTCAGGGTTTACTTGTGTCCAGGGATGTCACCTTTTTTTAAGACTCTCCATATTATTTTGACAATGCTCCTCCAGGTTTATCTTCAGTATCAAATTCTCTTCGACTGATTGTGCCCCATGCTATGGAAACTGCTCAACCCCCAGACACATTGGCTGGCACCACACCTACTGAGTTTACGGATCCCACCGAGGTAAGCCCATCTTCTCCTATTGTTTTTGGTCCATAGTATGATACTCGTCCTATTGCCTTGCGAAAAAAACCTAGAACTTGCACTAGGCCCTCTACTTCTCATCCCATTTCTAATTTTGTGTCTCACCATCATTTATCCCCTTTGATGCTGTCAATTTCTTTCATCTATCTCCTCCATATCAATCCCACAGTTCTATCAGGAGGCTCCCAAACATCCAGGGTGGAAGGCGCCAATGGATGAAGAAATGCAAGCACTATATGAAAATCAGACATGAGCTTTAGTCCCACTTCCATCAGATAAGAAACTCGTCGATTGCAAATGGGTGTTTACTGTGAAACACAATCCAGGATGGGTCCATGGCTCAGTTGAAGGCTCGCCTCATTGGTAAGAGCTATACACAATGTTATGGAATTGTTTATGAGGAAACCTTCTCTCTAGTCACAAAAATGAACTCGGTGCATGTGTTATTATCTCTGACAGCTAACTCTGCCTGGCAGGTATATCAACTTGATGTGAAAAATGCCTTTCTGAATGGGGATATCAAAGAAGAAATTTATATGCAGCAACCACCTGGGTATATGGTTGAGGGGGGAGTCGGTATGTTGATTGAAGAAATATCTTTATGGCCTAAAACAGTCTCCTCGATCATGGTTTGAAAAATTCAGTCAAGCTCTCATATGAGCTGGATTTCACAGATGTTTGGTTGATCACTTTGTATTTATTAAAGACACACCTCAAGGCAAGGTAATTTTGGCAGTATATGTTGATGATACTATTTTAACCGAAAATGATCTCGAGGGTATCCAAGAAACCAAAAAAAATTGTGTAGAGTTCAACACAAAAGATCTTGGACTACATAAATACTTTCTCGATATTGAAGTACTACAATCAAGACATGGGATTGTACTATCCCAAAAAATGTATGTCCTTGATCAATTAGAGGAGACATGAATGATGGGGTGTAGACCAGCAGAAACTCCTATGGACTCAACTACAAAATTATGTGCAGGTACTGGAGAATATGTAGATATCAAAAAATATCAAAGACTAGTGGGAAAACTCATTTATCTCTGCGTAACATGACCAAATATATCATATGAAGTAAGTGTGGTAAGTCAATACATGCACAAACCACAACCCAGTCACTGGCAAGCACTAGAATGGATATTGTGATATTTGAAAGGAGCCTCAGGAAGAGGGCTTCTCTATAAGAATCATGGTCACTTCAACATCAAAGGATTCTCAGATGCAAACTAGGCCGGATCCCTTGATGACAAAAAATCTACTTCGGGATATTGTATGATGGTTGGAGGAAACTCAGTGACATGGAGAAGCAAGAAGCAAAATATGGTTGCAAGGTCGAGGGCAGAAGTTAAATACAGAACCATGACACACATAGTTAGTGAGCTTTTGTGGTAAGATCTCTTCTCACTTAACTGAAATTCTATAAAGAAGCTCTTATGGATCTATATTACGATAATCAGGCAGCCATACATATCACATCAAATCCAGTCTTTCATGAGAGGGCAAAGCACATTGAAGTAGACTGCCACTTCATACGAGAAAAATTCCAAACCGCCATTGTATCTCTCAAGTATATATCTACATAGAGCTAAGTTTTAGACATTCTCACCAAATCAGTCACCCATAAAATTTTGTCCACCATCTACCACAAGCTGGTCATTTACAATGTTTTCTCACCCCCAACTTGAAGGGGAGTGTTACAATGTGGGACCCACCATGGTTGCATGAGTTGGTGGGACCCACCATGAAGATGTGAGAAGCCAAGAGGAGTCATCACACAAGCTGACATGAGTTGGATGATGAGCTGGAATGAGTTGGAAGAATTGAAGATCTAGTAGGACCCATAAAGATGCCACAAGCTGGTATATTTATCGCATGAGCTGGACGATCTAATGGGACTTACAAAGATATAACATGAGCTGGCATCTTCAGCCAAGCCACACGTGCTTATAGAAGGATTAAGATTTAAGTAAGTTCGAATTTGAGTAAATTCTAAATTGAGTTGAATTATCTTTGGTAAGTGTACACAAATTCTATCACTCCTCCACTATAAATAGAGGAGCTTGTATTCATAATAAAATCATCAAAGCAAGGAGTTCTCTCCTCTCCCTCTCTTGTGTAGAGTTCCTTCACCTTCTCCTTCTTCTTTTCTTCTTCTCTCCTCTCCACCCGAGAGCTCTCTCTCCTTCTTGGTTTTTTTCTTTCCCTCTCTCACCTTGCTCGAGATATTATTTATGGAATCCTAAATTCAACATAGATCTTGCACATTTGCATGATAGTTGTGTTAGTAGTGATATGCATGAAGTCTTGAAGCTAAAGTATATCTCCAGAGGGAGAGTGAAATTTCCAAAAGAAGGATGTTCAAAAACTTTCATTGAGTTAAGCTTGATTGAACATATTAATCCGATCATATAAAGTCGGATGTGGTGTGTTAGGTGCATTCTCTATCGGTTTCCCAATGCGGGTCCGGTATTGTGCATCAGTTACGCAGCGGATCCTCGAGTCAGAACTGAGCTCGCGTATCGGCACTATTAAGCGCTGCAAACCCGGTAACATCATCTCAGGTTTATCCGTGGTTCCAGTGTTAAAATTGGTTTATGAAATCTGATGTGTGAGCCAATGGGTTTATTAGAGTGAACCATGCTAGCTCGTTGTTTTCCTCTTAACACGAAACAAACCAAAAATTCAAATTTCAATTGAACTATCATTTTTTTATGCATTTTGATGAAGCAAGGGGGAAACTCGGATTTGAGTCTTCTTTCAAACTAATGCTTCAATTTAAATATTAAATCATGATATTTCAATGAAAAAATGGTAAAAAATATGGTGCCCTTTGCTAAAAAACACAAAATTATAAACCATTTTTCAATGGATTTTGATGAAATAAGAGGCCAGATGCTCGTAGTAAATTTTTCTATCTAATGAATAAATTAATTTGAATGAAAAAAATGGAATAAATATCACACCAAAATTATAAAAATTAGTTGTGAAAAAAAAGCTAAAATCAAACCTTCAGCTCTGCGACCATAAGAAATTTTAAAGTGAAAATGAAATTGAAGATCAAATGAAAAAAAGACACAAACTAATTTAACATGGTTCAACCCTAGGAGCCTAATCCATGGATGAAAAGAGAGATGGGGAATTTTTCATGAGCCATAATAGAATTTTACATCAATACAAGCCTATTTATAGGCCAAAGAAGGATAATTCGAATCCTTAATTAAGGATTCAAATTTACTTAATTTAGAAAGAAAAATTAATCAAGATATTAAAATATTGATTTGTCATTAATTTCTAAAATTGTGACATAATTTAATTCAAATTGAATTTCAAAAATAATTTAATTTCTCTCTTAACAGTGATAACTTTTATTATTAAGATACCCAAAATGTAACTATCCTTTTCTAAAGATAAAAATAAGAGGAATAAGAAAAGGGTTGGACAAGTGAACATCGTTGATGCACTTGCTTCTACACCTACAAATGCTTCAATCGAAACTACTAACTTAATTCAACAATTGTACTCCGAGATTGAAGGGCATACATTATCCTTTGGTATAGCCCAACCAGGTAACGTATCCTTTTACAATTCTATTTCTTTCCCTCATTCTTGGGTTATTGATTACGAGGCATCAGATCTTACAATAAGTAAATCTTCCTTAATCTCTACTTATTTTCGTTGCTCTGATGAAAACAAAGCTAGGATAACAGATGGTTCTATCTATTATTTCTGGACATTCACTTGTCTAATCTACTTCTTCATGTTCCAAACTTAACCGCAATTTTTTTGTCTATGACTAGCCTCACCAGAAAAACTTAATTATGCACTAATGTTTTTTCTTCTCATTATGTTATCTGGAATCTGCAAACAAATCAACAAATTGGGACTAATCATAGAGAAGTGTAGAATTTTTTTGTCTATGACTAGCCTCACCAGAAAAACTTAATTATGCACTAATGTTTTTTCTTCTCATTATGTTATCTGGAATCTGCAAACAAATCAACAAATTGGGACTAATCATAGAGAAGTGTAGAGGACTTAGATCAACCAAGAAGAAGAAGAAGAAGGAGAAGAGTGGAAAGAGGGATCAACTACAAAAGGAGAGAGTTTGGACTAGGAGGAATGAGAGGTGCGCTGACCAAGGGAAGGAGGGAGGCTGGACGAATTTGGGAGAATGGAGGAGAGAGCTTCAATGCTCTATCTTTTAGCCAATACCTTCATTTATAGCTTTTACAATGCCCTTAGGGCTACAACTTTATAAAAAGAAGAGACATAAAAAGGACAAGTATTTACACCTTCATGCCATCTTTATGAGAAATTTCCTCTATTACCCATATGCCATCTCTTAGATATGTGGGCTTGAGCCCATCTTCTAATACTCCCCTTCAAGCTAGAGGAAAAAAAACATCATAGATGCCCAGCTTGCCACATATAATGGATAAGATTTTAGATGTAACAGGTTTAGTGAGGATATCTGCTACTTGCTCTTGTGATGAAACATGTTTGAGGGAGATTATACCCACTTGAAATTTCTCCCGTATAAAGTGGCAATCCACCTCAATGTGTTTGGTCCTTTCATGGAAGACTGGGTTTGAAGTAATATGAATAGCTGCTTGATCCGTAGAAGTTCACTAACCGTGGGTCATAGCTTTGTATCTTGCTTTGGTGCTAGATCTTGAAACCACATGTTGCTTCTTATTTCTCCATGTAACTAGGTTCCCTCCAACAAGAGTACAATATCCAGACGTAGACTTCCTATCATCAGGTGATCCAACCCAATCTGTGTCTGAGAAACCTTCTATGTTGAAGTGGCCATGTTTTTTATAAAGTAATCCTCTTCCCGAAGCTCCTTTTAAGTATCGTAATATTCTCTCCAAGGTCTACCAGTGGGTAAGTTGTGATTTATGCATGTACTAACTCACCACAGTTACTGTTACGACAAAATGATGATAATAAAGAGACAGGTAATCACACGACACAAATTTTACGTGGTTCGGCAAATTGCCTACGTCCACGGGAGCTGCAGAGGATTTTTTTATTTCTTCAATTATAGGAATCACAATACAAGTGGGACCAGTATCTTTTCCTTTCACCTTTTACATGGCCAGCAGAGACCCTTCTCTGCAGCGTCAACCAGCAGAGCTCCTTCTCTGTAGCGTCAACCAGTAGAGCTCCTTCTCGACAGCGTCGACCAACAGAGCTGATGTTTCTGCAGCGTCGACCAACAAAGCTACTGTTTTTGGACAAAAACAGTGACGACATCCCAAGCTACTGTTTCTGGACAGAAATAGTGACGACGTCCTAAGCTGTTGTTTCTGGACAGAAACAGTGACGACGTCCCGAGCTGCTGTTTCTGGACAGAAACAGTGACAACCTTGCTCCTCCGGCGACGGCCTCGCTCTTCCGGCGGCAACCTGAGTACCGCGTTGCTGTATTTCCAACAACAGCGTCAAAGGCCCTTTCTCTTCCGCTCTCTGTTTTTCGAAGACACACCACGAAGAGGAAGTGAAAAAAAATAAATCGAAATGCCCTTTCTTTGATTGTAGCTTACGCCAAAGGGCAAATTAAAAACTTGAATGCCCTTCATGTCCTGCTCGCACGTATGGACCAGACTCCACCGTGCTCAACAATTCTCCCACTTGGAGACTGGTACACCCACTGTATCACCCTCTTCCTCAAACATGATATCTACTACCTCTGTAACTCACTGCTCTTGTCTTCATGCTAGAAGACCAACTGAAGTTGCGCACAACTTCAGTTTCTCAAGTGTAACACCCTTTGTCAACATATCAGTAGGGTTCTTACTTCCACAAATTTTCTCAAGTACCAACTGTCCATCATCTAACAATGATCGTATAAAATGATACCTGATCTGAATATGTTTTGTCCTGGAATGAAGGGTTGGGTTCTTGGCTAGGAATATTGCACTCTGACTATCGCTGTAGAGAGTCCCCTTCTGATTTTTCTTGCCCAATTCCTCCAAGAAGCCCTGTACCCAGATCATCTCCTTTGCAGCTTCTAATACTGCAATGTACTCAGCTTCTGTGGTAGACAAATAAACTGTTTTCTGTAGATTTGAACCCCATGAAACTGCAGTACCACCCAGAGTGTAAACAAACCCTGTTGTACTTTTCCTGCTATCAATATCTCCAGCTAGATCAGCATCAACATAGCCCCTCACCTCTAAGCTCTTTCCTGAGAAACATAAGCACGTATCTGAGGAGCCTTTTAAGTACCTCATAATCCACTTCACAGCTTCCCAATGTTGTTTTCCTGGGTTACTCATGTATCTACTCACAACTCCCACTGCATGGGCAATATCCGATCTAGTGCAAACCATAGCATACATAAGTGAACCAATAGCTGAGGCATAAGGAACCTTACTCATGTAATCTCGTTCCTCCTCTGACTTAGGTGACTGATCCTTGCTGAGTCTGAAGTGATTGCCCAAGGGTGTGCCAACTGGTTTGGCCTTATCTATATTGAACCTGCTGAGTACCTTTTTTACATACTCAGCCTGCGAGAGTCTCAACATGCCTCTGACTCTGTCCCTGACAATTCTCATACCAAGGATTTGCTTCGCAACTCCCAAATCCTTCATTGCAAAGTGCTCTGACATCGGCTTCTTCAGATTATTGATCTCATCAATACTAGCCCCTGCAATAAGCATTTCATCCACATACAGTAACAGAATGATGTAAGAATTGTCAAAATACCTGACATAGCAACAGTGATCTGCTTGACATCTGATGTAACCTGCACAGGACATAAAGCTGTCAAATTTCTTGTACCACTGTCTGGGAGCTTGCTTCAGGCCATACAAGCTCTTCTTCAGTCTGCAAACTGAACCTTATTTTCCCTGTACTGCAAACCCCTCAGGTTGGTGCATGTAGATGTTTTCTTCAAGGTTTCCATGAAGAAAAGTTGTTTTCACATCTAACTGCTCAAGAAATAAATCTTCAGTAGCAACCATGGACAGTACTAACCTGATGGTTGTGATCTTCACCACAGGAGAGAAAATCTCAGAGTAATCAATACCCTGCTTCTGCTGAAAGCCCTTTACAACAAGTCTAGCCTTGTACCTCTTACTGCCATCATGCTCAGTTTTCACCCGGTACACCCACTTGTTGTGCAATGCCTTCTTCCCTGGTGGAAGTTCAGTCAACTCCCATGTCTGATTTTCTAACAAGGAATCCATCTCTTCCTTCATTGCCAAGTCCCACTTGCTATAATTTTTATCTTGCAAGGTTTCTTCATAACTCTGCGGTTCTCCACCATCTGTCAGCATAATATAATTCAAAATAGGTGAGAAATGTTGTGGATGCCGAATAGTCCTAACTGACCTGCGAACTACAACTACAGGAGTGGACGGCTCTGGATCTGACTGAGGAATAATAGGAGTGGGTGCACTGGACCCACTCTCCCCGTCACTCGTATCTTTGCTCTGCACTGTGGCCTCTGGTAGGTCATCCAATCTCACAAACTCGGACTCCTGAGGAGCTGCTTCAGCAACTGTACTGGACTTGTCCTTGTATACAATCTTCTCATTGAAAATCACATTCCTGCTTCTTATAATCTTTCGACCCTGATCATCCCAGAAACGATAACCAAATGCCTCGTCTCCATAGCCAATAAAATAACATTTTCTTGACTTGGCCTCAAGTTTACTACGAGCATCAGAATCAACAAGAACATAAGAAAGAGAACCAAAAAGTTTAAGATGAGAAAATTTGACCTCTTTCCCGCTCTAGGCCTCCTCTGGCAATCCACAATCCAACGGAACTGATGGTCCTCTGTTAATCAAGTAAACTGCAGTACTGACTGCATCTGCCTAGAAAGTAGGTGGTAATCCAGCGTACAACCTCATGCTTCTAGCACACTCATTGATGGTTATGTTCATCTATTCAACAACTCCATTTTGCTGTGGTGTCCCAAGAATGGTCTTCTCCATTCTAATACCTTTGAGTTGCACAATATTCTTTGAATCCGCCATCAATATACTCACCGCCATTATCAGACCTCAAACATTTCAGTTTCAAGTCTGTCTCTGTTTCAACCATGGCCTTCCAAATTTTGAACACATTGAATACCTCAGATTTATGCTTCAAAAAATAAACCCATACCTTCTTACTATGATCATCAATGAACGTGACATAGTAACGAGAACCTCCAAGGGATGCCACTGGAGAAGGTCCCCACACATCTGTGTGCACAAGGTCCAGTTTTTCTTTCTTCAGTGTTTTGCCACCCTTTAAAAAACTGACCTTTTTATGTTTCCCCATAATGCAACTCTCACACATATTGAGATCAACTGATTTCAGTTCTGGTAGCTTGCCTCTGGACAACAGTTCTGTCATACCCCTCTGACTCATATGGCCAAGCCTGCAATGCCATAAATCTGTTGTGCTTTCTGCAACGGTAGTAGCAATAGTATTAATCATACCAGTAGTCGAATAGAGTGTATCGGTTTTCTTACCCCGAGCCAGTACCAATGCTCCTTTGGTGACCTTCCAGGTGTTATCTGAGAACACCACTGAATGGCCACATTCATCAAGCTGCCCAACAGAAATGAGGTTCTTCTTCAATTCAGGAATGTGCCTGACCTTTTGCAAGGTCCATTTATTCTTGTTAGGGAGTGCAATGTCAATGTCTCCCATCCCCACCACGTTCAAGGCTTCTCCATCAACCAGATATACCTTCCCAAAGTCACCTGCAACATAGTTTTGCATTATCTCCTGATGGTAGGATGTATGGAATGAGGCCCTTGAATCCAGTATCCAATCATCAACTGGAGTATGAACTGCAAGCAATAGTGCATCTTGTACTTCTTCAGTTACTGCATTTGCACTATCATTTTCGGTTTTCTTAGGGCTTTTACAGTTTCTCTTCAAGTGGCCAGCTTTGCCACAGTTCCAGCAAGTTGCCTGCTGACCAGGCCTTGACATACTCTTGCTCCTGTACTTTGACTTTGATCTATTTCTATTTGAGTTCCTATCATGTGATCTCCCCCGAGAATCAACATTCAATGCGGAACTCAAACCCGAAGTCTCGCCTGAATCCCTCCTGCGTACCTCCTCAGCCAAAATCAAATCACGAATATCATCATATTTTAACTTTGATTTACTGGCAGAATTACTCACAGCCATTCTCATGGCTTCCCAACTATTTGGCAATGAAGCCAATAGTATCAGTGCATGTATCTCATCATCAAATTCAATTTCAACAGATGACAATTGATTTGTGATAGTATTAAAAGCATTCAGATGTTGTGCCACAAATGTACCTTCTACCATCTTCAAATTGAATAACTTTTTCATCAAATAAACTTTGTTATTCGCTGAAGGCTTTTCATACATACCTGACAAGTCCTCTAAGAGACCCATAGTCGTCTTCACCTTACTGACGTTGTGTGCAACGGACCTCGACAGGGTTAGCCGAATAATCCCCAGAACCTGTCGATCCAACTGATTCCAATCGTCTTCCTCCATTTTTTCCGGTTTCTTCCCCAACAGTGGAAGATAGAGTTTTCTCCCATGGAGGTAGTAGTCCTCTATCTGCATCCTCCAGAATCCATAGTCCTTGCCATCGAACTTCTCGATCCCCGATACCTTCACTTCGTCTCCAGCCATCATTTTTCCCTCATCCGAACCTCTGCTCTGATACCAGTTGTTACGAAAAAATGATGATAATAAAGAGACAGGTAATCGCACGACACAATTTTACATGGTTCGGCAAATTGCCTACGTCCACGGGAGTTGCAGAGGATTTTTTTATTTCTTCAATTAGAGGAATCACAATACAAGTGGGACCAGTATCTTTTCCTTTCACCTTTTACATGGCCAGCAGAGACCCTTCTCTGCAGCGTCGACCAACAGAGCTGCTGTTTCTGCAGCGTTGACCAACAGAGCTGCTGTTTCTGGACAGAAACAGTGACGACGTCCCAAGCTACTATTTCTGGACAGAAACAGTGACGACGCCCCGAGCTGCTGTTTCTGGACAGAAACAGTGACGACTTTGCTCCTCCGGCGACGGCCTCGCTCTTCCGGCGGCAACCTGAGTACCGCGTTGCTGTATTTCCAGCAACAGCATCAAAAGCCCTTTCTCTTCCGCTCTTTGTTTTCCGAAGACACACCACGAAGAGGAAGTGAAAAAAATGAAATCGAAATGCCCTTCCTTTGATTGTAGCTTACGCCAAAGGGCAAATTAACAACATGAATGCCCTTCATGTCCTGCTCGCACGTATGGACCAGACTCCACCGTGCTCAACACTTACAACATATGATATGTTTGGTCTAGTTACCATGAGGTAGATCAGTTTGCCCACAAATCTTTGATATTTACCAATATCAATATCTTCTCTAGTTGTTGCAAATAATTTTACATTCATATCCATAGGTGTGTCTACTGGTGTTCATGTCTTTTCGAGGAGGTCCAAAACATACTTCCATTGAGACAATTTTGTCCCATGTTTAGATTGAAGAACTATGCCCAAAAAGTAATTAAGCAGTCCCAGATCTTTAGTTTTGAGCTCCTAACATATCATATTTTTTACCTCTTGTATGTTATGTGCATCATTGCCGGTTAAGATAATGTCATCAACATATACAACCAATAATATTTTTGCTTTTGAGGCATCTTTGTTACAATGTGGGACCCACCATGGTTCTCGAGCTGGTGGGACCCACTATGAGAACATGGGACACCAAGAAGAGTCCTCACCCAAGCAAGCACGAGTTAAGGAATTCAGAAGCACAAGCTGAAATGAGTTAGAAGTCTTCAAGATCAAGTGGGACCCACAAATATCTCACGAGTTGGTAACCTTGTCAAGATGAGATGGAAGATTATGAGGGACCCACAAGGATAAGGCCACGAGCTGGCCTCCTCCCTTATATTCACGTGAATGAAGAAAGAGTTCTAGTTCAACTCATATTAGTCTTCTAGTAGATTGGTTTGGGTAGACTTATCTTAGAGAGTTAGAGTTGGAATGTAATTAGGATTGAAAGGCTAATTTTATAAGGACTCTACCTCTTCCTCTACTATAAATAGAGGAGTTGTAATTCAGAATTAATCAAGTTACACATCTTCTTCTTGAGTTAATCTCTCTCTCTATCTCTTTGCTTGGCGCTTCCTCTCTTTTCTCTTTTATTTTTTCTTCTCTCTACCCGCGATCTCTTCTTCCCTTTTCTTCTTTTTCCTTTCTTCTTTCTCTTGCTCTGAATTATGGAAAAAAGATCCTAAATTCAACATGGTATCTGAGCATTAAATTTAGGAACCCTCGTCAAAGGAATGCTCTAAAGAAGTGATGATCAACACCACTCAAAGAAGGCTCTTTTGTGAAGGACAAACACAAGTAGAGAGATAAGTGTTTAAATTTTTTTTCCATGTTACTGGTTTGTGAATTTTAGAAGGTGATTTAAGGATGAGTATGTGAATGATTTTTTCTTATTATATTATGGATATACATGCCTCTCTATCTAGAAGAAACTATCAAAACAATTTTGTCGGTTTGGAAATTTTGTTAACCGAGACCAGTCCATGATCAGATTGTTGGAAAATTTTTTCGTGGGAAAAAGAGTCCCCTGATATAGAAGATTGTTATTGAGTCTCTTATGAGTGGTATTAGAGAAAGACAAAAAAAACAGAATGATAATTTACTTCAATGCTAAAATTCTCCGTACATCGAGTTGTTTGAACAGTACTACTTGGTGTTGTTATTAGTTTTTTTTTTTAAGGGCCTATCATGGCTGAAGAGAATATGAATATCAAAAGTGATATACTGAGAATTACCACCATACCCTTAGGTGAGGTCTCAAATTTTATGAGTTGGTCCACATCGGTTCGGAGGTTCCTTATAACAAAAGACCTCCTTGGTCACCTCACCACCCGAGGATAATCTATTGATGAAGATGATATTTTTTATAACAAATGGTTGAAAAATGAAACTTTGGTGATTAGTTGGCTAATAATAGCATGGAAGAACATGTCTCCAACAATGTCATTCATCTTGACACTGCTAAACAAATTTGGGAGACATGTGCTAAACTGTACTCTTGCCCGGATACTCTACATAGACCATATGACATTCTCCAAAGAATGTTGAATACTAAACAAGGAGAAAATATTCATGAGTACTTGGCCCGCTTTGGAGGCTTTCTTCAAGAGTGGAAATTAGCTCAACCTTCAACCACAAATATTTCTATCCAAGACAAACAAAAGGAGGCCTTAATTACTGCTATTTGTCTTGCAAATGTTAAACCCCATCTTGAGATTGCCAAGAGTCAACTTCTGAGTGCTTTTGTTGTCCCCAAGTTTGATGATGTATACGCAACACTACTTCCTATTCCAGACACTTCTTCGTCCACTACTGAAGTATCATCTGCTATGTATTCCGATCATAGAGGATCATCATCTGACCTCGGCCGAGGCAGAGGCAGAGGTTATAGAGGGGGCAGAGGAAGAGGTGGAAAGATTGGTGCTAGCAGAGCAGATGGTAAAGAATGTACTCATTGTAAAAAAATTGGTCACACTATAGATCAATGCTATTACAAGGATTCCAAGGCATGCACTTACTATGGACAATATGGCCATTATAAAGAAATATGCTATAAAGCCAATGGACAGTTAGAATTGACAAGGGTTAATCAAGCCTTTATAAGTGATACAAAAGAAAAATAACCCACAAAATCAGCAACACAGAAAGTTTTTACAGATGAAGAGTATAAAGTATTTCAGAAAATGAAGACAATTTTGGTTCTTCTACTAGTTCCTCCGCAAATACTGCTGCCACTACCACTTTAGGTATGCTATCTACCTCATCTTCATCCTAGATAATTGACTCAAGAGCCTTCGAGCATCTTATATTTAACAAAAATTTATTAAATTCTCTATCTCCGAGTCTTTCACACAAGTTTGTTACTATAGCTAACGGTTCTCAAACTAAAGTCCAAGGGAAAGGTTCCACTTTTGTCACACCATCACTTCCGCTCACTGATATTCTTTTCGTTCCCACTTTCCCTTTAAATCTATTATTTGTTAGTCAGCTGACAAAATATTTTAATTGCTCTGTTACCTTCTCACCCACTTCATGTGTCTTTCAGGATCTTATAACGAAGCAGGTGATTGGTAGAGGCTATGAACAAGGGGGGTTTTACTACTTGGACGTGCCAAAAATGACTATGGTTTCCACTACTGAAAAATGAGACACGGTTATGGCACAATTGGTTGGGACATCCATCTACACAATCTCTTCATTATATATTTCCTTCTCTTAAAGTAAAGTCAGAATTTCAATGTGAGGTTTGTCAATTGAGTAAACATCAAAGGAGTACATATTCTCCTCGTCCAGAAGTCAAAAGTGTTACTCCATTTTCTTTAATTCATACCGATGTTTGGGGGCCCTTGAGTGTTTCCAACATTTCTCAAGTAAAATACTTTATTACATTTATTGATGATTTCACTCGCACAACTTGGTTGTTTATATTTAAGGAGCATTCTGAGATACTATTTATTTTTAAGTCATTTCATGCTATGGTACTCACACAATTTGGTCAGAAAATAAAAATTCTCCTTTCTGATAATGCCAAAGAATATGTTTCCAAAGACTTTGACTCTTTTTGTCACGGAAATAGCATTATCCATCAAACGTCATGCGCCTACACTCCCCAACAAAATTTTGTAGCCGAATGGAAGAATCATCATGTTCTTGAGGTAGCTCAAGGTTTATTATATGCCATGAAATTTCCATACTTTTATTGGCCTCATACAGTCCTTACGGCTTGCTTTCCTATAAATCGTCTACCATCTACTGTTCTTGGTAATAAATCTCCTTACTCTAGATTATTACCAAATGATGATCCATTTTCTCTACCTTTGAAAGTATTCGGATGTCAATGTTTCATTCATAATTCATTTCCTAGACACAACAAACTTGATCCTAAATCTATCAAGTGTAGCTTTTTGGGATACTCTCGCACACAAAAGGGTTATGTTTGTTATATTCCTACTCTTCAACATCTATTTGTGTCCAGGGATGTAACATTTTTTGAAGACTCCTGATTTAATCTAATAGTGCTCTTCCTAGTCTATCCTCGGTACCAAGTTCCCCTCGACCGGTTGTGCCACGTGATACAAAGATTATTCAACCCCCAAAGCAAGTGGTCGACACCACACCTCCGAGTGTACAGATCCAATAGAGGTACGTCCTTCATCACCAATTATTTTTTGCCCTCAATATGATACTCGTCTTATTTCTATAAGGAAAGAACCTAGATCATGCACTAGACCTTCTACTTCTCATTCCATTTCAAATTTTGTGTCTCATCATCGCCTTTCACCTTTATGTTGTCAGTTTCTTTCTTTTATTTCCTCCATATCTGTTCCACAGTCCTATCAAGAGCCTCTACAACATCCAGGGTGGAAGGCAGCAATGGATGAAGAAATGAAGGTCCTTAATGAAAATCATACATGGTCACTGGTTCCTCTTCCAACAGATAAAAATGTCGTTGGTTGCAAGTGAGTTTATACTATCAAACATAATCCGGATGGATCAATTGCATGACTAAAGGCTCGATTGGTTGCCAAAGGTTATACTCAGTGCTATGGAATTTATTATGAAGAAACATTCTCTTCAGTGGCAAAAATGAACTCGATACGTATATTATTATCTCTAGCAGCCAATTCATCATGGCCGATATATCAACTTGATGTGAAAAATGCATTTCTTAATGGTGATATTAAAGAATAAATTTACATGCAACCACCTCGGTATGTGGTTGAGGGGGAGTCGGTAAGCCGCCTAAAAAATCTTTATATGGTCTAAAGCAGTCCCCTCGGGCATGGTTTAAGAAATTTAGTCAAGCTATCATACAGGCCAATTTTTACAGATGCTCTGGAGCTCACTCAGTATTTATTGAAAATACACCAAGAGGTAAGGTGATTCTGGTTGTATATGTTGATGATATTATTTTAACTGGGAGTGATTCTGAGCACATCCAAAAAATAGAGGAGAAAATATGTACTGAATTCAAGACGAAGGATCTTGGACTACTCACATATTTGTTGGGTGTTGAAGTATTACAATCTAGACATGGGATTGTGCTATCCCAAAGGGAGTATGCCCTTGATCTACTAGAGGAGACAGGAATGATGGGATTCAAACCAACAGACACTCCTATGGACTCAAATACAAAATTATGTGGAGGCACTAGAGAAGATGTAGATATTGGGAAATATCAAAGACTAGTGGGACGACTTACTTACCTGTGTGTAACAAGGCCGGATATTTCATATGCAGTAAGTGTGGTAAATCAATACATGCACAAGCCACAACTTAGTCATTGGCAAGCACTTGAAAGAATACTACGATATCTGAAAGGAGCACCAGGAAGAAGGTTTCTCTATAAAAACCATGGTCACTTCAACATCGAAGGATTCTCAGATGCAGACTGGGCCGGATCCCTGGATGGCAGAAAATCTACTTCGGGATTTTGTATGATGGTTGGAGGAAATTTGGTTACATGGAAATGCAAGAAGCAAAATGTAGTAACACGGTCTAGTGCGGAAGCAGAATAGAGAGCCATGACACACACTATTAGTAAACTCATATGGATAAGATCTCTTTTCATTGAATTAGGATTCTACAAAGAAGCTCCGATAGATCTATAATATGACAATCAAGCAGCAATACGCATTACATTGAATCCAATCTTCCATGAAAGAACAAAGCATATTGGCGTGAGTGTCATTTTATACGAGAAAAGTTTCAAGCAGGTTTCTTATCTCTATAGCACATATCATCACAAAGTCAAGTTGAATATATTCTCACCAAGCCGGTCACTCACAAGATTATATCTATCATATGCAGCAAGCTGGGCATTTATGATGTCTTCTCACCCCCAGCTTGAGGAGGAGTGTTACAATATGGGACCCACCATGGTGCTCGAGTTGGTGGGATCCACCATGAGGACATGGGATACCAAGAAGAGTCCTCACCCAAGCAAGCACAAGTTAAGGAATTAAGAAACACAAGCTAAAATGAGTTAGAAGCCTTGAAGATCAAGTGGGACACACAAGGATCTCACGAGCTAGCAACCTTATCAAGATGAGTTGGACGATCATGAGGGACCCACAAGGATAAGGCCACAAGTTGGCCTTCTCCCTTATATTCACGTGAATGAAGAAAGAGTTCTAGTTCAACTCATATTAGTCTTCTATTAGATTGGTTTGAATAGAGTTATCTTAGAGAGTTAGAGTTGGCATGTAATCAGGATTGAAAGGCTAATTGTATAAAGACTCTACCTCTTCCTCTACTATCTACTATAAATAGAGGTGTTGTAATTTGGAACTAATCAAGTTACACATCTTCTTCTTGAGTTAATCTCTCTCTCTCTCTTTGCTTGACACCACCTCTCTTTTCTCTTTTATTTTTTCTTCTCTCTACCTGAGAGCTCTTCTTCCCTTCTTTTTCCTTTCTTCTTTCTCTTGCTCGGAATTATGGAAAAGGGATCTTAAATTCAACAATCTTTAAAGTATACTGAATGATCTACCATGCCTCTACGAAAGCCAAATCGTAGTAGTGCTTGGCTAAAATTTTCAAACCAAGCCCGAGGGGACTGTTTAAGCCCATATAAAGACTTTTGTGACCAGCATACAGACTCCCCCTCAACCACATAAACAAGTAGTTGAACCACATAAATTTCCTTGAAGATATCCCCATTTAGGAAGACATTCTTTACATCAAGTTGGTATACGAGCCATGATGAGTTAGTAACAAGAGATTATAGGATACGTACTAAATTTAACTTGGCAATGGGAGAAAAGGTATCCTCATAATTCACTCCATAACATTGAGTGTATCCTTTAGCAACGAGTAGAGCTTCAAGACGAGCCCATCCAGGTTATGTTTAACTAAACACACCCATTTACAACCGACTAAATTTTTCCTTTTGTGAGTGGTGCTAAGTGTCAGGTTTGATTCTCATATAAGGCATGCATTTCCTCATCCATAGCCACCTTCCATCCTGGATGCTGCAGGGCCTCATGATAGGACTACGAAATTGAAGTAGAAGAAAGAAATGCAAGGAACTGAGAGCAAGCAGAAGACAAATGATGGTGAGACATAAAGTTGGATATAGGGTGAGAAGTAGTACAGGAATGGTGTTCCTTTCTTAAAGCAATAGGCTGAGTATCAAATTATGGGCCAAACATAGGAGGGGATGGACTTACCTCAGGTGGAACCGACAACTCCACAGATGAGGTGTCAACTAGTGCTTCAACGGGCTGAGTAATATCGACGTTGAAGGGCACAAGTGGACAAGGAGTGATAGGAGGAAATGACAAACCTAGAGGAGCATCATTCGAGGACTAGAATGAGGTGTCCTCAAAGAAGGTCACATCGCGAGATACAAGCATCTTGCGAAGGGTAAGATTATAACAAACATACCCTTTTTGGGTGCAAGAGTACCCCAAGAAAATACACTTCTTAGAACGAGGACCAAGTTTACTCTTTTGTGTAGATGTGACATGGACATAGCATGTACATCCAAAAACCTTGAAGGGAAGATAAAAGGGGTATTCACCAGGAAATAATACAGAGTAAGGAGTTTTATGACTAAGAATAGATGAAGGTAACCTACTGATTAGAAAACATGTTGTAAATGTAGAATGAGGCCAATAAAATTAAGGTACCTTGATAGAGTAGAGGAAACCCCGAACAACTTCAAGAAGATGACGATTCTTTCTTTCAGCAATACCATTCTGTTGAGGGGTATAGGTATGGGTGGCATCAAGCCGAGCCGAGCCGAGCCCGAACATGCCTATGTTTGAGCCGAGCCGAGCCCGAACATGCCTATGTTTGAGCCAAGCTGAGCCCGAACCTGCCTATGTTCAAGCCGAGCTTGATTTAAATATTTCGAACTCGAGCTCGAGTCGAGCCGAGCCTCGAGCTTAAAATTGTTATCTAGCTCGAGCCCAATAATTTTAACTGAGTTCGAGCTGAGATTGAGCTGGGCTTGAACTTCAATATTTATTTAAAACTTTTCAAAAAATATATATCAAATAAATTATATATAAAATTATGCATACATTTTACATAAAATTGGGCATAAATTTTACATAAAATTGGGTATGACCTCTACTTAAAATTGGGCATAAAGGTAGTATTGAATCGTGCCGAGCCTGAACCTTCCTACGTTCGAGCCGAGTTTGATTTAAATATTTCAAACTCGAGTTGGAGCATACCCTATCCTAAAGCCTAAAATTGTAATTGAGTTCGAGCCTAATAATTTTAACCCAGTTCTATCTTCAACCTACATTTAATACTTTGCATAAAATATATGTCAAATAAATTATATATAAAATTATGCATACATTTTAAAAAAATAATAATAGGAGAGGTTCGAGATTGAATCTCGATAATGGATTAGAATGCACCAATATTAATCTTTTTACCCCAAACGTTGTCTAGCATATTTTGTAATTTCTGAATCTGGCCATATATTTACTATGGCCTCCATAGTGCCCCTGGTTGAAATTTATATTCTACGAAAAAAGTAGAAATGATTTTCCAAGGACACATATTTCCAAAAAAATATTTAAATAAAATCATATTACTATTAGTGACTTACTAGAAAATTACAAGAAATATTTTAAAATTTTCTTAGGAAAGTTAAATGGACCACTTATTGCCTCTTCCAGGGAAATAAATAAAAATTAATAATCAATTTAATATATTACTATACTTTTCGATACATTTTTAATCAAATAAAATGTCAAACAAAAAATTGCCATGAAAATTGCCTCATGCTAAAAGTATTACATCATCAATTGTTAAATAATTATTCAAAAAATTTCTATATGGTTTTCTAGCCCATCTTGGCAGGAAAATCTTATATAAAAAATTATATGATTTTTTTAATAAGAATTTCCAATTAGAAAAATGCTTCCAAAAAACATGAGGCACTAATAGTCCCTAGAAACGTATTTCTACTAAAAATATCTTTTCAACATTTCTTATAAAAACCACTAATATGGCTTTGTTTTTAATAAATTTGTATTACCAATACTACAAATTATTTTGTATGTCATGAAATTTATCTTTGTGGTGGGTCAATTAAATTGAAAGGGTATAGTAGATGAGTCTTATTTACTTGACAATCTATATTAATAATTGAGTCTCAATTAATAGGATCAAGTTCATCTCCTTTACCTACTGCTCCCTACTTTCGTCTGGTTTCGACTTTTCGGCCCTCACAAGTCACAAAAACTTGAAATACACTCTAAGTTATGAACTAGAGAAACTTCCAAACTGAGAACAAGATTTTAAGTACAATGATTTAAGTAAATGGTTCAATTGTACAAGAAAATATAAACAAAATATTTCTCATGTACAAAATTATCTTTTTTATAAAATAGTTTATATTTATTTTCCTCAATTTTCACTTTAGTTAAATTTTTTAATTCATTTTAAAATTTTAAATATATATTTTAATTTTTTCCTTCACTCTTCTCTTCTTCTTGCTAGCTGTTTCCTTTTCCTTTTCTCCTTCAACTCTTATTTATTTTTCCTTTCCTTTTTCCCTCTCCTCCATTTTTTTCATTTTCCTTTTTTCCCTATTCTCCCATTTTTATTTTTATTTTTCCTTATTTTTTATTTATATTTTATATAAAATAGTTTATATTTATTTTCCTCATTTTTCTCTTTGATTAAAAATTTAATTCATTTTAAAATTTTAAATATGTTTTTTAATTTTTTCCTTTTCTCTTCTCCTCTTCCTGCTATTTGTTTCCTTTTCCTTTTGTCTTTCAACTCTTATTTATTTTTCTTTTCCTTTTTCTCTCTCCTCATTTTTTTTCATTTTCCTTTTTTCTTTATTCTCCCCTTTTTTCCTTTTTCTCTTCCCTTATTTTTTATTTATATTTTATCAAATATTTTATATTTATTTTCTCATTTTCACTTTAATATTTTTTTAATTTATTTTAAAAATTTTTAATATATATTTAATTTTTTGCTTCACTCATCACCTCTTCTTGCTATTTGTTTCCTTTTTCCTTTGTCCTTCAATTCTTATTTATTTTTATTTTCCTTTTTCCCTCTCCACCATTTTTTTCATTCTCCCATTTTTCCTTTTTTGCTTCCCTTATTTTTTCTTTATATTTTTTTATAAAATAGTTTATATTTTTTTTTTTAATTTTTCATTTTAATTATAATTTTAATTCATTTTAAAATTTTAAATATATTTTTCTAATTTTTAATTTATTCCTTTACTCTGCTCATCTTCCTGCTATTTGTTTCCTTTTCCTTTGTCTTTCAACTCTTATTTATTTTTATTTTCCATTTCCCTCTTCTCAGTTTTTTCATTTTCTTTTTTTCCTTATTCTCCTATTTTTTCCTTTTTTCTTCTCTTTTTTTTTATATTTTTATAAAATAGTTTATATTTATTTCCTCATATTCACTTTAATTATATTTTAATTTTTTAAAATTTTTAAATATATATTTTAATTTTTTCTTTCACTCTGCTCCTCTTCTTGCTATTTGTTTCCTTTTTCCCTCTCCTCCATATTTTTCAATTTCCTTTCTTTCCTTATTCTCCCATTTTTCCTTTTTTTCTTCCCTTGTTCTTTCTTTATATTTTTTATAAAATAGTTTATATTTATTTTCCTCATTTTCACTTTAATTATATTTTTAAGTTTTTCATTTACTCTTCTCCTCTTCCTGCTATTTTTTTCCTTTTCCTTTTGTCTGTCAACTCTGATTTATTTATTTTTTCCTTGCTCCCTCTCCTCCTTTTTTTTCATTTTCCTTTTTTCCTTATTTTCCAATTTCTTCCTTTTTTCTTCCCTTATTTTTTATTTATATTTTTATAAAATAGTTTGTATGTATTTCCTCATTTTCACTTTAATTATATTTTAAATATATATATATATATATATATATATTTTTATTTTTCTTTCACTCTTCTCCTCTTCTCAATTTTTTCATTTTCATTTTTTCCTTATCCTCCCATTTTTTTCTTTTTTTCTTCCTTTATTTTTCTTTATTCCTTTCCTTTTCCTTTTCTTTTTTATTTCCCCTCTTCACTAGAGGCTTATTAGTCCCACATAGGTAACAAGAAGAGAATAGCATAAGAGGAGGGCTTATAAAACTCTAGATAGAAGGATGGCAAAACGCACTTACCTGGGCGGGGTGAATTGGTGAAGAGTTTTGACTCTACTAGTTGAAACTCTAGAGTCAAAACTCGAAGACATCCCGTCCCGCTCCCGGCTCCCTCCTCTTGGGCCTCGTTTAAGTTAACGAGCCGGCTTGCGAGCTTTCAAACCGAATCATGGTTCAATTCGAGATCCAAAAAAATCAAATCGAATCAAGCTGGAACCGAGCTGAGCTCGAGCGACTCGTGAACCGGCTCGGTTCGATGCCACCCCTAGGGGCACACGATGTAGATAAGCTCATTACCCTCACAAAGTGATTGAAACTCACTAGACTAGTATTCCTTAGCGTTATTAAACCTAAAGATTTGATTTTTTTTGCCAAATTGAGTTAACACCAGCATGAAAGGTTTTTTAAAATAGTAAGTATTTCATATCGTTATTTAAAGAGATATAACCACGTGACCCAAGTAAAATCATCAACAAACGTAACAAAGTATTTAACATGAGAAATATTAGAGACACACAAAAGTCCCCATACATCAGTGTACTAAAGAAAAAGGAGCATTACTTGTAGTTATAAGGCAACGAGAATATGTACTCCTACAATGTTTACTTAATTGAAGAACATCACAATTGAAAGCAGCGAGAGATTTTAATGAAGGAAGTAAATGATGAAAGGAAAGTGTAGAAGGATGGTCAAGCCGGTTGTGCCAAAGTTGTGCCTCAGATGTAGTGGATGATAAGGTAGCTAATAGAGGAAGGTTGAAGTAATACAAGCCCCATTTTTCATGGCCACCACCTATCACTCGTTTCGTAATTAGATCCTGAAATGTACAAGAAAATGGTGAGAAAGTGACAAAACAATTTAGATTTTTTGTGATTTGGCTAACCGAAAGCAAATTTAAAGGAAATTGAGGGACAAATAAGACATCTTGAAGAGGGATAGAAGATGTGATATATGAGGAACCCTTGCCAAGTACTTTGGTTTGGGTACCATTAGCAATAGTAACAAATTTATTGGGAAAACATGGAGATAAGGAATGAAGCATGTGTTTGTTATCTGAAAGGTGTTCGGAGGCCTCGAAGTCTATGATCCAAGAGGAGGAAGAGGAATTTGAACCATATGACGATCATCCAGCAAAATAACAAGACCCCATGAACAATGCCAAGTGTGAGAGAACATACAACAACATGTGCTGGAATTCCAACTCATAGAAAATTGATCCAAGTTACATGAAGGTAACTGAATCGCAAATCATTTTCATCAATACATCAATCTTGATGAAACACTAGAAGCAACCAATTTCGATCAAGCTTGCAAGTTAGCTACAAGAAGATCAAGATTATAACATCACAAGAGATTAATCTTCAAAAGTTCTCATATGAAGATCATCTCGTCTTGATGTAAATCAGAAATCAAGACCTCAACTTATAAAAGGAGAATATGTAAATAATGACCAAAATTGACTTATCTCTTCATGGCTAGAATCCTTCTTTCACAAATAAATTCTTGGACAGATCTTCAAAAATATTTTCTTGTATAATTCATCAAGGGGGATCCTAAACTCCTTGCTCTGATACCATGTAGAATTTAAGATCCCATGTAGAGGACTTAGATCAACTAAGAAGAAGGAGAAGATAGGAAAAAGGGATCAACTACAAAAGGGAGATAACTTGGACAAGGAGGAAGGAGAGGTGCATCCACCAAGGGAAAGAGGGAGGCTAGACGAATTTGGGAGAAAGGAGGAGAGAGCTTCAATGTTCTACCTCTTAGTCAATGCCTTTATTTATAGCCTTTACAATACCCTTAGGGATACAACTTTAAAAAATAAGAGACATAAAAAGGACAAGTATTTACACCTTCATGTCATCTTTATGAGAAACATCCTATATAACCCATATGCCATCACTTAGACGTGTGAGCTTCCTTGCTTTGGACTTGTGGTCTTGAGACCATCTTGTAAAAATCCTTTAGAGTATCTTATCGAAAAAAATAAGGAGAAAATGTAAGATTTGATTGCGATTTCAATCACAAATTTGGCATACTTGCATAGAAGAAAAGTTTTCTTCCTCCATAAAGTTGGCGACCTTAAAGATTGTGATCATATCTTTCTATGATTGATCTATTTTAAGGCTTCCTCTATTGATTTCTTCTCTAGAATTTCGTTCTAAATCATTTAGGAAAACAAAGGCAAGTCAAAGATTGTGATATTATCTTGCTAGTTGGCACGAGTGCAATAGAAAGGAAGTTTCCTTCTTTAAGAAAATCTTCTAAGTTGTCAAGTATCTATTGAGATTTCAATTACTGGTATAATTCCTTTTTAATTAAGAAATATTGTGAATCACTTTTACTAGATTTGGATGAGCACGAGGAGTCAAAAAAATCAGATATTAAGTGCTTGGTTTGGTTTGAAATCAGTCTTTGCTCATTTTTGGCTTGTGTTAGAAAATGGTCTCAAGCCCACACGAGTCTAAAGAAGGCCCACACGGCCAAGAGAGGTGGCATGATTGTAAATAAGGTTTCATCTCATAAATATGGCACAAGAGTATAATTAGTCCAATGGAACATGTCTACTTATGTCGTTTCTCATGTAAAGGTTGTAGCCCTAAGGGCATTGTAGGCATTGTAAATTCCTCTAAAAAATTATAAATAGAGGCTCTTGGCTTGCGTTAGATCAACAAGCTCTCTTCTCTTCTCTCAATTCGTGGAAGCTCTCTCTCTCTTAGCCTAAATGCTCTCCCTCTCTCTTCCTTTCTCTCTTCTCTTCTCGGGTTCTCTCTTTGCTCTCTTCTTTTCTTCTCTTCCCTCTTCCTTCTTTTCTCCCTCTCTTTTCTTACTTGAGGTTCTAAGCACGGGGTGGGTCTTAAATTCAACATGGTATCAGAGCATTGAATTTAGGATTCCCACGTCGAGATGATGTTCTAAGGAGGTTATGATCAGAGTTACTCATAAAAAGCTTTTTGTGAAGCAATATTGAAGCTTGATGAGATCAATGTTTCTTTCTTGTTATTTTCATTCATTCATGGCTTCATGCTTTTGTTTTTTTACCTATGGAAAATGATTCAAAGATAATTTTCGTTATTATAAGAAAGTGTTGAGATTTAAGTATCTCTTATTGGAAGAAGCTTGTCAAAAGTTGTTTTTTTTTTTTAGTTGGTTTGCTTGTTTTTAGCCGAAAATCAGTTTATGTTGATATTTTTTGCATGAAAGTTACTATTTCATGGATGAAATTTTTTATGATGAAGAGAAAAGTTCTTGACCCTATTATGTGTGTTTTTTATC
The DNA here is from genome assembly GCF_029961685.1 of Aristolochia californica. Lineage (NCBI taxonomy): Eukaryota > Viridiplantae > Streptophyta > Magnoliopsida > Piperales > Aristolochiaceae > Aristolochia > Aristolochia californica. The sequence goes on along the minus strand of NW_027181815.1, from coordinate 11,117,996 downwards.
TATTGGATTTCGAAAATCTTATCACTTGGCTATTATGCTAAGTGTTTCCATTAACCAAGTTGTGATGTTTGAAGAGTTGGAACTCCACTCAGCTTAAGCCTTCTTTTGAAGTTTTTTTTGTAGGTATCGGAATTCCTATGAGCATTAAATAGATATGCTCATGTATGAATGATCTATCATGCCAAGGTTCATCAATTTTTTAATGAAACTGAAAGACGAAGGCTGTTTTAAAACAACTACTTGTGAAATAATTTTTTAAAGAGAGGTCAACCCTCTTGTTTGATTCAAAGCCATGAGTTGACTTCTTGTTCTTGCATAAATCACCACATGAAATCAATGTTGGAAGATTGTTTTACACAAAAGGAAGCAAGAAGAAAAAGATTTAAGGAAGTGTTCTTTTGGAAAAGCCAAGGTGGCTCCAACTTACAACACCTCAAGATATTCTTGATTAGGCCTTATTTGTTGGATTTCAATCAATAATATCTTTCCTAACTCATGAAGGATTGAATCTAGACTAGTTGTATTCCAAGTTGGCTCAAATTTTTTTCTTGGAAAATTTTTACTTGGCATGCAAGATTTCCTTGATTGATTTTTCCTATTCTCTAAAAGGAAGACAAGAGATTACAACACCTCAAGATCTTCTTGATTAGGCCTTATTTGTTAGATTTCAATCAATCATATCTTTCCTAACTCATGAAGGATTGAATCTAGACTAGTTGTATTCCAAGTTGGCTCAAATTTGTTTCTTTTAAAGATTTTACTCGGCATGCAAGATATCCTTGATTGATTTTTCATGTTCTCTAAAAGGAAGACAAGAGATTTGTTTAAATCAAATTTTTGCCAGCAATTATTCTTGCCTAAGTGGGTCTCTTACTTGCTAAAAGACTAGTTAAGCTCGGGTTCTCCTTCCATTTACCCGAGCTAGTCTATCTTGTCATTGGCATCACTTGGATTTTGGTTATTAAAGCCTCTTACTTAGGCTACCTCACTTTTTGAGTAAACTATTACCCTCAAATTGTCTCCAATGGTTGAAGATTATATGGGTATTAAGAGTGATATTCTCAAGATTACCACCATACCCTTACAAGGGATATCAAATTACTTGAGTTGGTCAAAATCTGTTTAACGGTTTCTTATTACCAAGGACCTACTAGGTCACCTAACCAAGCATGGACCACCCATTGATGAGGACGATATTGATTACACTAAGTGGTTAAAAATGACACTTTGGTGATTATTTGGCTCATCAACAACATGGAAGATCTTGTCTCCAACAATGTTGCCCATCTAGACATAGGTAAGCAAATTTGGGAAACATGTTTGAAGTTGTACTAGCTCTGACAACATACAAAAGTCATATGGTATCCTCCAAAGTATGTTTAATACTAAACAAGGGGAAAATATACATGAGTACTTGGCTAGATTCAAAGGTTTTCTTTAAGAATGGAAGCTAGCTCAGCCTAACTCCACTGATGTTTCTGTCCAAGACAAGTAGCAGAAAGCCTTAGCAATTGCTATCTATCTAGCCAATATAAAGTTGTATCTTGCGGTTGTTAAAACTCAACTCCTTAGCTCCTCTTCTATTCTCACCTTTGATGATGTATGTCACCTTACTATGGATTCCAGACTCTTCTTCCCCCTCTCCAATTGAAGTATCATCAGCTATGTACTCTAGTAATAGGGGCACACCAACCAACCACAGCCAAGGACGTTGTAGAAATAATAGCGGAGGCCGAGGAAGAGGTGGAAGGACTGGTCTCTCTAGAACAGATGGCACAGAATGCACTCTTTGTGAGAGATAAAGCCACACCATCAATTAGTGTTGGAAATTTCATGGCAAGCTAGAATGGCCCGCAACTAATCAAGTCTCAGCTAGTAGCACAAAGGATGACTAGTCTGCACTATTTTCAAACAAAAAGACCCTCACCGATGATGAGTATGACCTATTCCAGAGAATGAAAACTCTGATAGTCTCCCCTCCAAGTTCCTCCACCACTTTTGTTGCCACTATGCCACCACCGCTTCATGTATGTTCTTTGTCACGACCTCCTCTTCATCCTGGATTATTGACTCGGGGACCTTCGAGCTTCTAATAGGCAACAAAGGTCTACTACACTCTGTCTCTCCTTGTCCTTTGGATAAATTTGTTATCACAGTTGATAGATCCCAAATAAAAGTTTTCGGGAAAGGATTCACCTCTATTGTGCCATCACTTCCACATATAGATATCCTTTTTGTTCCAACATTTCCCTTCTCTTATCTGTTAGCTAGCTTACTAAACATTTCAATTACTCCATCACCTTCTCACTCACTTTTGGTGTGTTTTAGGATCTTGCAATGAAGCAGGTGATTGGTGGAGGCTGTGAACAAGGGGAGCTCTACTACCTGGGCGTGCCTCACATAAAGTTGTCTCAACCAACACACTGAGGTGAGTCTATGGTACAATCGGTTGGGACATCCATCAGAACCTTCTCTTTCCTACACTTTAATAATTGTCCAATTTAAAATGTGAAGTATGTCAACTGAGCAAACACCAGAGGACCACATATTCTCCTCAAACTGACATTAAAGGTGTTGCTCCTTTTTCTTTGATCCACACATATGTATGGGGACCTTTGAGCATCTTAAACATTTCCCGAGTTAAGCACTTTTTTACCCTTGTGGATGATTCTACTTGTGTCATGTGGATATTTCTCTTTAAAGAGAGTTCTAAATTTTTTCCATCTTTAAGTCATTTCATGCTACGGTGGTGATTCAATTTGGTAAAAAACTAAAAGTACTTCGCTCGATAATGCCAAAGAATTTCTCTATAGTGACCTTGACTCATTTTCTCAAGAAAATGGCATTATCTATCAGACATCTTGTGTACACCCCTCAACAGATCGGGAGCAGAAAATGATTAGACCCTAAACCGTAACCCTAAATCCCACAATTATGCACAAATAACCCCCAAATAGGCACTGAGAATAAAATTAAATCAAATATAACACTAATTTAATGAAAAAAATTAGGGTTTAGTCATACTTTCTGAAATTTGGGGAAAATCGAAGCCGAAAGGTGAAATCAATGCCGAATGGGGAAATCGATGCCTAATCGAAGTAGAAATTAAGCAATCGATGCCCAAATGTCAAAATCGAAGAAAATCAAAATCAAAATGGGGAAATCGAACAAAATCGGAAGGTATTTTTTGGGAAAGGAGAATAGCCAGAGAGAGAAGGGAGTGAGAGGCTAAAAGGGAGAAGAGAGGCAGAAGAGAGAGAGAAAAGTGAGAGAGAAAACCGAAGAGTGAGTCCGAGAGAAGAGGAAGGCATGGAGACGAGAGAGGGTGAGTCCGAGAGAAGACCGAGAGACGAAGGTCGGAGACTAGAGGGAGCAGAGATGGAGGCCAGAGATGAGAATCAGAGAGAAGAGAGGCAGCAACGACATCGGGGGCGTAGGGAGACGAGAGAGGGAGTGCAGAAGAGAGGGAGGAAAAAAGATAAATGAGGACGCACGAGAGAGGGGGGTGCGAGGAGAGAAAGAGGAAAATCAAGCCACACGCGTCCTTCATCTAAAATAAGATAAAAAATGGTCTTCAACGAGATGAAGGATTATAAACCGTGGAGATGAAGGACCGCTTCATCCCCTGCATCCAGATGAAATGTCATATGTGCTCCACTAACGACTTCAACTGTTGAAGGGCGTCATGCGATTGAAGATCATCTCGGACTTCAAGTTAACTAACCCCCCCTAAGCATTTGTCCTTTTCAAATGAAACTTTGTTTCCTTTATCAAAAAATTGATTAATGTTAAGTAAGTCACGGTTTACCCCTTCTACATAATATACATTTGATATGAAAGTGGTTGAGGTACCAATTTTACCAATTCCTTTTATGGCACCTTTGTTATTGTCTCCAAAAGTTGCATGACCTCCATTTTTGGGATTGAGTTCAACGAATTTCTTTTTGTCACCGGTTATGTGCCTCGAGCAACCGCTCTCCAAAATCCAAATATTTTTTGGTGCCTTGGGACGTAGACGTACTTACCATGAAAGATTTAACCCTTAGAGCACCTCTTTTGGTTGGATCCCTTTGGGATGACATTTGGGGTGCAAGGTGATTTTGGCTTCTAAAAGTGTTTGCCCAAGTTCTTTTGGGCTACCACAACCTTTTCGGTCGATTTGGGTAACCATGTTTGTTTGACGCCTTTTTCATTATTTACTTTACAAATGCGGGCATAGTGATCCATGTCATTGCAATAGTGGCATCTAATGTGAGGAATGGGAGAGAACTTCTTGTTTTGCTTTGTTTTCTTCTTCCCAACTCTCCTCTTGGGTGTGGATCTGAGAAATAGAAGTTTGACATGTTGTTCTAGGTCTAAGCTCTTCTTCACAAATGCAAGTCTATCACATGATAGCTTGTCTATCAATCCATTTTGTCTTGAGGCATTTGCTATATGGTTTTTATTTACCTCCTTCAAGACAACAAACTCTTCCTAAACCTTTCAATCTCATGTAATTGAGCATTGCATTTTTCTTTATAATTATTTAGATTATAAATGGATTTTTTTTTAAATTAATTCAAGCTCATGTTCATAACCGGAATCACTTACCTCTACGGAAGTGGTAAACTCATCATCAATGTCTTCAATAGCCATGAGGCCAACGTCACTTTCTTCTTCTTACGAGTGGCAAGACTTTTCTTCCATTTGCATCCAAATAGGAGATCAAGACTTTCTTTTTTTTTATTGGGATCTTTACTTGAGGATGGGGTTCTTTCTTCTAACATTGGACATTTGTTCTTTCTATGTCCTGGTTTTCCATAGTCAAAACAAACATCAATTTTCTTATGAAATTTGTCATTTTGAGCTCTAAATTGGCCTTTTTTGAAATTCTTATTTTTCCTATGAAGTCTTTGAAGAGGTCTAGTGATGAAACTCACTTCATATGAGTTTTCTTCACTAGAGTTGCTTTCAGCATCATTTTGGCCTTAAGAGCAATATTTTTCTTCTTGGGTTGCTCTTCCTCAACATCTTTTGGTTCCTTCTCTTATGTGAGAAGGATTCCTAGTAGTTTTTCCAAGCTTATAGTTCTAAAGTTAGCATTCTCACGAATGGTTGTTTTCTTCATGTCCCATGACTTTGGAAGTGCCTTGAGAAGATTGTCGTTTTGCCTATTCATGGAAATCACTTCTCCTAAAATATTCAACTCATTGGTAATATGAGTGAACCTTGAGTTCATTTCAGCTATTGACTCACCCGATTTAATTTTGAATTCATCATATTGGACTACCAATAAGCTAATTCTAGAGTCTTTTACTCTAGTGGTTCCTTTATGTGTGACCTCTAGTTTTGCCAAAATTTCTTTAGTGGTCTTACATTTGGAGACCCTATTGAACTTGTTTGGTCCTAAGGCACATAACAAGAGGTTTATGGCCTTAGAGTTTATTTTAAGCTGATGTTTATCATCCCTAGTCAGCTCATTAAATTCTTTCGCAAATGGAAGGCCTTTTTCGAGCCTATGAAGCTCAAAAGTGTCATTCTTGGTTATATGTCATATGTCCCAATCCATGGATTGAAGGATGAACTACATTCTTACCTTTCAACCTCCATATTTTGTTTCATTGAACAAAGGTGGACGGTTGGTAGATTGTCCATCAAGAATGAGCAATTTGTCTTAAGATGCCATTTAATTTTTTACAAAATCCAAGGGATTTTGAATTCAATTAAGTATTTGACTTGCTCATATATCAATTGTTGGCCCAAGTAGCTTATCAAGAGGTGGTGATTTTATCTTATAGTTAAAAACAAGTTGTGCATGTAACTAAAAATCATGCATAAGAGCAAGTCAAGATAAAGTGTAACATGCACACACCATAAGGACAAAGAGATTTTTTGTTATTGATGTTCCCCTAATGGTAGTCACCACCTAAGAACCCTTGCTTGGGAAAATTCCACTATTCTCAAAAGCTCTAATACCTTGAATTACAAAAGAGATTCTGCCTCTCTTTAGCCATGTGTAGCTCAATACACGATTTTTTCAATATCAGTCTTCCCAAGAGATTGTTGCTAGATTCTAGCTCTAGCTAGGCATTTCTATCTAGATTATATAGGTTCTAGATGAACCTTTCACAAATAAAAGTAAAAGAAAGGTAAAAATACACCCTAACTTGGAGTGATGTTTTTCCTTGAGACATACTTCCTCTTCATTTTTAGTATGATGTGAAATGATGAAGGAGTTTGGATTATATGAATGCAAGGATTAATGAAAGAGAAACGAGATTTTTCAAAGGTGTGAGGCTCTCTCTTTCACTCTAAAGCACTTTCAATCAATCAATCATAATGACTACTTTTCTGTCAAACAATAACTTATTGATCGATGGACTGATCAATCAATATATTATCGTTGGTCCATAAAAATTAAGTTGATAGATCATTACCAGTGAATAATCAATCAATCAAAATTCCCTTTGACTGTGCAATACAAGTATGATCAACCAGTGTGTTTCTATGATCGAACATGTTTTATGTCTCTTACTAGCAAGGTTATGTTTGATCGATCATTCCATGTGAAATTTGCTTGCTGGATAGAAATGATCAATCAATCCAAGTGGAATGATCGATCATGTGTTATAGTATGAAATGGTCATATTTTAGATGATCGATCAATCGATTATAGTTAATCGATCATTTTTTATATTTTTGGCTTGCACTGTTTTGGATGATTGATCACCACCAGTGGCTGATCGATCATTCTAATGTCAGTTCCATAATGTTGACTTTAAAACATGGGAATATTTTTTCTCTAAGTGCTCAAACATGTTTTAAATGATGTTTATGATGGTCATGAACATGTCTAAGTGCAAATTATGACCTAGAGCTCTGATTTCATATTTGCACTAATATAAGGGAATTTAGGATACTCTCTTACATAAGTGACTGGGTTGTGACTTTTTGACTATTTCACTTGAACTATAGTCTTCTTGTTATCTTCTTACATAGACGTTCTTCAATGGTGCTTAAGGTCTTGAGCTTGGCTTGAAGCTTTAGAGCTAGAGATGCATTTACTCTTGAATGTAAAGTATTTGAAATACTTAGGTTTTCAAGTTGTTAGATCAATTTAGTTTTGTTGTCATCAAAAGCAACATGGGAGTCAACCTATGGTCAACAAATTGTTGTAGCGCCTATTTTGCGATTGATTTACCATGGAGACCCAATTTATTTGTCGATATTGTAATCAAACTTTTACTTGAAGTGGCATTGAATATCATAATTTCTAACAATGATCATCTAAAAAGTTTTTTCCAATGGTTGTTTAAAAGCATATCTTGGGATTGATCTACCATGGAGACCAAGGGTGTTGAAATCGAACATTTAGCTAAAGTGGCATAGAATATAATAATAATAATGGTTATAAAGGTAGAAAAGTTCTTTCAAGATTATTTTTTATGCCAATCTAGCAATCGGCGTACCATTGCAATCAAACAATTAGCTAGAGTAGCATAACATATCATAACAACAATCACCATGAAGATTGAATATTATTTTTTGACAATAATTTACCAAGGAGATTAAATTTGTTTATCAATATTACAATTGAACATCTACCCAAAGTAGTGTCGAATATCATAACAACAATAAACAAAAAGTTTAGTAAAGATTGAGAATTGAAATAAATTAAAAATAGAAAAGGAAAAGGAAAGATAAATAATGGATTAAACAAAAATAAGTAAATAGGAAAAACGTATATAATTCATAAAAGGATAAAAAATCATATAATAAATAAAATCGTAAGACATAACAATAAAAAATAGTAAAATACAATGCACATGTTCATTTGTAAATAAACAAAAATATGTTAAAAGATATTGTATTTTTAATTAGTTATAAAATATGAAAATGCAAGAATAATAGTTCATAAATAAATTAATAGGATTTCTTAATTCTTTTAAAAATAAAAAAAATATTAAATTTAAATTATAATAGATAAAATGGATTAAAATAGACATTAGAAAATGGAAAATATCAAATAAACTAAAATAGAAAATAAAAAATGGAAAATAAATATTAAAAAATAAAATAGTCCTAGTTTTAAAATTTTAGTATTTTATGAATAAGATGAAATCATGTAAATAAATTGAAAAGGAAACATGAAGATTAAACAAAAAGTAATAAACATAAAAAATATATAAGCCATAAAGGATAAAAACAAAAAAGTCATAAAATATAAAAAGTCAATTAGGCTTATTTATATCAAATTGCTTCACAATGTGGTTTCCCAAATAGTTTCGCAAGGTCTATTGTTATGTTGATTTTCTTTACTTTACTCATGTGACAACTTAAAATTTTGCTCTCAAATTAGCCAAAGTAGTGATATTGTATTGGACTACATGACTTATCTTTAAAAAACTAAGATTAGTTAATGTCCTTATCTACTAGTAAGTTGTAAGAATCGCCCCTCTCAATTTGAACTATTTACATGTATTGCTCTTCTCAAAATGAAACAACGTTATATAATTTAATTCAATAAAGAAAAATGGTAAACATTGCTTAAAATCATTCTTTCTTCATTTTAAATATTGAAGTGTAAATTTTAATTAAGTATTTTTTTTTGCTGCATTTTAATGAGATTAGATAATTGCTAATATCTATTTTTAATTTCTTTTCTTTATCTACTGTCAACCTTATGTCTTGAAAGTATATGTCTTATAGGATTACCCAAAACCTGATATGTATAACCTAATACATCTTGGATAGTATACATTAAATAACATCTAAAACACTTTTTTTAAGCTTTGACACATGCATGTATCGGTATGCCTGTCGCCCCTTCCCAATAGACATTTGGGTGAGTAATTACTACTGAATTAGAATTCTAGCTAAGCAACGATTTATTTGTGAAACAATACCCTTTTTTTTCTTTTTAATTTTATTTAAGTGAACAAAGACTCTAAGGAATCTCGAATATGTTGGTAGAGAGATATAAACTTGATAGATTTAGTCCATTGGGAAAGATTTTAAGGTTGTATCTAAAAGTGCTAGAGATTAGTCCCCCCCAATAGCTACCAACAAACTCTAGGGTTTTTTTTTGGTTATATCATTATCATAATAAAAGAAAATACAAGATACAAACTTCTCTTCCTCATGAAATGAAGAGTATAGGAAGAGTCCGCTATCTAAACGGGGGTTTCTTCCTCAATGACTGAGACAAACATTTATATAGAAGAAAACTCTGAGAGAAATGAAGAAAATAAAGGGTAAAAGGAAATTCTAGATAGATTGCAATAAGAAGTGGTTAAATTTGTCATAAAAATAGGAATCATACATCAAAGGAGGGAAGATTTAGGATTTTTTGATAGTTTCCCTCTACCAAAAATGCCAAAGTCAATTAACAACAATTAGGAGAGGGAATGGAATGAGGTCCAATGACCATGAGCGGTTACTTGGAAGGAGTTGACTTTAGAGTTGTGTTTGAAACTAAGCAAATCAATAGGCAAAAGTTTTAATCTTTAAACTTTAAAGTTTTAGAATGGTACACTAAGAGTCATTCAATTAGTAAATAAGAATCGTAGAAGAAAATTTCCTAAGTAAAAAACTTTAATATTAATTAGTAAAATAAATTATTTACAAATAATTAACTAGAGTTTGAAATTTAAAATCCAATCCAAACCCATTTATTTTGGGGATCAGATTGATTTGGATCGAATTTCCTTTCTGACACTGTTACATATTGATCTATATAAATGTATTATATAGGAATCTGGAAGTTGTAGCATATGTATTATAGAGGTTTGTATAATTTACTAATAATTATATAAAAATGATTTTAATAACATAAACATGGTAGTTAGACAAAAAAATTAGTTTATTTTATATTAAATAAAATAAATATTTTATCTTAATAATTCATTTTAAGAAATTAACTTAATAATTAATATGTCCCTAATTAACGTAAACCTAAGACCTCACATAATTTGATAATTTATTTTAATATATTTTTAGATATATATTTACTCGTGTAAGAAAAGGGAGTCTACCATAGTGTGTATGTGTGCATACATGTGGGTATGGACCTATCCATGTATATGAGTGTGGCTTGCCTCTCTCTCTCATGTGTCCCATGTGTGAGTGATTTTCTATTAAAAAGCCCTATCTAAATTTCTATGTAAAGACTCAATTGCAGCTTACATTTCACACCAACTCCTTATGATCAACTATAACTGAACTAGCCAAATATGTTATTGGGTCTAAAAATATTAAACACGTGAACAAATTGGTTAATGGTTCAACCCCCATTAAGAAATGGGTTAATGGCTAGTACATATTGACACCTCTACGTGTCAGGTTTGATGTCCCAGAGAGAGAGAGAGAGAGAGCGTCACCTTTGTTTGTTGTTCAAATAAGAGACACCCTTCTTTCTCTGGCCAACTTCCCCTTAACATCTTTTTTTGCCCAACTTCCAGCAATTCATTCTCATTATTGAATCATTAACAATCAAGGACAAGAAAATAAAAGCAATATCGCTTAATCGATCAAAAAACGAGGGAGCTTCCGTGCTGTAAATCCATACCAACTGCACTAACTACAAACACGCCAAGCTTGCAAAGCGGCCAGTTAGCTCACCTAACCCTTCACCTTCATTTACTCGTCACTTCCACGCCATTAGTTTTCAGATATCTATCGTCTTTTACCTTCTCTCTATCTTCCTCAGACAAAAACTGATTGGACTTTCCCATTTCCAGTACAAAGACGGACGTATTCACTCAACCGTCCATTCATGGCAACACAACCTCATGGAGTTTAGACTCCTAGCTTCAATCACTCAACCGTGTTCATTAAAGACACCAATCTCCTTCTCACCTTTTCCTCTTTCATTTCTATCTGCCGCAAGTCACAGCACGGCTGCGCAGGTGTCAATGGATAATTTTCAGTTTTCAAATCGAATTGACGGAGGAGACTTGACATGCCAGAGAGCTCATATAAAAAGGGTCCCAGTGGGGAAGCAGCAGCCTCGATCGGCTTTAAATGAAGAACAATCCTTCCTTGTGCCACACACGACTCTGACGATTTTGCAGTACATGTCTCCAAAGTTCTGGGTTGTTTTTTAAGTAAATCTGCCTGAACCCAATTAATTTACGTGAACAGAAAAGCTATTTTATATATATTTACGATGCGGCTTCTCTGCTCCTTCCTTGTTCAAACTAGACTATGATCTCTGTATACCTGCTGGGTCTCCCTCCGATGATGAAGTCGAATGGTCAGTTCTTGTGGATTAACAGCCCAAAGTGCCACCATCTTCAAGCATATCGATCCAACTACTTTCTACAGCAAAAACGGTTTGATTCCTCTGAAGTTTTTTACGACGGTAACACTAATTGGATTATATATCTTCACGGCTTTTATTTTGGTGGATGGCGGAGGTTGAGACGAGAGAAAAATCAAATGAAAATAGGCTACCATAGCTCCCTCGTGTTTGTATTATTTCCCGAACCCGAAGACGGAATTTTTCTTCGTCTGCTTTGATTGGGTTTAATTATAGGCAAGTTTAGGTGAACAAGAACCTGTTAAAAGCAGCAAGGCAGCGTTCCATGTCCAGGGAGACTCGATGAACTTTACCTGCAATCGAGCTTGACTTCTAACTGTGAGAAATAAATAAGGGTTGGCGATGATCCAAGCTGTGATATCCCACGAGGGTCAAAAATCGAAAAATACTTTTCAGAACACCAAGATGGTTTCGTTTTCAGGCATTCAAGGGTCAACAGGCCCCACTGGCCATCAGATATGCCGCCACCAAATCTAGGTGGCGCAGTCCCATCTCCAAGCCAGAAAGCAGAAATTCATCTCACGAGCGTTCTGCTCCACATCTCATTTGTGAGCGAAATGAGACGTGTCCATACTCCGCTGCATGGGGATCCAGTATTGAATGTCACCACTGCCGCTGCCATGAATAAATTTAGTTGAAATCGTCGCTGCCAACGAAATCTGACAGAATAGTTCGATCAGATTGAAGAAACTAATTAAAATCAAGAGTGAAAGCTAATCATCTTTAAATAAGAAAACACGTATAATAACAGAGATTCGAGGTCATCGACTCAGAATTACCGGAAGAAACCTCGTCGTCAGTACAAACAGCTAACAGAGTTTAATTCCTTTTTTTTTTTTTTCCTTTTTTCATCAGATTTGCTTATTTGGGAAATACCAAAAACACATTCATTATCTAACGACGCAGAGAAGTCGTCCATCTGATACAGCTAGCCGCTTTGGTTCTCTGCTATATTAATGGCACCGACAACCGTCTAACGTGTGACTGTTAACTGCTAACTAAGTGGGTTGGACGGCTTGAAGTTTCAGGAACGGGAGCAGAAAGCAGAGAGGATTCCCATACTTTCATCGTGGAGGAAGTGATACGAGCAGTAATCCGGGGGCTCCAAAATCTTTCGTTCTTGACGGTGAATTTATTTAGTCACCCTACGTGAAGCCTTATCTTTCCTCAAACACTTTTCTAACTTTAAATTATTATCATAAAAATTATATAATTTTTCAGGTAAGATTTTCCACAGGCCGAGAAACCACATAAAAAAAATTTGAATAAATATTTGACAATTGATGTTATAATACTTTTAACACAAGGTAATTTTGTATTTGACATTTTTTTTACTGAAAATTTATTGAATAAGTATGGTAATATAAGAGATTAATTATTAATTTCCATTTATTTCCCGGGAAAATCACTAATAAGTCTATTTTATTTTCCTTGTAATTTCCTAGTAAAACACTAATAGGATTTTATCTGAAGATTTCTTGGAAATATATATGGTAGAAAAATCGATATAAATTTTCAACCAGGGACACTAACAAATAATTCTATTAAATGATTCTAGTTGAACTCTAATTTCAATGCGCACTATTTTGATTAAAAAAAACAAAAGAGGAGAAGGTTCTTTAATTTGTAAGAGACAAAGAAGGGATGACTCATTACTTTGTTTGCACCCAATTTTTTAAATTTTTATAGAGATTACATTATTTAAAAGAATGTTAATTGGTTTATTTTATCATTTTAAATGATCTCAATAAAAAAAATACCAATTATAAATGCACGGGATAATCTATTTATCTTTTTTGATAAGTCAAGTACATGCATTCCTTGGGAGACTGAAGTTATTACATAATTATTTTTCCTCTCCAACTAGAATAAGGGATGGTGACAGGTAATGGATGGAACTGGCAAGGGTTATTTTTCTTTTACCTATTCCAATTACCGTGCATTTTTTAAAATTGTAACAAAAAAAAAACATTTTTTTCCTATGGAAAATAACACATGGATGGATGTGATCTTAAAAAGGGTCTATAGAATAGCCTAAGGGGGAAATTCAATTCAATAATTTTCTTGTGTTAGTATGCTCGATGTAAAATACATTGGAAAACACTTTCTTGTGTTAGTGTCTAAAATGAAAAATATAGTGTAAATAAGAGAATGGGTTACTTTTTATAATATGCCTAAATAAATCATATACTTAAACAGATAATAAACTTAAACAAACGTGGTTACTTTTATAATAAGCAATTTAATGTAATATTAAAATATATTAACATAATAATTAATTAAATAAAGATACTTCATTAAAAAATTAAGATAGATTGCAGTTTAGTCTAAATTAATGCAATAATTACGAGTTAAAATTAACTGGTGTACTAATTAATTATAAAAAATAAAATACTTCAACAAAAATGTATACTTTTATAATACTTAGATACATGATCAAATTCTTACTTTAACAATATTTTAATCATCACTCTTGAATCACTAATTTAATATATAGTAATAACAATAATAAATAAATATAGCATTTAATTAATAACATAAGATATACTTTAATATAGTATAAATTAATAATATAATTACTAAAAAATAAATAAATATTATTTTATAATAGCACAAATATGTTTTATTATAATTTAAATATAAAAATCTACATTATCTATATTATCTTAAATAAATAAAAATAAATAGAGAGGAGAGAGAGAGAGAGAGAGAGTGTGTGATGAGTGTAATCACTTTCACTTTTACTTAAATAGGAAATTATTTACCGTTTTCAACTTTCTTAAGTAGGATGCTTGGCAGAAATTGGTGCATATACACTATCACTCTTTGTCGTATAATCTATTAATTCGTGAAAGGCGATGGATCAGAGAGAAGCCGCCTCTGCCCGCTTCTTCAGGGGCTCCACTTGCTGAGATGAAAGGGGAGAGGGGCCCGAATTCGATCCCTGTTTCTACCATCAAAGTGCCGATAATTCGGAAAGAGTTCCAGTTACCGGAGATTCTCCATTAATTGCAGCTTGAGAGTCGTTGGATGGAGTTGCGATGATGCAGACATACACCTGTCGAGGGTAACCTTCAACTTACTTGGTTTTCCTCCCAAATTCTCCCTGACGCTCTGGTTTCTTTTTTGAGGCTGTCTAAGCGTTAATGGCCGTGAAATTGCCAGCCCTCCGTCGTCTATCCTCGCCGAGATGTGTCAAATCTCAGGGATGAAATCTAGAAAAGCATTACCTCGTTTTGTATCGTCTTTATTTAATTCGATTAGCTTGAATCTAGGAGTGTTAAATCATGCAGTTGAGGCTGATAAATTTCCTTATCCGAAGACCCAAGTCTGTTGAGGTTTTATGCCTCGCCATTTTTCAACCTTATCCAACTGCGTTCAAATTTGATCAAACAGAGCGAATAAACATAACTCAACCACCACTGCCAATTACAGTCTTCCTTCTTCCCAATCCAAGAATCAGGTTTACTTCTCAGATTTCATAGATTGCTGAGTCTAACCTGCTCCAATTTTTTTTTTACTTCTTCTTCCAATCTGTCTCTATGAATCTGTTTCAATGTGTTTGTAATTGTCAGCTACAGCGATCAATTAATTTTTATACAATCGAAATGTCCATCCCAAGCATTCGTCGATGAATATAATACTGACCTGATTTTGAATTTGAACTAGCGAAAAAACATTGTGAAATAAGGGAAATTTTTTTTAAAGTAGAAATAAAAAATAAATAAACTTTTTAAGTAAGTTTTATTCAATTCTTTTTTTTTTTTTTTTAATTTTGAGTCACATCCATGGAGTTGTTCTTCATTAATTTGTTCATGTTCTGTTCAGTTTTTATTATCCATTGAAGGCTTTGAAGTTTTTGATTTATCCTTCCAAATTTACAATTTTTCTTAGAACCTTACTTTTAAATATTAAAACAAAAAATAAATGAAAATGAAGGATTTTTATTTACTTAATTGGGTTTTTTTTTGTCTTATATGATTTGAAGATTGTTGTGCTAACTGAAATTACTTATCTCAAAATTCAAAAAAATAAAATATAAAAAGGATATTATATTTAATTGAAATTGCTTTGATTTATTTTTGAATATTTATTTATTTATTCATTTTTTTGAAATTTCGCTGGACTGGTGGGGTATTTTGGGATAATGTGAGGGCAGTTAGGTCAGCGCGGGGAAGGGCTTCGTTGTACGAAGGCGAACTTGAACGGCGGAGGCGGGAGGCCGGTCGTGAGTATAAATAGGCGAAGAGGCGACGGCTAAATTCCCACCATCCAAAACCGCAAGCCCAGACTCGTACCCTTTCTTTTCTCTGGGGTCGACTTTTTCTTTCCTGACTTTTGTTTCGTCTCTTATTTCTGAAAATACGAGTCTGCAGAGAAAAAGGAGGGCCATGGCAGGTCTACTCCGGATCAGTGTTGCCAAAGGTCGGGGGTTTTCTTTCCTTGCTGCTGCATTTTGATCTATGTTGTACGTCTTCTTTTGTTTGGCTTGTTTTTATTTTTATATTTTCTGTTTGAATTTCTGATTTAGAACTTTGATTTCTACTGTTGTCTTTTTGCTTGCGATTTTTTTTAATGCTTTGGTTTGGATTTTTTATACGTGTTTTGAGCATAATTCAAGGTTTTTTTTTACGTGTTTTGAGCGTAATTCAAGGTTTTTAGGAGGGACGGTCAGATGCTTCGGTTTATGGTAGATCTGAAAAACGGCAGCTTTTTGTTGAGAGTAATCGTGTAGCCTTAATTTTTGTGTATTGCCTTCGTCCTTGGTCTGTTACAAGGCTTACGAGTAGTCTTCATCTAGTGTATCGTTGTGCAAGGAATCTTCTGCTATTTATCGCTCTAGTTTTTTTGTTAAAAGTTTGAACTTCTTCTTTTGATCATCCTTTTTTCTTGAGTTGAAAAGCTGGCTCCTTTAATAATCGGCGATGCTGTCAAGATGTTAAGAAAGCTCGCGTCATTATTGCTGTGAAATGAAGTTTGTGGTGTCCTAGTAAACAAATTCTGTTAATGATCTGTCAATATTTCTGTGGTTGAAGTTTTTGAACATAGTCTGAACTACATTTTTACGATTTTGATGGTGGCTGTCCTTAGGATTGACTTAGTGTATTCCTGCTGATCCGAGAGAGGAGATTCACGAAGAGATTCAGGATCTGGCTGACTTGTTCCCTGATCTGACTGATTTCGCTTGTTCACAAATGGCTGCCTCCGCCGCTGCTTCGGCTTTTTTTCCGATCACATCTTCCTCTTCGACGACATCATCGAAAACATCCATGAAGCTTGCTGGAGGTCCTGATAATTTGGATGCACGTGGCATCAAACCAAAATCGGCCTCTACTGGTGGGCTGCAGGTTAAGGCGAATGCCCAAGCCTCACCTAAAATAAATGGTACTAAGGTAGGCCTCGCATTGGAAAGTGCAAAGGACGAGGATTCTGCTCCGTCCCCGCCTCCTAGGACTTTCATCAACCAGTTACCGGACTGGAGCATGCTTCTTGCTGCGATCACGACAATCTTCTTAGCAGCTGAAAAGCAATGGACAAATCTTGACTGGAAGCCCAGGCGGCCTGATATGCTAGTCGATCCGTTTGGCCTGGGCAGGATTGTGCAGGATGGAATTGTGTTCAGGCAGAATTTCATGATTAGGTCCTATGAGATTGGTGCAGATCGTACAGCATCTATAGAGACGTCAATGAATCACTTACAGGCAAGATTTTGTTATTTGTTTTCTTTTTCTTTTTCTTTTTTTGCGCTGTTTCAAGTATTTTTCCAACGTGTCTCCGTTGTTTTCTATCTTCCTCTCCCTTCTCCTTCCTCTCTTTCTAATTATACATTGGTATATGCTAATTTTTAGCTTTAAGGACTACGGCTGTCTCACACTTTTTATTGTGGACAGGAGACTGCCCTTAACCATGCCAAGTGTGCGGGGCTCATGAGTGGTGGGTTTGGTTCAACACCAGAGATGAGTAAGAGAGATCTGATATGGGTTGTTGCTAAGATGCAGGTTCTCGTGGATTGCTATCCTTTGTGGTTAGTATATCTGACTTCATGAGCCTTCTGCAAATTTCCTGAAATTGGTTCTTTGAATGAAGTTTTCTACAGAACTCAATATGTAGGCACAACCTTAAGTGTTCTCCTGCCAGCGTTTAGCTTAGCCTTGTTTTAGGAGTATTGTAGGCACAGTTGCGGTGTCTTTATCCATTGTGTGAATTAGGGGCTTATGTGTCTTACTATATATACCTATGCTGTGTGAAGTAAACATGCTTCCAAAAGTTCTCTGTTTACTTTGCAATATGCAACTCTTAATTTACATACGTGTAATGTTTGATCTCTTTCTTTATGTAATTCGCTACTTTGTTTTGTTGCCTAGTAAAGTAATTAAGTACCTGTCTAAACTTCTGTTGTCTAGACATCTCAACCCCAGAAGTTTTTTCTGTATAATGTGGCTTTCCATTTACCAAGTAAGAAGCATCTGGAATGGATGTCCTTTTCCTTGTTTATTGTGAAATGGTCCTATCTCACAATTCTGTTCTCATCAAAATTGGAACTCTGTTGGGCATGTCATTTTGGGAGTAGGCTTGACCAATGTTTCATTCCTGTATGCTTGTCAGTATCAGTAAATCATGGTCCGAATTGTCAAACTTTATCTTCTTTTGACTTTTCAGCATATCTAGTTTCTTTGGTTATTTGTACTTGTTTTCCAATATCTTCTGGTTAAATAAGTTTCGTTTCTCCATGATAGGGAAAATAAAGATGCTACAGTTAGACACATTCATGGTGGTTGGAATTAGAGTTAGACAGATTTTTGGATTAGCAGTATGACAGTCAGAAAAAAGTTACTCACTGGCAAAGGGTGCTATTTAAATATGGGATGTCGATTATATGAAAGCTTTAGAACCCTATTGTTAACCTAATTTCACACGTTCTTTATGTTTCTCAGTTGCATTGTGGTTGGACTGGTTTAGGCTGACATAAAACTTTTGAGGATTGATTTTATCTGTTCATTCTGGTTCATTCAACTTTTATTGTAGAAATTGGCTCTTGTATTTAAGCCATGATGAAGTGCAGCCAAAGTCTATTGGTTTCATTTAAGGAGACTGAAGTATTAAAGTTTTGAATACTCACTTTGAATGGTTACAATTGATGATTTAACATTCTACCAACATTTTTTAGCTTTTTAATGTTCTTTCCTATATGAACTGGGATGTGTTTTTTTATATCCTGTGTTCTTGTTCTAATGTTATCACAGGGGAGATGTTGTTGAAGTGGACACTTGGGTCTCTGCAACTGGAAAGAACGGATTACGCCGTGATTGGCTTATCCGT
Source organism: Aristolochia californica (assembly GCF_029961685.1). Taxonomy (NCBI): domain Eukaryota; kingdom Viridiplantae; phylum Streptophyta; class Magnoliopsida; order Piperales; family Aristolochiaceae; genus Aristolochia; species Aristolochia californica. Next base: position 11,099,377 of record NW_027181815.1, on the reverse strand, counting down.
AATGCAAACACAGGCCAAATTTATACACGGGCTACAAGGTTGGAAATTGTTGAAAACAAACTTGGAAACAAGTTCACTTCATTATAGGTTCATTCTTATGGAATGAGTCATTTGGTTGGATTTAGTATTTATATGCTGGATTTGAGACCATAAAATTTTATGTTAGATGACTGGAGTTAAATCATGTCTAATTGAATTTGATGTAAACATGCAGTGTTTGGGTGATAATGAATAAAAAGACAAGGAAGTTATCAAAACTTCCAGAAGAAGTTAGAGGGGAAATAGAACCATACTTTGCACATCGTGATCCTATAGTGAATGAGGATAGCAGGAAGTTACCAAAGCTTGATGACAACACTGCTGATTTTGTTCAAAAAGGCTTGGCTGTATGTGATTAATAGTTTTTTTTTTCCTTTTTCATTCTGACTTGGCTTTTTCCTTCTCTTGCAATGACCATGGGTGCCTTTTAAATATTCTGCAGCCTCGATGGAGCGATTTGGATGTCAATCAGCATGTGAACAATGTCAAGTATATTGCTTGGATTCTTGAGGTAGTTCATAGGCTACATCTCCTAGATTTCTTTTCATTTCATTGTCTATGGTTTTTCTGTATTCCCATTTCTCTTGTGGTGAAGCTCAAATATATTTATGTCTCAATCTGCCTGAACTTTTATGCAGTTATTACTCTGTTGACCAATACCTGTGGTTGATGTTGACTGTATTTTAATAGCTTTCTTATTATAAAATTTTTGTTTTTCACAAAAGAAATCCAGAGTGAGTGTTTAAATCTGCCTAAATTTTTATGCAGTTGGCACTCTGTTAGCCGTTAAGTGCGGTTGATGTTGACTGTATTTTTTAGTTCTGTTATCATTTAGTTTTTGCTTTTCACCAAAGAAATCCACTGAGGAGAGAGAGAGAGAGAGAGAGAGAGATTTATGTTTAATCTGCCTAAACTTTTATGGAGGAGGCATTCTGTTCAGCAATATTTGTGGCTGATGTCGACTGTTCATAGAAGAAATCCAGAGAGTGTTGGAATCTTTGTTTGTCAGCTTATGATTTGCTGAATCGAGTTGAGGGAGGTGGGTGAGAAACAATTGATTATCTTATTTTGTGTATTCTGATTAGCTGGCTCATGTTGAGGGGTCTTCAGTGTCACTCATTGATAGAAAATGTACTTGAATCCCGTCTATTTTCAACTTAAAGAAGGAATTCAGATGGCCACTAATGGGTACTATTTTCATTTAGTTTTGGAACCTTAACCGTGGTCTAGTCTAGTGGGTATATTGGTAGTTAGGAGGCCACTGCCTTTTGATCTACATGTTGCAGAATCTGGATAAACTAAAAAGAATTGGAGCAGAACTTCCAAGTTTTCTAGCATATATACTCCCTTCTTGAGCATGCAAAAGAAGAAAATGAAATAGTAGGTTGTATTGATATATTTTGGGGCAAATGGGGATGTAGAATGGAAGTTTTAGGAATAAGTAGGAATGTTGATTTTTACAAGAGCACCTAAAGTAGGTTACTGTATTTTTTTCTTTTGTTATTGAAGGAGCTCTTGATGTAGCTTGAAGTTTATACAGACTAGTAAATAAAGCACGGCCCAAGGCTTTGTACTCGGTTTTCCTATTGATCTCTGCTTATACATGGTGAAGGAGAGAGAAGAAAGAAGTAATGAGATCTATGATGAGAGGGTGGATTGCAACTTGGTGTGCTTGATATGTTCTCCTTAAAAACTAGTAATTATTGAATGTGTTGTCTATAAACAGAATGAAGCATGTTCTTGTAGTTGTTCTGAATTATAAGAATTGGCCTGCTGATTTTGCAGAGCACCCCAAGAAGGATTTTGGAGAGTCACGAACTTGCAGGTATGAATCTGGAGTACAGGAGGGAGTGCAGAAAGGATAGCGTGGTGCAGTCTCTGACTGCTGTCTCCCGCAAGTGTGGCGAGGGAACCGAGGATGATGGGGGTGGTGGGCTTGAATGTGAGCACTTACTTCGCCTGGAGGATGGGGCGGAGGTGGTTAGAGGAAGAACTAGATGGAGGCCCAAGCGTTCGGATCACTTTGCTAGCGTGGTTGATCACATGCCGGCTGAGAGTGCATAATAAATGGAGCATCTGCCGCTTTGAAAGGACAAGTAAGTGCCTTTTTTGTCGGTCCAAGTGTAGAAAATCTGCAAGTCCGGAGTCCAGATACATCCATTCCATATTTATTTTTTTTCTGTTTCTTTCTTTTTTACTTGTCTGAAGCCAATGTAAGTAGCCACCGTATTTTCATTTTCTATAATTCTTGCTTCTCTGAACTGGCGCTCTATTCTTGTATAAAAGGAGGATTGTGTCCAGTTTGTGGAATTTCAATATTCATCAAGTGTGTAAAACTCGTGCACAGTGGTTCACAAAACTCTACTACTCAGTTTGAACATCTCTATGTTTCGAGTTCATGCATAAGATTTTTAGATGAGGTTTAGTGGGATCACAAAAAATATTCGTCAGCCTATTGGTGAGATCTTGTCGTGTGGGCTACGGATTTTCTGAACAAAGAATCAAAAGACGACACCTATCTCGCGACAAAAACACTTACCTGTCATATGCCTCCTCTTGCTTCTCCAAATGTCGTTATTCCATCTTATCTCTTTTATTGCGTTTGCTTTTTCTTTTTTATAGTATAGTTTTCTTTAGCCTTGAGTTTTGGGCATAAACCATTGGTCAGTGTGGGTATGTTATTGGATTGATGGGAGGCGAGGAAAATCAAAGCTAGAATCTATTGTATTGAGAACAAATTCTCTAGGAAAAAACCTATTAATCACTAACAATTATGATACATGTAAACTCCATTTAGTTTTAAAACTTTAAAACTTCAGTACATTCAGCCTCGCCTAATTTTTACCTGATTATTTATTCTGCTATTTCCTAAATCATATGTTAATGGGTACTGCATACTGGAGTGATTCCTTAACCTATTTACTCGGTACAAATTTTATTCTGTAGCTTCCATCACCCAGTATCTTCAGTCCATCTATGGAAAAGACACACACCTTAGAAATAGGTATAAAACAGGCAATGAAGCCAAGAGCCTGCAGTAAAGCGAAGCATTGGCCTTTTGGATTGATATTGCAGTTTGAAGTAGCCTACCTCATGTCATAACACCATTTCTCCAACAAGCATTTGCTTAAGAAATTCAAGAAGATTAAAAGTTACCAAACACAAACAAAGTACCCGCGATCCAGTCTTTCATTGTTATCACTATAGAACAACATGCTCCCATGGAAGAAGCTATAAAGGCAGGGATGAACTGGTCTGACAAAAGTAATACTCAAACAACATTACAGCATTTGCCTGAATAACGAACGCACAACAACAAGGGCCTTTCTCCCCCTTTTAAGCTTGGAGTTACTTTTCAATTGAAGATATTTCTCGACTCCAGCTACAACTTTTTGAATTGGCTGGGTGAACTCACGTATCCAAGATATAGGGTGAGTTCAAAACATAAACTTATTTCAAGCCAAACGTGTTCTAACTTGTATTTCCCACAAATCTCCTTCTTCAACAAGTTTTAAGACACTTCTGTCTCTCACTCACGTACTTGTACCAAGTCTATCTCCAAGAAGCCCCACCGAGTCTAATCACCTCTTCGTCCCTACTATCCCTAGGACCCCTCTCCACTGCATTGCCACCCTTGCTATCACTCGGATCACCATACATATCTTTTAACTTGGCCAAATCACTTGATAAGGAAGCCTTTTCCTTGTTGCCACCGTCACCTAATGGGCTGGAACGAACCTGCAAGCTTCGGCTATGGCTCCGGCTTCGGCTTCGGCTTCTACTCCTACTTCGATGAGAACTGGATCTTCTGTGGCTATCATAATCCCTGCTGCCCCTATCAAAGTCCTTCCTGTCTCTCTCTGAGTGTCTGCAATGGTGAGAATCTCTATCCCGGTCTCCATGTCGGTCATGCCTCCTATCTCGGTTACTTTCCCTATCCCGGACCTTGTCCCTGTCCCTGTCCCTGTCCCTGTCCCTGTATTTATCCTTATCAGGGGATCTTTTTGGATCTTCACTACTGTTTCGTTCATGAGGTGGTGGCAGTGTCCTGCGCACTGGTGAGGAATCTCGTGTTGATGCTCGATGAGGTGCTCTCTGACCAAAAGAAACTGATAAAGCAGCTTTAACAGAAGGCGGCCGACGAGCAGTATCATCAGATCCATGACGGGTTGATTCTCCCGTGACACCAGAATGTTTGGAGGGGAGCTTCATCTGCTCAAGGCTGGCAACAATCTGGCGCATTATTGGAACAGGGATACGAGGGAAAAGAGTATCAAAATAGTACTGCAAAAAATGGTAAACATTAAGAAAGACAAATTAATTCTTTATGGCTTACTACATTAGTGAAAAAATAAGGAAGAACATGAATAACATGAACTGACATTGATTAGTGCCGTAATATACTAGGAAAAGCTAGACTACCCAATTTTAGAATCACACAGTTAACACAGACCATGTATGAGACGACACAAGAAAAAACTGCAACCATTGTAACTAGGATTCCCGGGAATTTCTCTCCACACTGATTTTTTAATCAAGATTTCCCACACACCAGTGAAAAACCTCGCATCAACAAATCAAGTATGTAATCACCCTGCAAAAGGTTCGTTTGATCTTGATATCCAGTCCTATTCTCACGATCTCCTTTTCAGAGATGTAAATCCTGCAGTAGTGCTAGTATCTCCTTCAAAAAGCCACTTGTCCCCGAGGGACCCCCTGGCAAATTTTGCCAGTCAGAAGAAAGGTAGCTGCTGTTGCAAAAATCAGTCAGTTTCTCCAGATAGTGTCCACCCTCAACAACACCTCTTTAAGGTTGACACACTTACTGAAGTAATTCTACAGCATGAATGCATGAAAGTCATTCAGAGGATAATTTTTTTTTTTCACTCAGATTCGAGTTTTCTAGATACAACCATCCCCCTAGTAACAGAATTATACATAAAGCTGCATTTCTCATTGCTTCGTAGCTTTAATTTATGCTCCATTCCCAAGCTAGTCTTTCCTAGTTTTCTCTACCTTTGTATTTTTCACTGTCATTAATGCAACATGAACTTTCAGGTGGGCCAGCTAACATCCATTCTGTTTTCCTCTCTTGTTCACATTTCTTACTGTAATGGATTACTGTTGTTAATCTAAGATTGCTCCTAATTGCTTTAGGCAACCAAAAAGTCCTACTATATAAAGAGGAATTTTCTTTCTTGCTTCATCCAAGCAGTATTCTGTTTATTGTTTCAGCCATCTAAATGGATCTAGTTGTTGCTTATTATCCTTCTGACTAACACTCTGCTATCAGTTTCAATAATATTTCACAATTTTCTCAAACCATGGGATTTTCTATATGAACTTCAAGAAGATTCAGTTATTAGATGAATTGAAGGTAAGTATTTCTCTTCAACTTATACCCTTCAAAGCCACGCTAAGCTAAAGTAAACCAAATCCTTTTAAGCAATATTTTCTAAATTTTAGAAAGCGTTATCACATCATCAAGACGTGAACCAGCTTAATCTTCATCAGATCACCACCCTACCAATCAAGCAAATTCACAGGTTCTGATTTCCAAATTTTCACTCATGATGATTTTGCTTCTGTCATTTAAAAAAATAAAAAATAAAAAATAAAATTGCAGACCACCAGAACTAGGAACTTGGTCTACATTACAAAAAAAAAAAGCAAAGCAAAATATGATGATCTGTCCAGACTGCATGTTGGCAAAGTGCAACCAAAAAAGGCCTCCCAGCAAAATGGCCTAGCACATTAAATAATGCAGTTGGGACACAGTAATTCAGTATTGTACTACAAAGAAATACTACAATACAAGTATAAATTCCTGATAGAGCAACAAACAGAAGCAACATGTGATACAAGTTACATAACCTCCACATTTCAGATGATTGAACTTTTCTTTTCTTTTCTTTTCTTTTTGACAAATTTCAGCTGATTAAACTTGTAGTACCCCTGCATAGACCAGACAGATATGGAATTTTGCATACTTTTTTGCACATTTCAAGAACGAAATACAAACCTTACACTAAGTTGTTACTGAAGGATAGAAGTGTTCCCCCCTCCATAAGATTATCACAAGACCTCACAAGAAATGCGCCACAGCCCAAACTTATAATTCGGTACCCGCATGAACCAGCATAGTGAGCAATGTTAACCAAAACGGCAAAGTACGAGAAAAAATGGCGCACACTGAGACTGATACACTCAGTGAGATGCAAAAGGGAAAAAAAAAAAAAAAAACAGGTTAGCAGATTGTTGATACCTGTCCAAGAAGCAGATCACGGACATAGACTCCCATTGTTGTCATCCGACTATTCGAGCCAGGAGAGAATTCCTAAAGAAACAGGGTATAAAATTTTAAGCCACCATAATTATGAGCTAAAATTGGAGTTTTTCCCACTTTATTCTGCTGTGTACTTCACTTTGCAAACTGAAGCAAATAAAAATCTAATAGAACATGCTTTCACATATAAAATTACGCTCAATCTAAACAATCAGCATAACTGAGAAAATTACAAATATATACCCGCAATAAAAAAGCAAACTGCTGCTTAGGATATCCAAATCAGCAAGTCATGGGCTAACTCCCAAGAATGTTGCAGCGGGACCAAAAAGAAAAATGAGACTTCAATGGAAATTAGAAATATAACTAAGGGCAGAAAAACCTTTATGCTCAAACCAAATTCTTTCAAGACAGATTAGGATCAAGGTTCGGGGGAAAAGAACTTACATGATTATACTGGGGATCACGTAAACCATGATGTTCATTAAACAATGAATCAAAGATGATATTGACAGCATTATTTATTATAACAAGCTAAATTGCAAGGCATGAAATACAACCACATTCTAATCTGCAGTGATCCATTCAGTGCTCATGAACGGATCACTGTGGTGTAAGAACTTCTAAATGTGAACAAGAACCAGATGACATACTCTAACTCATGACTTAACAGTTGACGAAAATCTTAAAATGTTAATTGATGACACAGTTTATTTTATCCCACAATTATCACTCATAATAATCCATGAATTTCATTTTCTTTTAAGAATGGTGAGTTTTATTAAGCCAAAAGGCAAAATCAACAAACATAATCCACAACTTCCAGTGACAGGTAAGTATCATTGCTCACTATGTGATATTAATAATTAACCAAAAGATAATAAGAAATTTCAGTGCAATGCCCGTCAACCACCCGAAAAGTTATAATCAATAAAGTAACAGCCTCTATAAGCAATTAATTGTTTTAGGTAACAAACTTGCTTCTAATGTGCATTGTGAATGACTCTTGACACTTCCAATAAGTAACTTCTAGAGCATGTAAACATAGTTTCTTGATGTTTGCATGTAATTCTTGACAAGGTGATGCTAAAATTTGGAAGTTGATTTGCTGCTACGATCATCCCATAGAAGTGGAACAACTCATATATACATTATTATGATTAGACAACGTATTCTGACAATTAAAATTATCCAGTCCCATCTGATTTTCATGATTGATGTTGCTCACAGTAAACAGTGATAAAATAGCTACCATATTGGTTTGAACTATTTATTAATCAAAAGACCTAAAGGCAAAAAACTCATGATCGGATGGATAAATTTATGAGAACCACGCATAATCATCACTCGGTAACAATAGATGTATGATATAAAAATCATAAAATCTAAAAAATTTTGTTATTTTTGGATGAATTATTTAGACTACATGGACTAGAGCCAGCGATTACTTGTAGGAAATTACCTACAAGTAATTTGATTTGGCATGTTATACCTCCAATTCATGTGATCTATTCCATTGATCTAAATAAAGGCCTAAAAATCAGTAATTCAATTTGAATCAAATGGCTTATTCCTTTGTGAATAACAATAATACCAAGTTCACAGTACTTGAATAGCTTACTCATAAGAGATTTTTCCATTGGTAGATCTTTTAACTAGATCAATAGTTAGAGCCTGTATTTTAGCAACATCATTCATTTCATTACTGACCTCTGATAGACAGCCTGCGATTGCAAATCAGATTTAGGAGCTTCCAAAAAAAATTACTTTGCAGAAAATTTTAGTGATGACGGCTGACGAGAGGAAGAATTGGTTCAGATTTGTAAGCTGGATTGCAGTAATTTTGGTAGGCAGCCATGGCATTCAAAAGAAAAAATTATTGGCTCTCATTTCCCTTGTTCATGAGAGAAAATGAGAAGGTGTTGAAGGCTGAAGAAATCCAAACGGACTCATGCTTAACTATGTGGCAGGTAACCTTATTGGTTAAAGAAAAAAATGAAAGAGGAAAAAGGGCAAAAAAACCCCAAGCTAGATGGACAAATGTGCTTAAAACTAGTTGGCCCATATAGTCCAAAAGAAAGCTGATTCAAGTCACACAAATACAAGCACTTCTAACTGACTCACTAAGTTTCCACAAAGGAGTTGAAGCACCCATCCTGGTCAAAAGAGTTGACACCAATTGGGGCAAAGGTAAAATCCAGTGGATTTGGAGATCACTAATTATCTCCAAGGACATGGAAGAGTAAGCAGAACTTGGGAAAGACTACATGACAGTCCAATTGGCAAGTAATGGATTAGTTATGCACTTACTTGTTGCCTGTCCCTGCCATCCATCTGTAAATAGAATGTGCAGTTCCTCATATATCTTTCTCTTACTGTAAATTTTCATTTACTGATGCCTCACTTTTTGTACTTTCCCCCCTCATGGCCTTCAGAGAAATGTATCTTATTCCAAAATTGAATTTGAAGTCTTCTTCTGCGAAATGTAACCACAAGATAGAAGAATCTGATCCCATATGAATCAGATAAGCAACAAATCTCTTTGCCAGCATTACAATCAGCGTTTTATTTGAGAAGAAACACCAGTATCAGATCCCATAAAAAAAAAGTTTTCTTTTACTTGGAGAGTGTCATCAGAACAGATAAATGCATCCAACTGGTGGTCAAAACACATATTTGATAAGTTTAGGCTACAGTGACAGAGCCGATGCATAAACCCTTCTCAGCTAATGCAGTTTTCTCTTTGCAAGGTTGGCAGAACCATGTCCTAAGCTGACAAACTGGTCTATACAAACTGTATATCCAGCTTTGCTAGAGATCTTAGGTCCAAGCCAGGTCATTGAATTTGGCATGATATGGGAAAAGTCAGGGCATCTATCCTGGATCCAAGACAAGTCGTCTCAAAATAGTATAATAATTCACAATAACCATAAAATTCGTAAAAAAATGCTTTATTAATTGAAGTTGTGAGCAAAATTAATGAAATACTATGTGATGATATCACAACCCTTTCATGCGTAGGTTTTTTTCCGTGCTTCCCACAGTAAGCATGTCTTTACCAAACCATCTCTGCTAGTACTACATTCCAAGATTATAGTAAAATATACAAGATTAAAAACATCATTAAGCTATTAAAAGAATGTTTTAAAAGTGATTCATTTTTTGTTGTTTGTGTAGCTAAAAGTGATTCTTAACTTCTAAACCAAAAGATTTTGAAATATCTAATCCCATGGGTGGACACAACTAACAAGTAAATCAAAATCAACAACCAAAAGTCAACTTTTAAGTGATCAAAGCCATTCAATCTTCTACTTACAGCTTCAGTTTGATAGTAAAATCAAAGTTGCTGCTTTGGGTCTGCCCCTTGATCAGGCTCTTAGCCCGACTTCAATAGGGAGTTCTACCAGTGATGTTGGTCCATCATCAAGTCTGATGTTCTCAGCATGGTTCACAACTTTTTTCAGAAGGGGATCACCTACCGTGCCTTAGGTGCTTTGTTCATCGCGATCGCTCCTAAGAAAGCTGCTACCTAGCACCTGCAAGACTTTAGACCTGTCAGCCTTGTCTCTAGCCCCTAACAAGATCATTGCTAGTCTCCTCGCTCACATACTCAAGGCCATCCTCCTCTCTACATAGAGGGAGATGTCAGTTGCTGATGCGTTTGAGGGAGGAAGGGGGAGTCTGAACCTACACCCTCGAAGGGGCCTGACAGACTCAGAAGCTTTGGAAGCAATTTGTTTATTGGACTCATTCAAATCTGTCAGAATGAGACCTTTTGATGAGGACAAGCTTATCCGGTGGCCTGACAAAAGTGAAAAATTTTCAGTTCTATCTGCATACAGTTTTATTAATGACTGGGATCCGATGCTAAGGGAGCATGATATTCACTTTGTATGGCTTCTCTGTGCACCTCCAAAGATAAAATTCTTCATGTGGAGCTCTTGCCAAAGTAAGATTCTCACAAGTGATGCCCATAAGAGAAGGGGCCACCAACTATTGACCCCATGTCCTCTATGCAACATTGAAGCGGAAATTGTCAATCATATTCTCCTACATTGACCTTTTGCATGGTATGTGTGGACCTCTGTTCTAGGCAAAATGGGGCTGCAATTATGCATATCAACTTATTTGATCTCTTTCAGCAAGTCGATAGTTGGCCTACCCCCCCCCCGGGTCTTGGGAAAATGATGTTATTTGCCTGTGCCAGTTTCATACCATGGGGGCTATGGAATGAACGTAATCTGATGTAAGAGTAGAGGAAAGGGTGTCGGGGCAAATATCTTCTTGGCTCATAACTAAGAAGGTTTTCTCCTCCTACAAAGGAACCTCTATTCGGGATAATTGGAATATCTTGGCAAGGATGCACTTTGGGATCAAGGCTCCAGTAATGCAGGAATGGGCCCCCCAGAAAGCTGGATACCTCAAGCTGAATTTTGATGGCTCTTCTCTTGGCAACCCGGGGATTGCTGGTTTTGGGGGAATTATTTTGAATTCATCTAGCAATCAATGTTTCTCTTATGCTGGTCCGTTAGACATTTTTGACTCTACAACGGCCGAGTTTTATGGCCTACTCAATGGGCTCTACATTTTCAGAGACAATTGCAGTGGTCCCATTCACATTGAAGGAGACTCAAAAGTGGTCATTGGATGGTGTGAACGTGTTTCCCCTCCTCCGTGGCGCCATTGGGATATCTTTCGGGAAATTTTAGATATTACCTCACTTAACACTTGTATATGGTCTCACATTCCGAAATCTATTGCAGATGTGCTAGCCAAGCAGGGATCGTCTCTGCAATCTCTGGTTGTGAGGGAGCTGCTTCGTCTTCCTTTGTAATTTTCTTGTTTATATATAAATACATCTTTATCAAAAAAAAAAAAAAATGGCCAAAGAGCCTTCATCAAATGTCGTAGCATCCTTGACTCAGCAATGGCAGCCCATGAAATCATTGACAACTTCAAGAGATCCGGCAAGGCTAAAAAATCATCATAAAGCTCAATCTTAAGAAGGCCTTTGATTGTGTTACCTGCTTGATGATATTCTCATGCGTATAGGGTTTGGCAAGCATTGGCAGTTTTGGACCAGGAGTTATATTTTGTCGGCCTCATTCACCGTTCTATTCAATGGCACTGTGTGTGGATACTTTAAGAACACTCGCGGAATTTGTTAAGGAGACCCTCTCTCCCCCCTCTTCTTCAACCTTGTGGCAGAGTACCTTTCTTCTATGGTCTACTTGGCCAAGGAGGTTGGCAGGTTCTCCCAGATGGTTGATCAAAAAGAATTTAATATCCCCCTCCTTCAACTCGCTAATGACACATGGACCAAATCAGACATTTGAAAGCACTCCTCGCCCTCTTTGAGTTGACCTCACGACAAAAAATAAAGTGGAGTAAAACCTCCATCACGGGATTCCATACTGATCCGGAGTTACTTTAGTCCATGGCCAGCTATCTCGGATGCTCCATGGCTGCCCTCTCCACTACTTACGTGTGTCTTCATAAGGGGCTTTGGTCTCCTATGATTGAAAGGATGGAGCGTTGCTTGCCTACCTGGAGGGAGAGGGGGATGGGAATCTTCTCTCTAAAGCCGGATGTCTTACTCTCTTAAATTCATGCATTGCCGGACTTCCAATCCACTTCCTCACTTTCCTTCCTTGCTCGGCCTCTGTTTGCAGCATCAAACACCACTTTTTTTGTTGTGGGGATACTGATGGATTCAAATACCATCTGTTTGGTGGAAAGACGTTTGCAAGCCGAAGATCATGGGTGGCTTAAGGATAGGCCTCACCAAGGATATGAGTTCCGCCCTCCTTAAGTGGCTTTGGAAGTTTAACACTTCCCACGAAATCTGTTTGGCAAGGACATGGTTGCTGCCAAGCTGTGTTGTTCCTTGACTTGGTGGACTTCTGGTGGGCTGCGCCATAGATTATCTCCCATCTGGTGCCGCCTCTACCTCCTCCTTCCAACCTTCAAGTCTGTAGTCTATTATCAGCTACTATGGTGGTAACAGTCAACGCATTGAAATGGTGGATTGGGTCCTCGCTACTCATTGAGTCCCACCTAGCACTTTTCTGTTTCAGCCACCATCCATCCATCACCGTGGCAAACTCTTGGGAAGAAAATAATAGTTGGAATTTGCACCCTAGCCGTGGCCTTAAGTTTAACCCTAGTATGTGCCCTCCTACATGACCTTAGCCGCATCACCATCAAACACAACATCGAGAACAGATTGGGCTGGCAACCCGCTAACAGTGGCATCTTCTCCGTTTCTTCCACATACCATCACATTTCGGGATGGACCGCAATTCATGAGCCTCACCACACTATGATCGCTTGCCGCCTCGCCGCTTCGCCGCTCACCCCAAGGACAAGTTCTTTATCTGGAGAGCCCCCCACTACAAAATCTTGACCATGGACAACCTCCGTCGACGCCAATTTGGGTCCCCCCATTCTGTGTCTGCTTTGCAATGCTGCTGATGAGAGTGTCACCCACCTCCTCCGCCACTACCCCTTTACATGGAAAGTTTTGACTTGCCTACTTGGCATGATTAGTCTACAGCTCTGCCTCCCTCAGGAACTTCATGCCACATGCTGCCTCCTGCTCTGCTCCCATATTCCCAAAATGAGAACGGCCCTCCTGTCTGTTTGCCTTGCATTCATTCCTTAGGGCATTTGGAATGAGAGGAACAACAGGCATTTTAACTACAAATTTGCCAATTTTGACAACGTCTCCAGCTGTATCTCCATTTAGATTACCACTGGATCCGTTCACACAAGGAATTCATCAGCCTTGGCTGTCCCACCCTCCATAGCAGCTGGCAGGCAATTGCTCAAATGTTCAACCCTTATCGTAGCCCTACCATGCAAGAATGGGAACCTCCTCCCTTTGGTTTGCTGAAGCTTAACTCCAATATCAATGCTTTTGGTTACCCTGGTCCTGCGGGTTACAATGGTCTTCAAAAACTCCGATGATGCCACCCTTACATCTGGTTTCAGCGGTATCTTCAAAAACTCCGATGGTGCCACCCTTTTATCTTACTCTAGACCTATGGGTATCTCCGATTCCACTTGGGTCGACCCCATGGTTATCCTCCAAGGCCTCATTATCTTCATTGATCGTCTTGCTGCCTTCCCTTTCCTCGAGCCCCTTTGACGGCATTGGGCCACCTTCTGCGATATCAGAGACATTGTATCCATCTTTTCTTGCTTTTGGGCCCATGTCCTGAGATCAACTAATTCTGGGGCTGATTCTATTGCTAAAAACAGAGCTTCCATGCAATCTCTTGTTGTAACTAGATTGCTCCAATAATTATTTGTTTTGTTTTGCTTGCTTTTCAATAAAGCTCATCAGTTTCGAAAAAAAAAGTTTGATGATAATATATTTGTATTGAAAGTGAAATTGGTAAGTCAAAGGATTATGTACTTTTCATTTATGAAATATGTGTTTTACTTCGTAAAATTTTACTGATGTAATTAACAAAAATAATGCAAATATCATATCTGCGACATAAATTTATTTTTTACTTTTTCTTATTTTTCCAAAAAAATTCAACATTTCTTATGAGGTCTCATATCAAATATGTGACACCTCAAACAACATATAACGTCTTGACCAAGTCATCTCAGATTTTAGACATCTCACTAGGTAACCTAGGCCAATTTGTGCAATCATGGACACTAGTAATCAGCCATAGACATTTCCGGAAATTTTAATTAGCTGTTACAATATAAATTTCCAAAAAAAGGAAATCTTGGTTCCCTCCTTAACCTCTTCGCTTCATTTGTCCACTTTATATCACTTTATTAAAAATTCAGTTTTTTCTCTTTTAAAATGATGAGAATAAATATTTCAATTTTGTTTGAGATATCTCAAGTGTTCTGCATGTATTAATTAAAAGGGATTCCAATGAAACTAATTCAGAGAAAATGATGACACAAAAGATTTTTTTTTTTTTTATAAAGATGTATTAATATTAACAAGTGAAAATTTACAAAGGAAGGGGGAACAGATCCCTAACAACAAGAGATTGAAAAACAAGTAAAAAAAAAAGCCATTAAATATGAGAATTGGATTAGTTCAGTTTAATGAAAAAATATTTCACTTAGTACCTCGTCATCTTTAACATAAGGCTCAAACCAGCTCCATAATGTTTTAGGATCCCCAGCATATCGTAAGTAGAGAAAACCAACCTACAATTCCATGTCAAGGTATTGATCAGCAAATAATATAAATTGACTTGATAAAATAGTCTTTCTTATACCAGAAACTAATTTGAAGTCCTTGAACACTATCAGTAACATGGGACACGAGGCAAAAGGCTAGTACATGAAGGCCACAATTTGAAGTGTCATGTATAGTCCTAGTGGAACAGTCCCACCCGACATCAAGAAGTCTACACAAGTTATACTTTTAAGTAATGGTAGCCTTTTTTAGCATAATAAGAAGGAGATTTTGTTCTATGCTGATGGTAACCTCCAAAAAACCAATCAATGCATATGCCATCAACTGGACAGCCAGAATCATCAGCCAATGAAACTTCTAAATTATGGACTGTCCAAGTAGGTTAATCTAGATACTTGCCAAACGTCTGTAACCAGTTGATGATCAGTTTTGCAACACCCTCTTAGTGACACATGTTTGAACATGTTTTCAACTTCTAGAAATAGAAATCATGTTCTTACTATTGTTAGGCCGCGGTTTTTAAATTTGCTTTGAGTTACAATTGTTAGGCTATAGTTATTAATTTGGCTTTGAGTTCAGAAACAGAGTCATACTGCACAAAAATAAAAAGACATCGTACCCTTCTGTCCACACACACCCTGTGTCTACTTCATAGTAGCAGTAGCATTACTCAAATTATTGTTATCAAAACATTGAACGCAATAAAAAGATGGAATCATACTCACAGCTCGAATATAAGGCGAGTCTAGATGCTTCAGAAGCCCATGCATCTGCTTGACAGTAAGTTTCATTGTAAACAATTTGTAAAGAAGACAGAATGCAGTTGAAGGGCCTCTACAGTTTCCAGTCATCCAGGGCTCTACATGATCCACTTGATTATAGATCTCATCAATGACTTCATGGTAAGTCTTCAATCTGTAAAGCTCCTTAAAGTAATCAGAAGAAAGAATGTTCATACACAGGACCTTCTCTAACAAAGAATCTATAGGTTTCCCAGAAGTTTGTATCTCCATAACTTTAACAGAAAAAATGACAAACTTGATCGTAAAGAGGATCAAATGAAATCTTGGGAGATCCTCTTCACAATCTAAGGAGAAGCTGGAAGCCCTGGAGCAAGTCACAGATCCTGCAAAGGAGAAAAAGGAAAAGCAACAACTGTTTTAAAGGTATAAAGATGGCACAAACCCAGAATGTAGGTATTAAAAAAATGAAATGGAAAAAAGATCATTTCATAGCTACTACCTAGGCATCCTTGATTCTTGGTAACAAGGTTTAGTCTCAAAATTATTTTATTTATTTTATTCATTTATTTTTGAGACAGAAGTTTAGTGTCAAACTGAAAACCTCCAAACAGATTAACAGACCAGAAAGGAGCATAGTCAATGACAAAATTAAGTATAAATCCAATACAAGAACTTGTTTCCAAAACATATTCAAAGAAGTGTAACAAAAGTCAGAAAATCAAAAATGTCAGGAAAAAGGGGCAAAAGAAATAATCCCAGATATATAATACGTCATCACCTTAAGCAACATCATGGCACAGTACATCATAATGTGGAAGAGTTAGCTGAAGAATACTTACTGACACAAAATCACCCTAAGGTCACTTGTGTCATGAAAGAAGAAGGAAAAGGAAAGCTAAGAAGATTCAATCAAAACAGAAGAAAAATGAATTTTAAAAAGCTGGATCAAAATCAGTTCCTCTTTTCTGATTGGTCCTTCTTCTCTTTAACTTGAGCATCCTTCTTCCTTCTTCTTTAAACACAGGTGACCTTAATGTGATCCCCTATCTTTAAGTATTCTTCAGCAGACTCTTCCACATTATGATTGTACTCCACCACATCATTGCTATAGATATATACTTTAAAAGAGCACATGAAAAAAAAATATATGCAAGTATAACTGATGCTGTTATTTTGGCTTCTGAAAAATCATTTCAACCAAATTTCAGAATGAATGAAGTGGAGAGTAGCATGTGGATTTCCCCTGTGTTTTTTGGAAAAGAGAAAACTTCCAATTAAAACAAATTAAGAAGACACTTCAAATATAATGATCGAAGAGGTGCCAAAATCATGAGGGATTTAATTAAATATAACTGTAAAATAAAAATAATTTAGATAGCTAAACTGAAGAGATTTGCACTTGGTGAACCTGAGAGAGAGAGAGAGAGAGAGAGAGATAAAGAGAGAGTAACCAAATCAGTAATGTATAATTTTGTACTAAATGAACATATGATTCCAGTTAAAGGAACTGTATCTGGATTCCCACAGGATAATTAAAAAAAAAAAAAATCAGCCTCCGATGTCAAAAGTACAAACTTTTCTTCTTCTTTTTTCCTTTTTTCCTTTTTTAAAGCATTGCCACACCCTTTTCTACATTCAAATTATTCATAGAACAGCAACATAAAAACAGAACTCAGAAATGCAGTGAACCGCCCTTTCCCTATTCCCTACAACCTTTGTGAACTTCATTAATATTCCTTTCGCTTCCGTTAGCTATAGTTTGCTCATTTCACCACTTAATGCATATTTATCTCGTCAATTTAAAACAAAATAAATAGAGCTGACGAGCTCAAATTTAAGTCACAGTTTGCGTAAAATCGCTAGAATATGCAAAAAGTCACTTCTTCGAAATACCAGCGGTGAACAAACTTAAATAACTTTCTTTATCTACTAAAATGATCACTCTACAATCTAACTTTCACACATGAAGAGAGAGAAAACAATAAATAATTAAGCGACACAGTAGAATGCACGAGATACCTGTTCATTACAGGATCCGTTGTGAACTTCCTCTCGAGCTCTAGAATTTTTCTTTGGGATGACACAATTTGCGAGAAAGGCGAACAAAACTTCGAATTTGCAATGGCTGTAGAGGAATTGGAATCGGGCAAGTTAGGGTTACGGACGTTGGAGGAGAAAGAAATAAGGACAGTAGTTGGGTATTCCTCGGGCTTCGACCTGGGTGGACACCTATGTAAGCTACGGGTAAGATGCCCTCGACACCACAAGGCACACGGGAACTCTTCGGTATAGTATATTTTTTATACTACTCTTTTCGATATTTTAATTCCTACAATATTTATAAATATTTTAATTCCAAATATATGTATTTAGAATTTTAGATGTCGTATTTTTGTAAAAAATATAATTAAAATTTAGAGAAAAATCATATCTATAAATTTATTATAATATAAGCAATGTTATAAAAAATGAATTGGTGAAGTGATTAGGTCTAGTTGAACCTGATTTAACTGGGGTTGAACATCCACCAAACGGGATGTCATCATTATTTTATTATTTTTAAAAAATAAAAAATATAATAAAGTGATTTAAAAGTGAAGAAAAACTTTTCATTTTGGTGTTATAAAACTTCATTTAATATATAATAATAGTGGCAATGATATTGTTATTATATATTTTAAAATTAATATTTTTTAATATAAAAAAATTGTCCGGAAGAGGGCATTTGTCCCCTTATTCAATAGAGGGAGTGTGATGCCCCTTAGTTGTAAGGTAGAGGGCCAATGCAGCCCATCCCATGTAAATAAAAAGGGAGGGAGCATTGTTAGGCACAACTTGGTAGAAAAACTATTGTGTGTAAAATATTTTTGTTGTGTGTAAAACAAAGACAAGGAGGATAATATGCTCATGTTAAGCGATAGACTAGTTAATTTAGAGGAATGATGACCCAAAATTTATGTAATGAAAAACTTATTTAATAAAGTATTAGATTATAGCGTTCCATCACTAGAAGGCCTAAGTTTAAAGAGGAGAAGAGAGAGGGGAGAAAAGAGAGGGGGCAAGTGTAACAAGAAGTTAGGGTTTCTCGAGGGGAATGAGAGCATGTATGGAGCTCTCCCCCTTATATCTTATTTATAGTTTTGTGAGGGTAAAAAACCATAATCATGAGTAAGAAAGGAATTTAAGTTATTACATAATTACATCTCATGTCACTCACTCACTTAATTACATATAATATCACCATTTCCTTTAAAACTCCCCCTCAAACAGATGAAAAAACAAAAAAGATTCCCAACTTGGAACATGTCTCTAGTAGAGAATTTTTAGCAATGGCTTTGTAAAGATTGTTAGTTGATTCTTGGATGGGAAATACTGCTTGGATATCACACTGACTTGTAATTTTTCACGAACAAAGTGACAATCTATCTCAATATACTTTATTCTTTCATGAAACACTAGATTATTTGCAACATGAATAACGACTTGATTATCAAAATGAAGCTGCATGGATGTACTTAAATAAAATCCCAGCTTAGTCATGGAGGATTTGAGCCACAATAGCTCACTTATTGTACGTGCCATAGACCTGTATGTAACTTCTGCACTTTACCTTGCCACCTCATTTTGTTTCTTGCTTCACCATGTGACTAGATTTCCTCCAACCATTGCATAATAGTTGGAAGTAGATTTTCTATCATTTGGAGAGTCAGCCTAGTCTACATAGGCAAAGCCCTTAATATCAGTATGTCCATAACATTTAAATAATAACCCTTGTCCTAGATTTTTCTTTAAGTACCAGAGAACTCTTTCCTATGTTATCCAATGAGATTGTTGAGGTTGATGTATGAATTGACTAATAACACCTACTAAATAGGATAAGTCTTGTAGCCACGAGATAGATAAGGTTTCCAACTAACCCCTAGAATTGCCCAACTTCAACATCACTGCCACTTTCAGGACAAAGTTTAACATTTGGCTCTATAGGTGTGTTAGCCGGCTTATAGCCGAGCATTCATGTTCCTTGTAACAACTCAAAAACATATTTTCTTTGTAACAAAACTCTGTCATGACTGGATTGAAGTACTTCTATACCCAAGAAGTATTTGAGCAGTCCTAGTCTTTTGTTTAGAACTCCCTTTTTAAGTTCTCATTCACTTGTTGAATACCACTAGAGTCATTGCCTCGTAATAACAATTTCATCAACATACACAACAACAGGAACCTTCCCTCGAGTGATGTTTTCTATGAATATTGAATGATCACTTTGACAAATCTAGAACCCAAGCCGAGTAACAACCATGATGAACTTATCAGGCCCATAAAGATTTTTTGAGCCTATAGATGACCTTTTTTAATCAACATACTTTCTCCCCCTCAATCGTATAACAAGATGGTTGATCCATATATACCTCTTCTGATGGCCACTGTTGGCCCTGGTGGCTTGTGAATCAAGTTATTCAAATTTAAAACCGATTTGTGCAAGTAATTAAAATATCATACATATAAGCAACTCAATGTAAGTATAGACATGCACACACCATAGGGCCAAAAAAAAATTGTTCTCAAAGTTCCTCTAGTGGTATTCACCACCCGAGAACCCTTGCTTATGAAAATTTCCACTATTACATTCTAATAGCTGGAAAGTTACAAAGAGATTCCAGCTCTCTTCAGCCACTTGTAGCTTAATACACGATTTTCATATAACCCAATATCCCCAAGAGATTATTGCTAGATTCTAGCTCTAGTTAGGCCTTTTTATCTACATTACCAGGTTCTAGATGAACCTTTCACAAATACATAAAAGAAAGGAAAAAAATTACACTCTTACTTGGAGAGACACTTCTCCTTCAGAGATTTCAAACTTCCGCCTCCTTTGTAGTACGTTGTAGAATGATCAAGGAGTTTGTACTATTATGCATGCAAGGATGATTGAAAAAGATGAAAGTTTTTCATAGGTAGGATCACTCTCTTTCTCTCTAAAACACTTTTGAAAGGGAATTTGCAAGATAAAGCTTTGTAACTTGAATATATGTCAATAAATGTTCATGTCTTTCTTTACTCACGATTTGGGGGGTATTTATAGCTTCCCCAACTCAAACTAACCGTTATTTTCCCATTGGCAAAAATCAAGTCATTGATTCATTGATCACTGGTAAGTGACGAATCAATCAATCGATCATAATAACTACTTTTCTATCATATAGTAACTTATTGATCGATGGACTCATCAATCAATATGCTACCATTCTTCCAAAAAACTAAGTTGATCGATCATTACTAGTGGTTAATCGATCAATTGAGATTCTCTCTAGCTATGCAATACAAGTATGATCGATCAATATATTTTTATTTGATCGATTATGCTTGAAGTCCTTTTTTTTTAATTTAGGACCCCAAGATTAGAACCTGAAGCAAGGTGCTGAGAGAAAGAGGAGAAGAAAAGAGAAGAGAATAAAAGAAAAGAGAGCAAAAGAAGAGCTCGGGCAAAGGAAGAGAGAGAGAGAGGTTGGGACAACAGAGAGAGCTTAGACACGAATTGAGAGAAGGCGAGAGACACTTGATGCTCTACCCTATGCCAAGGGCCTCTATTGATAGTTTTTAGAGGATGTTACAATGTCTATAATGTCATTAGGGCTACAAGCTTTACATAAGAAATAACATAAATAAACATGCTCTCCTAGAATAATTACACCCTTGTGCCATCTTTATAAGATATCATCTTATTTACCATCATGCCACCACTCTTGGACGTGTGGACCTTCTCCATACTCATGTGAGTTTGAACTCGTCTTCTAACACCCCCTCAAGTTGGGGGTGAGAAAACATCATAAATGCCTAGCTTGTTGCAAATGGTAGATAGGATTTTGTGAGTGACTGACTTTGTGAGGATGTCTGCAACTTGTTCGTGTCATGAGATATGTTTGAGGAATAATATACCGACTTGAAATTTTCTTGTATAAAGTGACAATCCACCTCAATGTATTTTGTTCTTTCATGGAAGACTAGATTTGAAGTGATATAGATCGCCACTTGATTATCGCAATGTAGATCTATTGAAACTCCTTTATAGAATTCCAATTCAGTAAGAAGAAATATGATCCATAGAAGCTCACTGACTGTGCCATGGCCCTGTACTATGCTTTTGCACTAGACCTTGCAACCACATTCTGCTTCTTGCTTCTCCATGTAACCAAGTTTCCTCCAACCATTGTACAATACCTAAAGGTGGAATTTCTATTATCCCGGTATCCGGCCCAATCTACATCCGAGAACCTTTCTTTGTTGAAGTGACCATGGTTTTTATCGAGAAACCCTCTTCCTATAGCTCCTTTCAAATATCATAATATTCTTTCCAATACTTGCCAATGAGTAAGTTATGGTTTGTGCATGTATTGGCTTGCCACACTTACTTCATGTGATATATCCAATCTTGTTACACAAAGGTAAATAAGTTTTCCCACAAGTCTTTGATATTTCTCGATATCCACATCTTCTCCAGAGCTTGTAGATAACTTGGTATTTGAATCCATGGGGGTATTTGCTGGTCTATACCCCATCATTCTTGTCTCCTCCAGTAGATCAAGGGCATATTTCCCCTGAGATAGTATAATCCCATACTTGGACTATAACACCTCAACACCTAGAAATTATTTTAAGTAGTCCAAGGTCTTTTGTCTTGAACTCTTCACATATCTTCTTTTTGGCCTCTTGAATGCCATCAAAATCACTACCGGTTCAGACGATATCGTCCTCATAGACTACCAAAAGTATTTTCCCTTTGGGTGTGTCTTTAATAAATACGAAGTGATTTATAGAGCATCGATGAAATCCAACACGTATCAGTATTTGGCTAAATTTATCAAACCACGCACGAGGAGACTGTTATAGACCATATAGGGATTTCCTCAATCTACATACCAACTCCCTTTTAACCACAAATCCAGGTAATTGTTGCATATAATTTTTTTTAATATGTTGGAGATAGGGTGAGAAGTAGTACAAGAATGGCGTTCCTTTCTTAAAGCAATAGGTCTAGTATCAAAATTTGGCCCAAACATAGGAGGAGAAGGACTTACCTCGGGTGGATTTGACAACTCCACCAATGAGGTGGCAGCAAGTGCTTTAGGGGGTTGAGTAATATCGACATTGAAAGGCACAAGTGGACAAGGAGTGGTAGGAGGGAATGTCAACCTTGGAGGAGCATCATGCGAGGAGTAGAATGAGGTGTCCTCAAAGAAGATTTCATCCTGAGATACAAACATCCTCTGAAGGGTAAGATTGTAACAAACTTATCTTTTATGGGTACGAGAGTACCCCCAAAACAATACACCTCATAGAACGAGGATCAAACTTACTCTTTTGTGGGGAAGTGATATGGACAATACATATTCATCCAAAAACCTTAAGAGGAAGAGAAAAGGGATCTTCACCATGAAATAAATTAGAGTAAGGAGTTTTATTGCTAAGAACAGATGAAGGTAACCTATTGATAAGAAAATAGACCGTAAGTATAGCATGAGGCCAATAAAAAGTAGGGTACCTTCATGGAGTAGAGGAGGCCCCGAGCAACTTCAACAAAATGGCGATTCTTTCTTTCAGCAACACCATTCTGTTGAGGGGTATAGGCACACGATGTTTGATGGATAAGCCCATTACCCTCACAGAATGATTGGAACTCACTAGATAAGTATTCCTTAGCATTATCAGACCTAAGGATTTGAATTTTCTTTCCACATTGAGTCAACACCATAGCATGAAAGGTTTTAAAAATAGGAAGGATTTCAGATCGTTCTTTAAATAGATATAACCAAGTGACTCGGGTAAAGTCATCAACAAATGTAACAAAATATTTAACTTGAGAAATATTAGAGACACACAAAGGTCCCATACATCAGAGTGTATTAAAGCAAAAAAGCAACACTTGTAGTTGTAAGGCGGGGAGAATATGTACTCCTATAGTGTTACTTAATTGACAAACGTCACAATTGAAAGTAGAAAGTGAATGAAGGAAGTAAATGACGAAGTGAAGATGTGGACGGATGGCCAAGCAGGTTGTGCCAAAGTTGTGCCTCAGATGTAGTGCTTGACAGGGCAGCTAATAGCGGAAGAGTAAAGCAGTACAAATTCCCTTTTTCATGGCCCCCACCAATCACCCGTTTCATAGTTAGATCCTGAAATGTACAAGAAGATGGTGGGAAGGTGATAGAGCAATTCATTTTTTTTTATTTGACCAACCGAAAGCAAATTTAAAGGAAATTGAGGGACAAACAAAACATCTTGAAGAGGATAGAAGATGTAAGAGATGAGGAACCCTTGCCAAGTACCTTGGTTTGAGTACCATTAACAATAGTAACAAATTTCAAGGGGTAGACATGGAGATAAGGAATGAAGCATATGTTTGTTACTTGACATATGTTGGGAGGCCCCGGAGTAGATGATCCAAGAGGAAGAGGAAGAGGATGAAGAAGAAGAAAGCATACCCAAGGCAATGGTGGTAGCAGCAGTAGGTAATGGTGGAATGGAAGACTTTAAATACTTCATCTTCTGAAATGCAGCATAGTCTTCAACAGTGAGAGTTACTTTCTCGGATTGGGAGTTAACTTTTTCTTCCCGTTTATCAACATTAACGTAAGTTGGGTTAGACATGGCCCAATCAGGCTTGCCATGAAGTTTCCAGCAGGTTTCCACAAGGTGGTTCTAACCACCACAGTAAGTGCAAAGACGAGGCTCAGTGCGGGAATGGGTCGGACCTGTTCTACCACCTCTATGCCGCATCCTCAGTATTAAGATGATGTACCCTATTGTCGAAGTACATAGCAGATGGAGCATCAATGGGGGAAGTAGGAGATGGTTCAGGGATCCATAACAATGTGGCACTGAGGTCATCAAAGGATGGAAGAGCAGAGGAGCTAAGAAGCTGGGTCTTAGCAACCTCAAGGTAGGGCTTGATATTTGTCAAGTAAATGGTTGTTGCCAAGACTTCCCGTTGCCTTTCTTGAATTGTAATATCTGTTGAATATTGTTGAACGATTTTCCATTCTTGGAGAAGGCCCAGAAATCGGTATAAAAACTTATGAATGTGATCTCCTTGTTTAGTATTCAGCATACTTTGTACGACATCGAATAATTTTTGTAAAGAGGTCGTACTGGAGTATAGCTTAACACATGTGTCCCAAATGTCCTTGACTATTTCCAAGTGGACAACATTGTTAGCTACATTCTCTTCCATGTTATTGATGAGCCAACTAATAACCTCGTTATCATTTTTAACCCATTTGAGGTAGGCTACATCTTCTTCATCAATCGGAGGAAGGAGTTTGAGTACATGACTTAGAAGGTCACAAGTAATGAGAACCATCCGTACCGATTGTGACCAGCTAAGATAATTGGAGAGACCTCTTAATGGGATTGTAGTAATGTGGAGTATGTCACTCTTTCTACTTGTATGTCCAATCTCTATTATGAGACAATTCAAATGCCGAGGTCAATTGCAAGGGGCATCTTCAAATAACAATTACTCAATGCAATTTGAAGAAACCGTGGACCAAATTAGGCATCAACAATGGAAGGAATAAAAAAATTCCACGAGAGCAAGCACCTAATCATCAAGGAATTTGTGCTTTTGTCAAGTGGGGACAAGATCCACCCATCACTCAATTCCTCTCATATTTTTATAGAAAAACAAAGAGGAAAGGATGGATGTAAACTCTTATGCCTTAATCTAAACTCCAACACAAACTGTGGGCAAACATGTGAGAACCACTATCTTCTTTAGAGATACTTAGAGGCAAATCAAGACTCTAGGAAACAAACTTTTCTCAGCTCATGGGAACACTCCAAAGTAAAAAAAAGGCAATCATTGGAGTTCAAGAGCAGCAAAGTAATAGAGATAAGTAGGTGCTAGAATTTTAACCATATGATGGTCATCCAACAACATAACAAAATCCCATGAGCAGCGTCAAGTGAGAGAATTTAAAACAACATGTGCTGGAATTCCACCTCAAAGAAAATTGATCCAAGTTACATAAAGGTAACCGAATTGGAAATCATCAATTTATCAATTTTTATAAGACACTAGGAACAACTAGTCTTGATCAAGCTTGTAATTTAGCTACATGAAGATCAAGATTATAACATCACTTTAGTCATAAGAGATAAATCTTCACAACCTCTCATATGAAGATTATCTAGACTTGGTGTAATTCAGAAATCAAGAATTTGACAATTAAAGAAAGAGTATGTAAATAATGGCTAGAATTGACTTATCTCTTCATGGTTGGACTCCTTTCATGAAAAAATTCTTGGATAGACTTCATAAATAATTTCTTGCATACTTCATCAAGGGGGATACTAAACTCCTTGCTCTGATACCATGTAGAATTTAGGATCCCATGTGTAGGACTTTAGATCAACGAAGAAGAAGAAGAAGAGAGGAAGGAGAAGGAGAAGGAGAAGAACCAGATGGAGAGAGTTTGGATTAAGGGAGAAGAAGGTGCGCCAATCAAGTGAGGAGGGAGGTTGGACGAATTTCTTGAGAAAAGAAGGGAGAGCTTCAATGCTCTACCTCTTAGCCAATGCCTTTAAAATTTTACAATGCCTTTAGGGCTACAACTTGATAAAAGAAGAGACATAAAAAGAACAAGTATTTACTCCTTTATGTCATATTTATGGAAAGTATTTTATTTTACTCATATACCATCACTTAGACGTGTGGGCTTACTAGCTGTGAGCTTGTGGGCTTGAGTCCATCTTCCAACATCTACCAACCATCTCTCTCTTTCTCCTCTCCTCTCCTCTCTTCTCCCTTTTCTTCTCTTCTTCTGCCCCATCTCTTTCTCCACCACCTTGATCGAGGTCTTCCACCATGGAATCCAAAATTCCACACTATGTACCCGAATACCCCAAGAAGACAGTCGGTTGCAAATGAATTTTTATACTAAAATACAATCATGATGGTACAGTGGCTTGATGCAAGGCAAGGCTAGTTACTAAAGGATATGCACAACCTTATTGTATAGAATGTTAAAAATGTTTTTCTAAATGGTGATTTATGAGATGAGGTTTATATGATTCACCATCTAGTTATGTGGTAGATGGGGAGAAAGTATGTCTTCTGAATAAGGCTATTTGTATGTTAAAATAGTTTCCTCGTGCCTAGTTAGACATATTTACTATTATTATCCGCCTTGGGTTCATGAGATGTGAAAGTGATCACCCATTTTTTTCTAAAACAACTTCAAAATGTATGATTCTGATGGCTACTTATGTTGATAATATTATTATCACAAGAAGTGACACTACGGATATTCGACAAGTGAAAAAAGATTTGAATAAAAAGTTTAAAATCAAAGACCTAGGACTACTCAAATATTTCCTAGGTATATGTTGGAAGATAGGTCCAAGTCCATACAACCAAGGAAGACCCACACATCCAAGAGATGTGGAGGATGACCTCAAGGCCCATAGATCAAGGAGAAGGCTCATAAGCCCACACAGTAATGGCAGGATGGGAAATAAAGACTCATCTCATACAAATGGCATTGATGCAATTAGTTTAAGTTTTAGGGGTATTATTGTAATATCATAATTTTATCAATATATAAATTAAGCTTCAAAGGGAGGGTTAGGATATAAGTCCATAGCCTCTTCTTCCTCTTGTTTTCTCCCAATGGGTGTCACTCTTTTTTTCTACCGCTACTCTGTCCTTGCTTGATGCCTCCGTCGAAGAGTTGCTGCCAGAAAATCAACTACTGCAAGAGGCGAAGTTTGTCTCAAGAGAAATTTAAGCAACATTTCTTTGATTCAAATCTGGCAAAGAAATAAATACCAAGTCGAGCAGCATGGTGTTTCTGGTCTTATATCCATGTTAATGTTGACATTGTAGTCGTGATTATCAACTAGAGATGGTGCTCATCACAAGTACCAGGTCTCAGTGTAAACCGTAAGTGGCATTGTTTTGTAAATTAATGTTATAAAGACCATCAGACAATGTACCATTACCAACACAATCAGACTTATAATATAAACTGAAAGATGAGTCTGAAAAGTTAAAAGAATATCCATAAGGTACAAGCCTTGAAACTGAAATCAAGTTTTTGGAGAAACTTGGAACATAAAAGGTCTTTTCTAATTTTAAAACAAAGCCACTACTTAAAGTTAAATAGCAAGTTCCTATAACTTCCACATGTGAGCTCATCTGATCTCCTGAGAAAATGTGATGCTCACTTCCCACTGGTTTCCTTAGGTTTTGCAAACCTTGCAAGGAATTCGAGATGTTGATTGTTGATCCAGAATCAATCCACCAAGTGTAATTATTGACATTAACCATATAAATTCATAACAAACAAATGAGGTTAGTGTACCTTTGTCAGTAAGCCATTTTTGAAACTTGACCCATTCCTTCTTCATGTGTCCTTCTTTTTAGAGAAGAAACACTTGGAATCTTTATTAATACCAGCTTTGGGGGGTATTTTACCCTTCCCTTTTTGTTTGGCTTGATACTTGCCCTTTCCATGTGTTGCCAGCATGACACTTTCTCCTTATTCCATCACCGGTCTCCCTTCCTCTTGAACACACATGGTCAAAAGTTCATTAACTGACCATTTATCTTTATATGTGTTGTACGGGATTTTGAAGGGTCCATATTGGTGCGAAAGGGAATTTAGGATGTAATGCACCATGAAAGATTCTGACATATCAACCTCGAGATTTTTTAATTGGGCCACAATA
Organism: Aristolochia californica; assembly: GCF_029961685.1. NCBI lineage: Eukaryota > Viridiplantae > Streptophyta > Magnoliopsida > Piperales > Aristolochiaceae > Aristolochia > Aristolochia californica. Next base: position 11,071,401 of record NW_027181815.1, on the reverse strand, counting down.
TCCCTCATTTGCATGATGTGTTCACACACACCTCTCATACTGGTGTGCCTTAGGGATGAGAACTTCATGATTAGGGTACTTACTAATGTCTTATTTGAAGTGACAAATTGAGCATCAATGGCTTTTAGCAAGTCTTTGACATTTTCATACTGCTCGACAGAACCACGAAGACCAACAACAATTTTAGTCTTAATGAACATTACATTGAGGCGATTAGATCGCTCCCATCGTTCATAAAGTGTAATTTCAGCTGTAGTGCTGGTATCAGTAATTACTGGTGGTTCGTCTTTCCTAATAGCATAATCTATGTCCATCCACCCTAAATGAAGAAGTATTTTCTATTTCCAGACTTTATAATTATCTCCCTTAAGATCAAGGATATCACAATGAATATAAAAGAAATGTGCAGGTTGTATAACTGCATAAAATTATAAATGACATGATGATGTTAAAACTGAGGCCTGAATAAAATATCATGCTTTACCAATATGCTTAAAAATCAAATCAATTGACATAAAAAACATTGTCTGTGGGCTAAATGTTTTTTAATTTAAACAGATTCAATATTCTTTATGAGTAAACTTGATGACAAAACTATCACATTATTTATGAATTCATAATTCATGTGGGTAAATTATGAATAATTTGATATTTTATCCTAATTAATATACTCAAATATAATAAAAATTCTTGTGGGATAAATTTTATTATATTAAGTATAATTAATTACAATTAATTTCTACTTGTTCTTTATGATAAAAATATCAAATTATTTATGAATTCATAATCCCTGTTGGTAAATTATGAATAACTTGATATTTTATCCTAACTAATAACTCAAATATAATAAAAATTCCTGTGGGATATTTTTTCTCCCCGAGTCAACTCGACGTGAGATGTGGTTGTCGAGTTGGAACGGTGAGTCGCAGAAGACTCATCCCGAGCCAACTCGTCCGGTATTTACAAAAATACCTTATGATTGTAATTAACCTATTTCTGCGCACTGGAGGTCGTCTTCAACCTCCAGCCGCGCGCAAAAGGAAGGTTCGTCGGCGTTCTTTCAAGTCGTCGACTCCGGAAAACCCGTCGGAATGGTCGCCGGCGTCGGCGTTGCGACTCCGACGCTCTAAGGAGTCGTGAGAGAGCTGTCGCGGTGAGCTCATAGAGAGCGTACAGCGACAATCTCCGTCGATGTTCTGTAAGTTGCCAGCGCCAACATATCGTGCGGAATGGTCGTCGGCACCTGCGTCATGCTCGACGCTGGTTGTCGCCGATGCCAGAGCCCCAACTCCTGCAAACGGGGAGCATACAGAGACCGCACAAAATTTGTTTTAAAAACAAAAACAGAGCCGAAAATAGAGTAAAAAACAGAGCTTTTAAATTTAAGCTCAAATGGAACCGAAACATTAGATCAGAAGTCTGCTCTGATACCAACGGTAAGTCTTAAACATAAATTTCTAATAACAACATGAAATTCATCATATAATTTAAACGGAAGCAAAATCATACCTCTTTCTATACGCTTCAAATTCCGTTCTCTGTTTGGAGCTTTCGATCTTTGAGCACTCACGGCGATGGCTCAATTGAAGGGGCTTGAGTGACGAGATAGGGGACCGAAACAACCATGTAAAGCCAACCTCCATCAAGGTTATTCATGGCTTCGTGTTACCGAGGGAGTTGAAACTGCTCGAAGTTCAGCTCCAACGATCTGAGTTCATCGGAAGAGGAGTGGGCTTGAGCGAGTTTTGGATTCTCCTCTCGAACGACGGTGGACAATGAGAAAAGAGAAATACCGGAAACCCAAATCGCGCCGACGTTAGTTTGATTTTCTCTGCGGGGTTGGCTTGAATTTGATCGAAAGATTGCCGGATTGGTTTATTTCTGAAAGTATGTTATGTTGCTGGCATCTTCCCGATTATCACGGCTGTCTTGGTTCGACTCTTTGCTACTATTTGTTTATTTTCAGAAGATCATCCAAGATCAACTGTCTTGCTGTCATCGTGCCATATTAAAACCTCGAAAGCCACAAGCATAAGGCTTCCACAAAGAATCCGAATATGGGAGGAAGATGACAAATTGGCGTCGACAACATATACAACAGCTAGATTTATTTTTCGCTGTTGGTTTCAAAAACTCTTCCTGGATCGAATCGGTCTGACGCAACTATCTTCGGAAAAAAAAAACTCTGTCGATCCATTGTTGCGTTGCTATTTTTGGGAAGTCCCGATTCTCTGCAGAGTTGTCTCTCCGCTGTTATTCACAGTGACTCTGCGCTAGCGTCATTGCCATTTCTAGAGATGACGACTTCTCACTGCGAGGAAGTCTGCCACTGATCCCGCCAAATTATCATCGAGCTGTCAGCCATCTTCCGTTTCTAGTTCTCGTTGGCTCATCGTCGTCTATTCGGGAGCAAGTGCCACGGGACGACTCTGTCGTCCCGCACTGTTCGGGGAAGATGATGACTGCGATTTAAATGTTTCCTAAGTTAGATGTAAATCACTTTACATCTTTCCTAACTTTCTGAAAGACTGTAGCCGGTTCAGCGCCTGCCGAGACTCGGACCGGACTCCCCCGACTCAAGCCAGGAAACCAGTGACTTGAGAATCACTTGGTTCTGTTTCGGCCGAGTTAACTCGTGCAAACCCTGACTGGGTCAACTTGGGTCTAGGTCACCTAAATTGGCCCACTTGTTTTTCGCCTTGTTTATACGTGTTTGGGTCCCGAGTTCTATGCTTATTTCTTTCGCCACTCGGCTATATTGGTCTACTATTTGACTCGGCTCGACTTAGTCCATTTTTTCTCTGGTTAGATTATTATCTTGGATTATTACACGGTTCCAGCATATTATCTGGCACACAAACTCACAACGGATTATTTTAAGGGTCTTTTTTGAGGATTTTCATTATCTGGTATGTGTTATTAGGCCCATGCCCATTTAAGCTATTGTTATTGTATCTCATTGGTTGATACATTATTATTGAATAAGGACTTTTTGGTTGTTGATTGTTGTCAACATTGGTTATTATGATGAAGAAGAAAACACATGGTGACCCTAGAATATTATCTTTTAAGTAATTACCCGTTACCCCCTTAATTGACATTTATTACTCCTACCATTTGAGAGTGGGTATCTTGTGGACGGACATAGTGATGGAGGAGTTTTATTACACTTCTGAGTAATGCGTATAGACCCACTACGTACAGAAGATAGGAGTGTGCCCAAAATCCAATATGAGTTATTTGACTGAAGTATGGAAAGATGTCTTATGGCTAGGAGAGATTTTACTCTCACTTATATTATACTAGTTGGGCTTCTTGGAAGAGACTACAAACTTGAGGGGGAGTATTGGAAGATATGGTAGACTGCCATTTTATACGGGAAGATCCTATACACCATTTGCAGTAAGTTGGGCGTTCATAATGTTCTCTCACCCCCAACTTGAGGGGGAGTATTGGAAAATGGTCCCAAGTCCACATGACCAACGAAGGCCCACACTTCCAAGAGATGTGGATGATGGGCTCATGGTCCACAGATCAAGGAGAAGGCCCATAGGCCCACACAGTGATGACACGATGGTAAATAAAGAGTCATCTCATAGAGATGACATTGATGTAATTAGTTTAAGTTATAGGGGTATTATTATAATTTTAGATTTTTATCAATCTATAAATACCACTTGTTAGGATTTAAATGCCCTAATTCCAAACTAACGAGAACAATAATAATAATCACGGAAGAAAGGAAAAGTAAGCACGAAAACAAACAACAAGATTTATATAGGTTCGCCTCAAAGTGAGACTACGTACTGTCTTCCACCACTGTAGTAATCCACTATGAAGATGAAATAGTTTACAAGAGAAATTGCACAGTTACGGGTGTTTCTCTATAATCTCTCGAGCTGCAAGTTGAGATGTTCCTCGGATTATGATGATTTAACCCTAATAGCGGCACCCCTCAATTATAAAGAGAAAATTAGGGCAACCACATTACAAGAGCTAAATTCTCAAACTACCTTTAATGAAATAACATTTAATATATCGTGGACCAGGAGGGGGCTTTGCCCCCTGCACCCCCACCCCCAAGCGATGAGCATGAAACCATTCTCTTATCTTTTCATTCTTCTCTCCTACTCTAAACCTTGTAAAGCATGAAACCTTAGAATCTAAGAATAATAATACAGATAAATGCAATCTAACTCATGAAAATTTAATAGAATATAAACCTTTTAATTAACATAAACAACTTTCATCTACAGTGATTACCATCTATGCTATATAGATTTATACAAATCTTATGCTTAATTGTATGGCTAATCAAAGCCATTAACATTTTACCTCACCCAAATTGAGCTTTTGGATTCTTCAATCAAAAGAATTTTCTTATACTACATTAGGAACCATCCAACTAACTCGATCGATCCACTATTTGATCAAACAATGGACTAGAAATGCTCCAAAACAAAAAAAAAAAAAAAAAACCAAAAGTATTGAGTCTTAGTCTATTTAAGCTTTGTGCACCCATCCCTGATCTCTCTATAAAAACATACCTAATTAATTCCATCTAAGTTTAACTCCACTAATCTTTAATTAACCATTAATACGAAGAGCAAACTCCCTCCTCAGTCACCAAATCGAAACTCTCCGATTCACATTTGTCTCCCACAGATTAGGTTTTATTGAAAGCAATCATTCCTATGAAAAAGAAAAACTTGTCAATTCGTTACGTACAAATCCACATGAATTAGGGAAACTTCCCACCGGGTGGTGAAGGCAGAATCCATGGGCTAGAAACTGCCACGCCTATCGACCGAGCCCACCGTTGCCGTAGCTAGACCGCAGCAGACCAGTCAGCATTGATGATCTCTAAAGACCGGTCAGTGCTGACCGTGGAAACATTTGCGTCGGTGGGCCCGAAGAATTATTTCTTGGGGCCACCAACTCGGAGCCAGCAGAGCAGCCCCCTTTTGTGGGACCACCATCCACTGTTATAAAGATCCTCGTTCCAGATTCTAAGCCACGGCGAGACGCGAGTGTGGAAGGAAGCGGGGTGTGGATCCACAGGTGAAGACGATGTCGCGGTGGGCCCCGTCATGTGATGTAATTCAAAGGCAGCGCGTCCGGTTGGTGATGATGTTTGGTCTAAAGTAAAGGGGAAAATATCTCCTTTAAATGATTCCTGGCCCCACCTTGCCTTCCTTTAACCGATTTACGCCGTGTCTCGATCCAGCACGCGAAGTCCATTCACCGCCGGGTAAAAATTACCCAACTTCTCCGATCGACCACTCGAGTAGCCACCGGATCAAATAATTTCTTTTTATTTTTTATTTATTTATTTTTGTTTGTTTCAATAATGAATAATCAGTATTTACTATTTAGAGTAACATCAACCAAAGACACGTAGGACCCATCAATGTGGCACAATCCGTGTCAGCCTGCGTCGCATTGGTACATCTTAATGAATGTACACACGTAAATGATAAATCAACGTACAGGATCCGCTAGCCACTCGACACCAACCGATTAACCGGTTAACTGTACCGGAAAGAACCGATCCGCATGCGCCACGTGGTGTAAAGTGAAGACGACAGTGAACCGTCAATGTCTCAACAACCAGACTAGAAATAAGAATTTCGTTTTTTCTCGGCCACGTATCTGGATTATTTTAGTGGATCGCAAGCCCACAGTTCCTCCGATTAAGATTCCATGAAATCCCCTTTAATTATCAGATCCAGTTATTCCAAAATATTCCCCAATATCATTATTTTTATATTAATTTCTCAACTCACATAATCGGGTTTTGATCTCAATTGGGAAGGCATCGGCATCTACGATTGTGGTTGATATTGCCAGAGCCTAGTGGGCCCGACACTTTGTCGCCTGCTTGCTTGGGTCATTTTGTCATTTTTGTTTTTTAATCGGATCTGTCACCGCGTCCATTTTAAATGCGGATTCGGATCCGGATCCGGACCAAGGCCAACCGGATTTTGGCCTTCTCCAGACGTTCTGCCTATATTGTTTCTGGGCCCACCACGAACTCGACCAGATACTCGAGATGAAAATGTGGGACCAAACGTGGCACACGTATGTGCTTCTCGAAGACGATAGCTGGTGGATTAGATCTTCAATCTGTAAAAAGCGTTAAAACCGTGAAACGCGGACGAACGCCACCGGGACGACGGAGAGTGACACGTCGAGCAGACGTAATGGAGCGACATACGTCACGAGAGGGTTGCCACGTGGGTAGGATCCGACGGGTGGCATCTGTATCCACCAGCGCATGGACCGTCAGGGGCCGTTGGATGTGTCCCGTTCCGGCACATTGAGTCGACCCTTGAACGGCGTTGTAGCGGGCATATGGGCCCGAGTTTGCCTCTCATGTGACCGACCGCCAACGCCCCCTCCCTGACCTGTCTCTGTTCCCTGTCTGTCTCCTTGCTATAAAAACCAATCTCGCCGTCCTCAATCTCACAAAGTCATCAAAAGCTCTGGAAGAATTCTGAATATTGTATTCGCAAGAAAGCAACCGCAAAAGAAAGATTCAGTCGGAAAGAGGAAAAAGAAAATGGCAGGGCAGGATCTAGGGTTGGAGATTACAGAGCTGAGGCTGGGTCTTCCCGGCGTGGAAAACAGCGGCGTTAAGAAGAAGAGGGTTTTCGCGGAGATGATCACGACCGGTGACGCGGAGGATGAGAACAGCTCGAGCAATGAGAGAAGTGACCAGACGGAGACTCGGGTCATTGGCTGGCCTCCCGTGTGTTCGTATCGGCAGAAGAATAATCACGCTCTTCTCGACAAGAAGAACGCCACGGAGAAGATGAAGTTTTACGTGAAAGTTAGCATGGACGGGGCTCCCTATTTGAGAAAGGTTGATTTGGGTGCTTACAAAGGGTATTATGACCTTTCGGCGGGATTGAAGGAACTCTTCGGTTGCTTCAGAATCGGTTAGTTTCTCGTCCAACTAGTCCTGATTCTTTCTCCTTCTCATTCGGTTTTTTAGATTAATTTTTGCCCCTCATGCGAAATCCAAGTTTGATCTTTCCACACCTGCAAAACCTGAGATTATAATTGACTGATTCGTTTACTATTTTATCAAGTTCTTCATTCTAAACTGAAATATTCCATGGCGTCAGTGTGTGAAGAACACCGTCCGTCGTTCAAACTACTTCTCTAACTGCATGAAATTATTCTACACATCCATATTCAACCATCCAAGAAAACCCAAATACGTTCGATAATTCCAAGTCGGGAAGAAATAGATCACTACTTATAAGAGCTATCACTATTGGTCTATTACTCAAAAACTACAGATACCATGTAATCCATTTCCAGAGCTAAATTGTATTTCTGCTTCGTGGTGGATCTTTGGCAGGAAGCCTGACCGGAGAAGAAGAGTCCGAATACTCGGAATATGTCACAATTTATGAAGACAAAGAGGGAGACTGGATGCTTGTCGGAGACGTTCCATGGCAGTAAGTTCCCTAACCTTAACCAAAGCTTTCTGGCTTTATCTTGATCAGTAGTTTATATAAACGGAATGAGCTAGTGATAGAGGCCTGAATCTCTTCAAACACCGTACGATCAGTAATTTCAGCAGATGCTCACGTTTCTCTGGTAATGACTGCAGGATGTTCACCGACTCGTGCAAGAGACTGAGAATAATGAAAAGTTCGGAAGCCAAGGGCTTCCAACTGCAATTGAAAAGCTCACCAGGAGGCGTGCAGCAGAGAAGTCGACAGCATGGCTGAACACAATCATGTTTCACGACTTGTTTCTTATACTGTTTTTCTCTGTTAGTACCGAGTGTTTATGTTGAAGTTGCCTGTAAAACGAATAGACGTTCTTTCATCCGTCCAGCTCCCGATCGAACACCGCATGATCCGGGATCAAAAAATAGGTTTTACGAAAGTCATTTATGAGAGGAAAAGTTGGTATTCTAGGGTTCCATTCCATGTTAGTGATTACAAAAAAAAAAAAAAAGGAAAAGCAATGTAGGAGAAGGAGAAGAGACAGGTTCCAGTATTCCACTGTTTCTTTGTTTGTTTGTTTGTTAAATTCTCGTTCGGTACTGGTAGAAGTCGGCACTGTGTGGGTCCTTGTTTTCATTTCCCGTTTCAACTCATCAAATCTCACTGAAACATTGCTTCGTCTGCATTAAATGGAGATTAGTAATTAGTTATCCGTCGATTCGGGACGATTTGAGACCTGCCATGGGGTCCATCTCCATTAATCGGTTGGTCGCGTGGAAAGGAACCGGAGTTTTATTTTATGGGACCGGCCGGGACATGGACATGAATACGGATAACTGTTCATGGGACATGCTTGGTGAGGGTGTGGAACAACATTTCGTGCATCTCTAATATGTAGACACCCCAGCAATGAGTACAAACCAAACAGGTCCCGACCACAGTTGGACCATATAATTCAACCATCCAACATCATGTAAGTGACCACCAAGGAAGAGAAGAAAAAAAAAAACTCTTATCATGTATTCTACCGATGATTCATTAATGTAAAGCACGACAAATTTCATCCTTCTTCCGATTCTTCAAGTTTCGCATCCGCTTTATTTACCGATTAGGAGATGCTCCTAACCTATATGTTTGAATCTACTTAGCTTATCAAATAGCATTAAGGTTATTTCATTCAAATAATTAGAGAAGCATAAATGAGATTCATTTACATGAACTAATAAATCTCGACTTAAAAGGAGATTCCCTACTAGTTTGCCAACAAATTAAGCAATTTACTATTGACCCTAGTTCAATTAGGTATCTTGAAATTTTTATTTTAGTAATCTAGTGTTTATTTATTTGATTAATAAAATTTTAATTAGATAGTTAAAATGTTAGAAAAGAAATATCTTCTTGTATGTATCATAAAAAAAAAACCCGAAGATTTTTCTAAAAAACGTGAAAACTTTGCCCATAAAAGTAATTCCTTTCCATCTTATCGTAGCACAAAAGCTCACCAAAAACTTTGTTTCGGTCGTCAACCGAAAAGTGGTCAGGACTTTCCAACTCAATGCAATGCTTAACTTATTTACACTTTAAAGCATTTAAATATTAAAATAAAAAGTTTAGGGTAATATAGCATATTCTTAATTGGTCATATAACATCTTCTTATTGGTTAATTACTCACGTAAATATGTATTTTTACACTACTCGTAAAATTTTGTTCTACTCGAAAAAACCGATTGAAATTTTAAAACTTAATCGAAGTCCGAGAGGTGATGCCTACGGACCATGGAAAAGGCTTTCACATTTGAAAATAGACACTTTCACTTCATAAAGATTGGTAATTTATATCAGAAGAACAACTTATGAAGCTTATTTTTATTGTAACCTCGATCTTTGTCACACATCAATGACAAGAGTGGGCATATAGGCATTATACGTGTAATGTTCAATATGTCTTAGCTTTGGAGGGAACATTAATTAACTAAATTAAAGTAGAAAAATTAGGGGTGACTAAACTTTGTGCAAGGGTAGGCCCACCCTTGTTACCGGACACCGGTGCCTACCGAAGGGGCCTTTTGGTAGTTAAGACTTCTTAGGATTCCGCCGCTGAACCCTCCGAAAGCCGACGATTAAAATGGCAAAAGTTTACAATGAACACTGCTTCCCTCTCGAATCTGATTCATTGAACACAGTGAAGTCAGAATCTTTAACTGTTTCAAATTTCGAGGATCATTCTTGAAGACTTTCAGAGCTGATAAGCGTGCATGTTCATGGATTCATTCCGTTGACTTGAAGAGAGGTAACACAGCTGAAAGACTTGGCCTTGTTTGAAGAATCCACGTTCTCGTCTTACTAGTGCATGAACATTGGCCTACCCACCACTGAAACTAAATTAATTCTCTCCGCCCACAGTTCAGACAAGTGACGATACGGGAGCTGTGAGGAATCGAGAACAGAAAAGAAAATTTCTGGGTTTAACCACAGGAGTAGGGAATTTGCTTCATCGACGAAGTCCCCTTGCGATAATGCCGCAGTTAACAAGGACCAAAAGAGAGTTTGAAATTAAAAGAGGAGCATCTCTGATTTCGAAGAGATCTCCCGGTTCATGGATACCTTTGACGTCCTGTCTGCCGCATCATTTATTTGTTGAATTTAAAACTCATCGAGTCAGTTTGGTCTTTACCCGACATAGCTTTAAGAATGATGGAAGCTTGAAAGGGAGGCCAAGATGATTAAAATCCCCGCTCTCGTGCGTTCGTTCGTTACTTCGTTTCATTTGTGGACTTACCCTTCTTCCCTTCCCTTTCATTCTACATAAAATTCCAAACCAGAAGGAGGTCCCGACTCCTGGGTCGTTCCTGGTTTTCCGTTGTTCCTGCTGAAGAGCAGCTGCAGCAGAAGTAAGGCTGGTGGTAATCTTCGTTTTCGCAAAGCTTTTACTGTGAGAACAATTTGCAGTTGGACCCGTTGTGATTCAATGCTAGGAGACGCAGGAGATGAGTACAATTAACCCGAGTTCAAATTAAGTTAAAAGAGATAGAAAAATGAATTTCTTACTATTCTAATCAATGTCATTAAACCTGATTCAACCAAACCCAACATCATATGTAAGCTTAGATTTAAAAAAAACTGAAGAAAGGAAGAGCAAGTCAATCAAACTGACCAATTCTAGTGGTTTGTATTGTCTTCACTCCCATCTTCTAATATGCAAACAAAGGAGAATTTCTATCTGGATATAGAATGGGAGAGGGCAAGGCGGAGCACTTCACCTTCCAAACATCTATGTTAAAAGTATAAATATCGAACTAGAGGGGGCCTACGCCCTACACCCTTCCCCTCCCTTTTCGGGAGGAGCCCCCACCTTCCCAAGTAACATGAATAAGTTCTATAGGGGCCCCCTCCCTAATTCTTCCATCTCAGAGATTGGGGGGGGGGGGGGGGGACTACGAGTAGGACAACCTATGGTTTGTTCCTTTTCACTAGAATCACAAAACACGTGAAACGAAAGCTAAAAGAGGGCTCCATGCTGTCTAAGTAATCTCTCCCCCCTTCCACGATCCATCCAATTTTATTCTAAGATGGCGACAGTTTTGCTGATCGGCTGACACGTCACCGACATGCCAACAGAGTCACATGCCTCTCTTGGGACCCACCAGCACCGTTGCTTCCCCTTCATCTCTCCTCGCCTCATGCTGAGTTGACTTCTTCCAACGCACGCCGGCCCCACCTCACCCGTTTACGCTTTTACCCCTCGTGTTAATAATGCCGTCGCTTTCCTTTCACTTCCACACTTCCCGCGGCTTAGAGCCAAAATAGCTTTAAGCTCCGAAACGCCGACGTTTCGTAAGTGGCCCACCTTCTATGACGAGGATGACTAGAGCCTAGCCGAGTCGACATGTGTTGGGAGCTAGTTGACAATGGGCTCCAATGGCGCCTACAGATGGTTCAAATTTCTAAAAAGCTTTCGTCACCTCATGTCAAATAGTCCAATTTTCGGGCCACGTCGCCTTCTTTAGTTTGTTCGGCGCCTCGCTCTCTCTCTCTCTCTCCTCGTAACCCTTTATTAAGGAGGAACGGAGGGATGAGGAAGACGTAATGGAGTTTTTCGCCATTGGAGAGGAAAAGAGGAGGAAAACGTAGCCGAAGATGGCAAGTATGTTACCGGTGACGCGCTCTTCCGCTCTGAATTTAGAGGAAACTAAGCTGACGTTGGGACTACCCGGTGGGTCGAGGAGTAGTGCTACTTCCACCGATGGGAAAATCGGGGGAAAAACCAGAGGAAAACGTGGGTTCTGCGAAACCATTGATCTTAACATCGGAAGCTCTGGCGTTGAGCCACTCGGCAAAGACTCGTCTGATTGCTCAAAATTGTGTGGTGATGGGCATTCTACCGCCGGAAAAACCCCTCCTGCAAAGTGAGTGCACTTGACAAATTGCTCTTATGATTGATTGTTTCTCTTCACTTCGGCTATTCAAGTGAGAGAATCGAGTTATTAAATGCTGATTTTTTTTACTTTTTGAATTTTTAGGGCTCAAGTTGTCGGATGGCCACCAGTGAGGTCGTTCAGGAAGAACTCCGTGAAGAGCAGCTGTACGTATATCAAGGTGGCTGTTGATGGAGCTCCTTATCTGCGGAAGGTAGACCTGAAGATGTATAGAAGCTACCAGGAGCTGTTAAACGCTCTGGAGGAGATGTTCAGCTGCCTCACCATTCGTAAGTATTCTTGTATTTTCTCTGGTATAGGGTTTGACTCTTTTGTTCCCTAATCCCGGTGTTGATTTGATATTTTTTGTCCTTGGGTATTGGAAAAGAACGATCTCTGTGCGAGAGCAGGCTGATGGACCTTGTGAATGGCACTCAATATGTTCCCACTTACGAAGATAAAGATGGCGACTGGATGCTCGTTGGTGATGTCCCATGGAAGTAAGTTCTTGCTAAATGACTTTTTTCAATAATAACGGTCTTTCTTTCTCTTTTCAAGAAAAAAAAAACATTTGTTAACTCGCTCGAGTTACGCCATGCAGCTTTGGGATGCGGAAACCATTTCTCTTTCTGGGTATCCGTTTTCTCTTTCTCCATTTATGTTTTTAAGCCAGGATTTTTTTTTTTTTTTTTTAAATTGCAGAATGTTCGTTGAATCGTGCAAGCGTCTTCGATTGATGAAGAGCTCCGAGGCAGCTGGTTTAGGTAATCTACTTTCTAGATATCTTTCATCAACCATCTTCCATCTTCTCATAATATTATCAATTTATCAGATTCTAATCCGGATTTTTTTATGAACGCAGCTTCTAGGACGCCAGATCGACGCGGGAACTCATCCTGATATATATGGCGAAGACATGTTCTGAAGCATGTATATAAGAGTCAAGAGAAGCTTTCTTTTTTTATCTTCTGACCACAGTTTAAAGATTAGAAATAAGGAAAAGCGATTGTACTAATGTAATCGACATTGCCACAGCAATTTTTGGTTTTCTGAATTATATAGACTGAAACAAGCTAGCATTTGTTGAAATGATATTCTTGGCTTATAAACAGCAATAAATATACAGACACTTCAGAGGTGTTTTAAGCATTTCTATTTCTGGGTTATCTATTATTGAACCAGACTGCTATCATGGAGCTGAGACTGTAGGTTGTGCCGCTCTTTCATTAACAAGAAGATCAAGAGGTGGGCGTTCTGCCACTTAACACTGAATTTGTGTCATCAGGACAATGTTTCTGATTTTCCTTTATTAAGACGATGACATAATGGGTCTTCAGATTTTCAGTCGCATTGGTTTAGTCAACAAGAAAAAATACCGACTTTCTGTTACTGCAGCCATCTTCTCCGACAAGGCCTGCAGGCAGCCACGGAGTTTCACATAATTAAATTGTAGGAGACGATGATACTGCTAGAGGTTTCTGAGACAAAACCTGCACGGACGTTTGCAGAAGCTATAAAAACGTTTAAACGTTTCAGAAACTGGCAAGAGAACCCGGACACCATCGATGGGCTGTGTGATTCAAGCAACAGATTTATGTGATTTCTCCCATTTCTAGTGCTTCATTAACAAGAGTGGATGCCCATACACGCAAGAGCATCACAACTCTGATGTCGTTCTTGATAAGAAGTGTTCAATGCTCGAAGTGGATGGAGCCCCATTTCGTTAGAAAGAAAGAACACAGAAGAAAGAGTACAATAAGCCGAAGCAATAGAAAGTATAAATAACTGTTTTCTATGAGCGATTGGTTGATCCCGAGTTTCGGATTTTGATGTGCGGGGGAATGTATGAATTGAATATGATGTAATGCACATGGTTGGAAGCTCTTGGACCCAACTGAATTGTGAAGCCTCTTGAATCACTTTCAGGAAAGTTCTAGTTTCGAATATAACGTGAAGCTCACCACGTTCTTTTTTGTTGGCGGATTATCTCCTGCTTTGTCTACGATTCTGGAGTTCTAATCCAGAACGAACGACTACCAGTGGCGGCTGTTGCAGGAAAAGGACGAGTTCCGGTGGTTCATTAGTTGAGGGCATAAAGGCTAGGTTCCTAGGCTCGTAAAGACGCCGTGCATCGATCCCACGAATGGAAGGGGCCCCGACCGGATGTCATCTTCTTCGTTTATATCTCCTACGACGGGGAAAAGAAAGATCGGGCAAGAATTGGAAATTTGAGATAAGATATCTCGATCTGAAGGTCACTTGAACTACAGGCGGCAGAGCTCAGCGACCCAGGATTGCTCTAGGGTATCCACCCCTAAACAACCTCATCCTGAGGGGACCTCAGTTTAATCCTTGTCTCAACAACCTTCAAACTTCTTTTCTTACATCATTCGTTTTTACGATTGGTCTTTTATTGAAATTGAAAAGCTACTACTTGCGTAATATTACCTATACTTCACTAGGACAAGTAAGAACCCATTACTTTGAGAGGTTAGTGCGGCTTACCATAGTTTTCATTTTTTTTCTTCCAGTTTTTTGTTGTATTAGGAAGAGGGTAAAGAGCACTGTAAGATTTGATTAAAATCTTTGTAATCACCACGAATTAAATGGTGAGAATTTACATTAATTTATATTGATTTTACAACAGACTATACAACGAAAATTTGGGTTTTTATGCATCTCAGTGATCTGGTCTACGACCTATGACCTATGTTTTCTAGTAATAGGAATTGGTCCTCGGCTGCTGCTACGGCTTGGTATCCTTCATACAACCCTTGTTAGAAGATGGGTTCAAACCCACAAGTCCAAGGCAAGGAAGCCCACACATCTAAATGATGACATATGGATCATATAAGATACTTTTCATAAAAATGGCATGAAGGTGTAAAAAATACTTATCATTTTTATGTCTTTTTTTTCTAAAGTGGTAGCCCTAAGGGCATTATAAAAGTTATAAATAAAGACATTGGCTAAGAGGTAGACCAATGAAGTTTTCTCCTCCTTTCTCTCAAATTCGTCTAACCTCCCTCCTTCCCTTGGTCGGCGCACCTCTCTTTCCTTCTAGTCCAAGCTCTCTCCCTTTTAAAGTTGATCCCTTCTTCCTCTCTTCTCCTTCCTCTTCTTCTTCTTGGTTGATCTAAGTCCTCTACATCGGATCCTTAATTTTACATGGTATCAAAACAAGGAGTTTAGGATTCCCCTTGATAAAGTATACAAATATATATTTATGAAAATTTATCCAAGAATTTATTCATGGAAGGAGTTTAGCCATGAAGAGATAAGTCAATTTTGATCATTATTTACATATTCTCCTTCTATAAGTTGAGGTCTTGATTTTTTATTTACATCAAGACAAAATGATCTTCATATAAGTTGTGAAGATTAATTGCTTGTGATGTTATAATCTTGATCTTCTTGTAGCTAAATTGCAAGCTTGATCAAGATTGGTTGATGCTAGTATTTCATAAAGATCGATGTGTTGATGAAAATGATTTGCGATTAGATTACCTACATGTAACTTGGATCAATTTTCTATGAGTTAGAATTCCAGGACATGTTGTGGTAAGTTCTCTCACACTTGGGTACTGTTATGGGGTCTTGTTATTTTGTTAGATGATCGTCATATGGTTCAAATTCTAGCGTCTACTTGCCTTTATCATTCTGCTGCCCTTTCTACTTCCTTGAACTCCAACACTTGTTTCTTTGAAGTTGGATTGTTCCCACGAGTTAAGGAGTTATAAAAGACTTGACTTGCTACTAAGGATCTCAAAAGAAGATTCTAATTCTTAAATGTTTGGCTACAGTTTTTTTGAGTTTGGATTAAGGCATAAGGGTTTAAATCTATCATTTTTTTAAAGGATATGATTTAGTGCCTACTCTTGTGGAAAAAATCTATATCTCTCTTTGTAAGTGCCTGATTTGGTCCACAAATCTTCCAAGTTGCATTAGTGGATTTTTTTAGACGCCCTTTACAATTGATCTTGGTGTGATTTAAGCATTTGATTTGCTTCATCATGGAGATTAGATATACATGTAGAATTACTACTATTCCCTTGAGGGGTCTCTCCAATTATCTTATCTAGTCACAATTGATACGACGGGTTCTCATTACTCGTGATCTTTTCGGTCATTTAAACAAACCCTCTCCTCCGATTGATGAAGAAAATGTAGCCTACCTCAAGTGGGATAAAAATGATAATCTGGTTATTAGTTGGCTCATAAAAAACATGGAAGAACATGTGGCCAACAATATGGTCCACTTGGAAACTGCCAAGGATATTTGGGGCGCATATGCTAAGTTATACTCTAGCACAACCTCCTTGCAAAAATTATTTGATGTCTTACAAAATATACTGAATACTAAGCAAGGGGATAATATTCATGAGTTCTTGGCCCAATTTTGGGGACTTTTTCAAGAATTGAAGATCGCTCAACCGTACTCAACAGATATTACGGTTCAAGAAAGACAACGAGAGGCCTTGGCAACAACCATTTGTTTGACGAATATCAAGCCATATCTTGAGGTAGCTAAGACCCAACTCCTTAGCTCATTCACACTTCCATCCTTTGATAAAATCAGTGTTACGTTGCTAAGTCCATCCCCTCCTATGTTTGATTCAAAATTTGATACAAGACATATTGCCTTAAGAAACGAACGTCATTCTTGTACTACTTCTCACCCTATATCCAACTTTATGTCTCACCATCGTTTGTCTTCCGCTTGCTCTCAGTTCCTTGCATCTCTTTCTTCTACTTCAATTTTGCAGTCCTATCATGAGGCCCTATAGCATCCAGGATGGAAGACGACTATGGATGAGAAAATGTATGCGTTATATGACAATCAAACCTGACACTTAGCACCAATCCCAAAAGGAAAAAAATGGTTGTAAATGGGTGTTTTCATTTAAACATAACCCGGATGGGTTCGTTGCTTCTCTTAAAGCCCGACTCATTGCTAAAGGATACACTCAATGTGATGGAGTGGATTATGAGGAGAACTTTTCTCCCATTTCCAAGTTAAATTCGGTACATATCTTATTATCTCTTGCTACTAACTCGTCATGTAAAGAATGCCTTCCTAATTGGGGATATCCACGAGGAAATTAATATGCTTCAACCACCTGGTTATGTGGTTGAGGGGGAGTTTGTATGCCAGTTATAAAAGTCCTTATATGGGCTTAAATAGTCCCCTCGGGCTTGGTTTTAAAAATTTAGCGAGACACTACTACGGTTTGGCTTTCGTCGATGCATGGTAGATCATTTGGTATGCTTTAAAGATACCTCAAAAGGAAAAATATTATTGGTTATATATGTTGATGACATTATCTTAACCGGCGATGATGCACATTGCATACAAGAGGTAAAAAATATGATATGTCAGGAATTCAAAACTAAAGATCTGGGACTGCTTAATTATTTTTAGGCATAAAAGTTCTTCAATCCAAACATGGGATAATATTGTCTGAACAAAAGTATGTTTTGGACCACCTCGAAGAAATAGGAATGAAAGGGTGTTGACCAGTTCACACACCTATGGATATTAATATAAAATTATGTGCAACGATTGGAGAAAATATTGATATTGGTAAATATCAAAGATTCGTGGGCAAATTGATCTACCTCACGGTAACTAGACCAGACATATCATATGTTGTAAGCGCGGTAAGTCAATACATGCATAAACCACAACTTACCCACTGGCAGGCCTTGGAGAGAATATTACGATACTTAAAAAGGAGACCTGGGAAAAGGATTACTTTATAAAAAAATGACCATTTCAACATAGAAGGTTTCTCAGATGCAGATTGGGCTGGATCACCTAATGATAGGAAGTCTACGTCTGGATATTGCACTCTTGTTGGAGAGAAGTTGGTCACCTGGAGAAGTAAGAAGCAAAATGTGGTTGCAAGATCTAGCGCTGAAGCAGAATACAAAGCTATGGCCCACACAGTTAATGAACTCTTATGGATCAGGACCCTTCTTACCGAATTAGGATTTTATAAAGGAGGTCCCACAAATCTACATTGTGATAACCAAACAGCCATTCATATTACTTCAAACCCAGTCTTCCAAGAAAGGACTAAACACATTGAGGTGGATTGCCACTTTATACGGGAGAAATTTCAATCGGGTATAATCTCCATCAAACATGTTTCATCACAAGAGCAAGTACCAGATATCCTCACTAAACCAGTTACATCTAAAATCCTATCCTTTATATATGTGGCAAGTTGGGCATCTATGATATTTTTTCTCCTCCAGCTTAAGGGGGAGTGTTAGAAGATGGGCTCAAGCCCACAAGTCCAAGGCAAGGAAGCCCACACATCTAAGTGATGGCATATGGGTAATATAGGATGCTTCTCATAAAGATGACATGAAGGTGTAAATACTTGTCCTTTTTATGTTTCTTCTTTTATAAACTTGTAGCCCAAAGGGCATTGTAAAAGCTATAAATAAAGGCATTGGCTAAGAGGTAGAGCATTGAAGTTCTCTCCTCCTTTCTCCCAAATTCGTCCAGCCCCCCTCTTTCCCTTGGTTGGCGCACCTCTCCTTCCTCCTGGTCCAAGCTCTCTCCCTTTTGTAGTTGATCCCTTCTTCCTCTCATCTCCTTTCTCTTCTTCTTCTAGGTTGATCAAAGTCCTCTACATGGGATCCTAAATTCTACACCCCTCAAGCTAAGCGTTGGATTGGAAAAGTCCTAAAGCTTGGACCGAAAAAATTCAAAAAGAGGGCATAGAATACTTTTGGTAAAAATGTCAATAACTTGTAGGTGAGATGGTACATACTGTGTGTGAAGTTTGTCAGCAACAATAGGTTCTCAAAGAAAATGATGATCTAATTTAACATTCTTGACTCACTTGTGAGAAATTGGATTGGAGCTCAGGAAAATTTCACTTTTGTTGTTAAGATAAGGGGTCGTTGTGGAATAGAAAAATGCAGTTCACAAAGGAGATGTGTATTAGGAGTCCTCGTCAACCTACTGTCACCCAATTGCATTTCTCTCTTTTTTTCGACGGGGTACCCCTCTTTTACCGATGTAATCGAGTTGCGGTCTCTGACATCCACTCGACTCATCACCGCCATCACAGCGTTGACAGCCCTATTGCCCTCCTCCTACTTTGCTTCCACTGGCGTCGCAACTTTGTGCATTCGCCCATGGCCACGACACCGGCATAGTCACCACTCTCACTTTTGGCATCATTTCGATGATCCCCCCTTTCTTGCCAACTGCATCATCATCGCGTCCTATGGCCCTACCTTCTCTTCCTCAAGATCACTGAAAACATCAATGACCTCGCCGAAATCCAATCAAGAATGGTTTGTGCACCTCCTCGACTCCAGGAGGAGAGACCACTAGAATCAGTGTCCCACATTTTTGAGTCGTAGAGCTAAGCCAAGGCTTCCCCAACCCGCACAAGGGAACCCGAGTTCACATGGGTCTGTCGTTCAATCCTATGCCCAACTCGGTACACAAACATTTTAAAAAAAATTGCCTTTTTCAAAGTTTCTGGAAAAATCCCTCGTCTCTCTGTCCAATCCATGACATTGATCTCGAAGGTTCGAAATGTGAAGTAGTCTATCTCTCAAGAGTCAAACCTCAATGGCTGCTGAATCCTTTTCTTATCTTCTCCCCTTTCATACTTTAATCTACATGATTACCATTAAACTCTCCTCCACAACTTACCTCCTCTAAAAAAGTCAACTTCTTCTCCTTCTTGAAAGTCAAAATCTGCTCGGATATGTGGACGGAACCCTTGCACCACCACCTCAGTTTGCTGCCACAGATTCTACCACCCCTATTGCCAAATTTTTGGCATGGAGAGCAATGGATCAATGCCTTCTCAACCTCCTCCATTCCTCCCTCACCAAGAAACTAATGGTCGAAGCCATTGGCCTCTCCACTGCACGTGAGGTTTGTCTCACATTGGAAAATGCCTTCAACCATCGGTCAAAGGCTCTCCATTTTTTTCTCAAGGACTACCTCCAGCAACTGAAGCTCACAAATCAATTTGTTGCCGCCTACACCTGCTTTTTCAAGGGTCTCTACAACCAACTTCACGCAATCCATAGACCTGTCGACATCGCTAACAAACACCACTAGTTTCTCCGTGGACTCAGTGTCAATTTCTCCACCTTCTCCATCACACAAATGGCCCTCACGCCTCTCCCCTATTTCTCGGACCTCGTCTCTAAAGATGAGAGCTTTGAGTTCTTCCAGAAATCACTCGAGAGCCCTAATCCTCCACCTACTGTTTTCATTGTTGCATTTCGTGATTCTCACTGGTCAACCCACCATGGCTCTGATACCATGTAAGATTTGATTAAAGTCTATGTAATCACCACGAATAAAATAGTGATGATTTACATTTATTTATATTGATTTTACAATAGACTATACAACAGATATTAGGGTTTTTTTGCATCTCGACGATCTGGTCTTCAACCTCTATTTACGGTAATTCGAACTAGTCTTTGGTTGCTATTATAGCTTGGTATCTTTCACAATGACCACCATCTCTTTAGGACAATGGGGAGGTGGGGTCCCTCCTTTGGTCCTGTCTCTTTAGGACGACGGTGAGGCAGGGAGAGGTACCACTACCTTCCACCACATTTATATACTTGTGTATGGAAGGGGAGCCCTCTTCCAAAGAAAATCCCTTCCCTTGATTCACATCTCCATGGAAAAAAGGTGGGCCTTGGTGGGAAAGTGTTTGTCCTTCTCTTTCACATGGTAGGAGTAAGGCCTGACTCTCCCTCCTCCCTTCTACTAGTGTGAAAATTAAAGATTAGAGAACATCTTCCCTCTATTCTTTCTTTCGGCCAAAGAGGAAATGTTAATGAAAAAATTGAGATAAAGGAGGTGATTGTTCCTTTCCTCGTACTCTTACTATCAGAATGGTAGGAGGGATCAACCTACTTGTCTCCCTGCCAATGTCGAGGTTCGGTTGCTCCACCCCTACAGTTGCCTCTATTTAGTAGGTTGTCAAAAATCCAAATTGTGCTAAAAAGGAAATCATGTTCAGATTTATTATTATAAGCACTATGCAACAAGTATCACATAGGGAGGATTAATGGGATCCATGTTATCTTGTATATGCGATTGAAGGGGATCAAGCAAATGCTAGTACATGTGTACTAGGGATACATGGTCAGTAGTGCCATGGACGAACACGTGCACCGCAAGGCCAAATATGGGTGCACTAGACATAACATAAAAAAAGGTTTCACAATATGGTACGTCAACCCCAAACACTAAAAAAACATTTAGAGGTAAAAACACTCTCATAGGGCCCAAAAACGAGAATTTGGCACAAAATACCCAAGGCTACACCGGTTGGGGTGCAGGGGGCGTGCGCAAGTGAGTAGCAGCACGCGAGGCAGGGTACACAGGCGCACTAGAGAGGACGCACGAGCGAGTGCGTTCGGTTGGCAAGTGTGGAGCACGTGGCACGCACAACCAACACCAGCCCAGCACACAGCCAACAACTGGCTGGCTAGCTAATGGGCAGTTTTGCTTCAAAATTTGAAATTTAAGTTTCTCCTACTCAAAAGGGA
The DNA here is from genome assembly GCF_029961685.1 of Aristolochia californica. Taxonomy (NCBI): domain Eukaryota; kingdom Viridiplantae; phylum Streptophyta; class Magnoliopsida; order Piperales; family Aristolochiaceae; genus Aristolochia; species Aristolochia californica. The sequence goes on along the minus strand of NW_027181815.1, from coordinate 11,049,964 downwards.
TTGAGATAGGGTAGTTTGAGTAAAAAAAAGGGCACATGGGATTTGCCTTGTTTATGTTGCGAATTCTCATTGGCTCATGTAAGATAAGTGATAAGGATGATTTATCCTTTATTTGCCTCTAAATAGGCTTTGTAAACTTGATGTAACCATCTCAAAATTCATGCAAAGACTACCCCATTTATGGGAGAACTCATTTCTCTTTTTTTTGGCTTGGTTTTCCTTTGAAACGAAGAACTAGCTTACTTTTCACCCAAAGTAATCTAGGTCGTGTGTGCCAAAGCTTTAGGATCAAATCCTAGCCTGATATAGCAACGTGACAAGTGGTATCAAAGTAGAATTGTTTATGCCATGGTTTACTCGGAACTGACATTGGAAATTTCTTCAAACAAAGGTAAGAATAAGGTTTCTAAAACTTAATCTCATTTAACTTCTTTTGGAATCTAGGCTCAAGAAGGTGGAATTCCAATTCTCAAGTTGGGAGGCGAAGATTTAAGAGATGGTCGATGTCCGACAATATAGTCTTGACGCGATTCAAGAGCTAGAAGACAATTTTCATAGAACCATTGTCGTGCTAAAAGCGGACACAAACAACAACCCAGATAAGATGTGGTCGGAGCTAAAAAAGTTGGGAATGTGAATGGTGATTCTCAAATGAGCCATTCTAAATAGAGAAGGTGTTTTGTCACTGATGAAGATCAAGGTGCCCAAACCGAAATCGTACAATGGCATACACGATCCAAAAGTGAGCGGAAACTTCTTGTGACAAGTAGAACAATACTTTAAAGTTTCAAAACTCTAAAGAGAATCAAGGTTGTACCGCTTCCATGTTCCTTGTTGATAATGCTATTTTATGGTAGAGGAGGAGAGTGGGTGATGCCGAGGATGGAGAAGACTCGATGGGCACTTGGGAAGATTTCAAGCATGAATTGAAGCGTTACTTATTTTCAGAAGATGTCAACTACTTGGCACAAAAGGAATTGCTGGCATTGTGATAAAGGGGAACTATCGGTGAGTACATCCAATCTTTTACTTCTTTGATGCTTAGTATTCCTAACATGACCAATGAGGATTGGTTATTTTAATCTTTGGCCAGACTTTGTCCATGGGTCAAGCAAGAATTGACGTGTCGAGATGTGAAGATGTTTGCTGCCACTCTAGCCACCGCTGAAAAGTTAATGGATTTTGATAGAAAATCCGACAAAAGCACCTCCAAGTCCACAAAATTTGATAAAAATGGTCACAATGAGAATTAAAATAAGAAGCAATATTGGAACCAGAATTCCAAGAACGAGAACCTAAACTCCAAAAATGGAGAGAAGGAGAAGAACTTTGCGTACAAAGGTACTTCTAATAAAAATATTAAATGCTTTATTTGTGAAGGTGATCATATGGTGCAGGATTGTCCCAAAAAAGAGGCAATTGAATGCCATCAAAATAGACAAAGTTGCTGAGTAACTAAGCAACGAACCTAGAATGGGTTCAATGATGTTACTTAACTCCTTTCAAGCCCACATCGAGATCACCATAAAACCGTTGTAAGATCTAAGCAAGAACTCCTCTATTTAGATGTTTTGATTAATGACATTAAAGCAAAAGCTATGATTGACACTGGAGCTAGTTACAATTTTGTTTTGGTGGAAGAAGTGAAATTATTAATCCTATGATTGGAGCAAAATGATAGTCTTATGAAGGTTGTAAATTCTACGGCCAAGGCGGTGCTTGGCATGGCAAAACACACCTGAGTTATCGTCGAAAAGTGGGTAGGCTTTCTCGATTTTATTGTTATTTACATTGATGATTTTAATGTAATTTTGGGCATGGACTTTTTTCGTAATTGGAGGGCATTCGTAATGCCCTATTTGGGACTTGTAGAGGTTATGATTGATGTTGGGCCTTGTATAATTTCAAACAATGGGGATCATGTAAAAGGGAAAGCCACAATGCTTTCAGATCTCCGGCTTAAGAAGGGAGTGAGGAGAGTCTACTTTTCTCATTGCATTAAAAGAAAATGAACAACAACTAGAGACTCAGTCTGTGCCGACCAACATTGAAAAGGTCCTAATGGAGTTCTAGGATTTGATGCCGGAAGAATTTCCAAAGTGGTTGCCTCAACGAAGGGATGTAAACCACATGATTGAGCTTTAACCAGTTGCTAAACCACTAGCCAAAGCACCCTACCGCAAGACACCAACAGAATTGGAAGAGCTTTGGAAACAACTCAAGGAGTTTCTTTAAGCCAAATTCATCCACCCTTCCAAAACTCTATTTGGCAAACCTATACCTTTCCAAAAGAAGAAGGATGGAAGCATGAGGTTATGCATCGACTATTGAGCGTTGAACAAGGCGACTATAAAGAACAAGTATTCAATTCCCCTCATTGCAGACTTGTTTGATCAACTCTATCTTGCTCATATTTTAGTAACCTTGACTTGAGGTTGGGTTACTAATAAGTGTGAATCACTGAATGAGATGAGAAAAAGACCACATGTGTAACGAGGTATGGTTTATTTGAGTTTGTAGTCATGTCGTTTGGTTTGACAAATGCACCGACAACTTTTTGTACTCTTATGAACAAACTCTTCCACCCTTTTTTCTAGATCAATTTGTAGTTATCTTTTGGACGATATTGTGGTGTAAAGTAGGGACATATAGGAGCATTTTCATTGCATTAAAAACTCTTTTTTCAACAAAAGGGAGAAGTGTTTATTTGACCTATCAGAGGTGTCCCTTTTGGGACATTGGATTGGAAGATGATAGATACAGATGGATGAAAAGTAAGTACAAGCAATTGATGAATGATGCATTCCAACCAATGTATCCAAGTTGAAATCTTCCTTGGGCTCATGAACTACTATCAAAGATTCATTAAAGGATTTTCAGCCTTAGCAGCTCCTTTGATGAATTTTTTGAAGATGTGGTCAACCAAATGCTAAGAAGCGTACAAGTCCTTCAAAGATGCTGTCACTAAGGAACCAGTCCTGCAACTTATTGATTTCAGTAAGCCTTTTGAGGTAGTTATTGATGCTTCTAACTTTGAAATTGTTGGTATTTTAGAATATGACTGACATCTGATGGCTTTTGACAGTCGAAGGCTTAATAATACAAAACAACATTATACCATTCAAGAACGGGAAATGACGGCCATAGTGCATTGTCTACGCACTTGGCGCCTCTACTTGTTGGGGTAGAGGTTCGTATTGAAGACGAACAACATAGCATCTAGCTACTTCCTCACGTCAAGGAATTTTAGCTTGAAGCAAGCTCAGTGACAAGACTTCTTTGAGGGAATTCAACATGTTGCTCATTTCAAACCTGGCACAAACAAGAATATAGTCGATTCCTTAAGCCGAACTAGCTACACTTAAATTAGAAGCTCTTGTTTCTCTCAATTAGGTTCGTTCAACATTGATCGATCGTATCAAGGTGGGTCTTAGGCAAGACTCACAAGCTCGCAATTTGGTGGAGGTCGCCGCTCTTGGAGGTACGTGTCAATTTTGGCTGAATGAGGGCATCTTGTGCACAAAAGAGGGAAGACTTCTTGTTTCCAAACACGATGGTCTTTGATGTGAGTCTTTGCGGGAATGTCATGATACCAAATGTGTTGGACATCCAAGACAAAAGAGAACACTTGCTCTATTAAAAGGCAATTACTATTGGCCTGGAATGGAAGAAGATTTTGAGGAGTATGTTCCTACTTGTCTTATTTGCCAGCAAGATAAGGTGGAAAAGTGAAAACCATGGGGTGTGCTCAAGCCCCTACCTATCCTAGAAAGATCATGGGTCTATTTTTATGGACTTTATTTCTAGACACAAAAAAACTGAAGGCCTTGGTTCCATTATGGTGGCAATGGACCAATTTGTGAAGTACAATACAATCGTGGTTGTACCGGGTGATTGTATTGGAGAGGTGGAAAAAAATTTCATGGGCAATGAGGTAAAACATTGGGAAGTTCTGAGAAAAATTGTAAATGATCGAGATCCTCGATTTATGGGTAAGTTTTGGATCAGACTCTTCAAAATTATTGGAACTACCCTTAACTTTTCTACAAGTTTCCATCATCAAACTGATGGGAAGACGGAGTGGATCAATGCTATCTTGGAGGAGAATTTACAAGATTTTGTTAATGCTAATCAAAAGAACTGGCTGAAGCTACCTGGTGTGGCCTAGTTCTCATACAACTTGCAGAAAAGTGAATTCACGGGCTATAGCCCGTTCGAGTTGGTGACCAAACAACAATCGCTTATGCCTCATAGCATCCTTTTGAGAAAGTTTTGGAGGAGCCCAACAACCTTGCAACAAGCCAAAAGATGGAAGGAATGTACGGATCTTGTTTTCCCTTGAAACGAAGACTTACTAGCCTACTTTTCACCCAAAGTAAGTTAGGCAACACGCCGAAGCTTTAGGATTGAATCTTAGCCTAAAATAGCGGTGTGACAACTAGGGATTCTGAGAGGAAGCATCCCTACTTTCTTGCCTCACCCTATGACAGCCACATGGCTACCAAAGCTATTGCATCTAGGGTGTAAAATTTTAATTGTGATTTAGCAAGTGTAATTAACAACTCTTTTAAAAAATTACCTTCTATTCTTTTCATAAATCAACTTTCTACTCTTGTCAATGTAAAATCTATATATTGGTAGCTTGTTTGCTCTCATCGATGTTATATATACCTTGAGAAGATACCTCCAAATTTGTGAAATCCAATTTTGGAGGTTTGATCTAGTGAATACATATTTTACACAACCATGCAATAAAATTTTAGAACAACTTTCACTTTAAAATGAAGAAATATTGATTTGCACTTTCATGGTACAAAATTAGTCTTCATTTGCTTTTAACTCTTCTTATTGGTAATGTAAAAAAGTGAACAATTCAAAAATATTTTTGGTAAAGAAAGAAAAAAAAACTCTTAAAAGTAAAAAATTATATATGAATGCTTTAAATTATTTAATTTTTCGACAATCAAGCTAAAAAAAATTGTTATAAAGAATCAATAAAAGGATACCTTGGATTTCAATGCAACTAATTTGTATTTAATTTTATCCGGTCCCCCCACCTGATCATCAATAGTGGGAGTGAGAGTTGTTTTCTTAAGTTAGCATTTAAAATATTTAGTTTAAAATTTCTATAGCTAACTTAGTAAAGTATAAACATAACACCCATTCACTTGAATCTCTATATGTTTAAATTACCACGTATAGGTTCAAAAATTTGAAGTTCTATTGGTGAAAAATTAGATTGATATTCAATATCAATTGTACTTTACAGGATGATAATCACTTCATGCAAAATCCAGACTTGTTTTGTTGGTCATCTGGTCCACCTAGCTAAAGAAATTGTTTGGGAAATTGATTGCAAGATTGGCTAATTTTATAGCTAGATGACCCATAAATTGGTTGTTTCAATTAAAAATTGCCAATATCTTGAAATTATTCGTGCTTGTTTAAATATGGAATGCCTAACACACATACAATGGTTGAGGTTTTGGGTTTGATCAAGTGCTTTAGTGAGATCATACCACAATTATTGTGCTTAAAGGGTTATTAATGTCCCAAAAAAGCCTAAAGGGCTATTAATGGAAATAATCCCGCAAATTAATGTTGCAAAAAATTCTATGATTTTTAGTTGAAAAAAGATCTCATAACTTTTGCCAATCATTTTGCGATGGACATGAAGCCAACTTTGGAATAGTATTCCAGCAAAACTTCTATTTTGTTATGCCTAGTTCATGTCCTATTTGGTTTAAAACCCATATATTATATTCACGTCTTAGGCCTCTTAGTCGTATGTGTAAGCTTGGACATAAGAGGGTGTATTAGTAGGAATAATCCTGTGTAGATTACAGTTGGGAAAAACTTAAGAGGGAGTGTTAGAAGGAATAATTCCACAGATATTAATGTCATAAAAATCCTACGGTTATTAGTTGTGAAAACGTTTTTTTAACTCCATATAGTCTTTCTGAGATGGGCTGTTATAGTCCTGGGTTAAGTACCTATGTCTTCCGCTCCTAACAGGCCGGTCTTTTGGGTATTATTGGCTAGGTGTTTAACATTTGGTATCAGAGCAGGCTCCCACGTCGCGAGTTCGAGTCCCGGGGCACGCAAAGGCTGGATTAAAATTACTAGTAGGTTCGGAAGGGGCGACCTGGAGAACTGCGTAGGGGCACTAGGAGTAGGCGGCCGCTAGAGTAGGCCACCGGGTTGGGCCAGTGTCGTTGCGCCGCCGTGGACGTCGGCTCGCGAAGGTGGGGTGTGATGTTATGGTCCTGGGTTAAGTACCTTTGTCTTCAGCTCCTAACAGGCCGGTCTTTTGGGTGGTAGTATTGGCTAGGTGTTTAACATGGGCCTAAACCTAATATTTAATGGTAAAGATTAAAAAAATTACCAAATATAAAACTAAAGTATGTTTAATGAGATTGTAAGGGAGTTATCTTGAACCATGTAAATTGTGCTTTGCCTTCTTGTGTTGTTGATGGCTCTCATTGTGTTTTGTTCTCTCTTGACTCCTAAGTTTAACAAGAGAGACTTACCATGAAGGACATGTTGCAAATGAAACCCAAGATTTCAAGCATGAAGAGTTTGCACTTGAAAATAAATATTTAGTTTAATTATCTTCCAATACTTATGGAAATCTAATTAGTGTTTGAGAATATTTGGTTTATAAAATGATGATGGCAGAGTATGAATAAGTTTATGCTCTTGTGGGAAGATCAAAAGTGATTAAGTATTTTTCTATTGTATTGTATTTTGGTAAGGATATGGTTTGATAAATAAAACTTTAATATAGTAGGAACCAAGATGTTGGCTTGGAAGCAAAGAATTCATATTGTAATGTCTTGATCACTTAATTATCATTTAGTTTTGGTTTGATGTATAGACTATAAAGTTATTCACATAATTGTTCGATGGAGGTTCATAGAAATGTAACATTTTTATTGTTCAACAATTTGAGTTGACACAATCGGTGTGCATATCTCACTGAAATATTTATGGAATATAGTGACCAAGTTAAGAAAGATATTGATAACTCATGTTAGTCAAATTATTCAATCCCAAATGTACATATCCATCCATTATCGATTACTATTTCATTGAGATTTTTTTTACCCTTGTGTAATGTATTAAATGTACGTATTTTATGTAGTATATTTTTAAATTTCAAATATTTATTAATATTTTAGGTGTACAATGCAACTAAGACATCATATTTTATATAATTACCCATTATTTTTTCTTTTTAACATCCGAAAAATACTCTAATTATTTTTATCATCATTTCATATATATATATATATGTGACAAAAAAAATGCAAGATAACTCATTAAAGAGATTTTTTTTTTCAGATAGAAAAAATTAGTCAAATAAAAAAAACATATCATTTTATTTTCCTATCATAGCATAAATGACCCTAAATTATCAAATCATAATAGAAAGGATGAAGAGACATCTATATAAACAGAAATTATACACAATATAAATAAATAATTTACAACCAAAACTTAAATTTATTTTAGAAAAATACACTTAAGTTGCCTTTAATACCCTTGGTCTTTAGATTCGTGACACCACCTCGCCCATTAAAGACTCAAGTTGTTTACTATTGTATGCTTACATTTTAAGACATTTTACAAATTTTCCGCAATATCTCTCCACACCCCTCATATTATACCAACATAATTTATTAACGTTGATGCACCATACTTCGTCACTAGAACATAATATATATTAGTTAGTAAATGGGACATGCATCCTAAAAAATAAGAAAATAAAAACAAAATCCATGTGGCTGTCACAACTTATTACCCTCCTTTAGGCCGGGGATCTCTTTAACACTTCAATGTTTCAAAATAAAAAAAAATATATAAATAATTAAAAATATTATATGATAATAGAATATATCAATATATATAAAAACGTATAAATATTCATTAGTGTTAGGATTTAGGGTTTAGGGTTTAGGGTTTAGAATTTAGGGTTGGGCATTTTTATTCCGTTTTAAAGTATATTAATTTAAATTCTAATTTAAAAGCTCTCTTATGGAGCTTAGAAGTGTAGACACAATCCCACGATGAGGATCCCCACGAGCCACGGGATTCGGTCGTCTTCGGACCGTTCTGCTGAAGCAGGCAAGAAGGGAGGCGGCCGAAACGAAGCCGGCAGGTATAGTGGGTACAGAGGACGAATCGTCTCATCTCGGGTGGGCCATTGGATGGCGTGCGCTTGCAGTGGTGGACCCACAAGTGGGTCCCGACCACCACCAATCTCGCAGCCCGCAGGAACTTGTTTTTCTTCCGCCATACCTGATACCTGCTCTCTCCAGAAAAATGCCTTCTTCTTCCATACTTCGAGAAAACCCATGGCGGATGGAGCGATGAGAGAAACCTGAAACCTTCAACCTTCCAATTTTATACGTGCGAGAAAGATCTTGATCTAGGGATCCTTCTTCTCGGCCGCAAAAGTTTTCGACTTCAGAACTCCGGATCTGTGTCACGGACCAATCCGATCGAGGGTTTCTATTGTCTTCTCGCTTTTATGTTACCATTTCGCCTAAATAACCCGTGCTTGACCGGAATCTAGGTTTCTTCTTTCAGTTTCAGAACCCAAGTGTAGGGTTGCCCTTTTGATTGGACATGGTAGGCAAACGGTGTCTTTTTCTTAATCCCTTGTAAATCTTGGGGTTTTTTGTTCTTTTGGAGCTGGATCAAACAAGATCTATCTCTCCCTCTTCTCTTTGCTGGAGTTTCATATACTGGACTGAAATCTCAGAGCATCTTTTTTTTCTTTCATTTACTGTATTTAGGGTTTTGGCTGCAGCCGGAGACTTCGATCTAGTCGAACTCGCAATCGTTAGGATCCGTGAGTCTTCGTTATTGGTACTGATTTGTGTAAGAAATCAAGCATTTGCCCCTTCATTTTTTGCTGCTTTAGCCAGGATCTTCGGCTTCGACATCTGTTTCAGGATGTCGAGTTTGAATTTACTGTATGGGGCACCGTGATCTTCATCTAGGGTTTCAGCACACCTGCAGTCGCCGCCATGTTTAAGCAATTCCTCAGCAAACTTCCTCGGAAGTCTTCGAAATCCGACAATGTTGATTCGGCATCGAGTAATTCCGGCAACTGCTCAGCCTCTTCTGGTAACTCCGTACAACGTTCCAACAGCGTCAATCCGGCCTCCGGAAGGTCGCCGTCTGTCAAGAGGATGTCATCGGCTGTATTTCCGGCTAGCGTCGTTACTGGAGTCGAACCTCTTTTATCCTTCAAAGACGTCCCAACTGCAGAGAAACAGAACTTATTCATTAGTAAGTTGAATCTCTGCAGTGTTGTTTTTGACTTCAATGATTCTAACAAGAACGCCGTGGAAAAAGACCTCAAACGGCAATCCTTAATAGATCTTGTTGATTTCGTTGCCTCCGGATCGGCAAGGTTCTCTGAACAAATGATTGCAGGAGTGTGCAAAATGGCCGCTGTTAACTTGTTCAGGGTTTTCCCACCGAATTACCGATCTAATACACCTGGAGCAGAAACTGAAGAAGAAGAACCGATGTTTGATCCAGCGTGGTCCCATTTGCAAATTGTGTATGATTTACTGCTAAGAGTTGTTGCTTCTTCTTCACTTGATGCAAAGGTAGCAAAAAAGTATGTAGATCATTCGTTTATTTTGAGATTGCTCGAGCTTTTTGATTCGGAGGATCCAAGAGAAAGGGATTGCTTGAAAACAATATTGCATAGGATATATGGGAAGTTTATGGTTCATCGGCCATTTATCCGGAAAGCAGTGAGCAACATTTTTTACCGTTTTGTCTTTGAAACGGAAAGGCATAATGGGATCGCTGAGTTGTTGGAAATATTTGGAAGCGTTATCAGTGGGTTTGCTCTGCCCTTGAAGGAGGAGCACAAGATGTTTTTGTGTAGGGCTTTAATTCCTTTGCATAAGCCAAAATCTGTAGGATCATATCTCCAGCCTTTGACATTCTGTGTGATCCAGTTTATTGAGAAGGATCCGAAGTTGGCAAGTATAGTGATCAGGGGGCTGTTGAAGTATTGGCCAGTGACTAATAGTCAAAAGGAGGTTATGTTCTTGGGTGAGTTGGAAGAAGTATTAGAAGCAACTAGCATGTCAGAGTTTCAAAAATGTATGGTCCCACTCTTCAGGCGGATAAGTAGCTGCCTTAATAGTTCCCACTTCCAGGTAATTCCTTCTTTCTTTGTATTTATATCAGTTTAATGCATGTTTCTTGCCCCCATTGTCTTTTTCCATCATTAACTCATTGCTTTATACAGTTTGGCCTTTGCATATATATATTTTTTTTATTGTAGACAAATTACACCCGAAGCCAAGAGCTCATTAGAAACCGCCCCTTATGGACAGTGACCAGAAGGCCCAATCCATCTGTACTTTTCTAGCTGGCCATTCGTAGTTGTTAACAATATGCCCCATATGTCAATATTAAAAAATTATTAGCATTAGGAAAGAAGGGAGGACACAATGTCCATTACCTGTGTCAAGGTACTGTTTGTCATGTTAGGTAAACTTTGACATGATTTGCTACTGATTTGATGGTTACACACAAACCCAACCTTTTTGTTTTCAATTGGTAATCGTGATTCAGATTTTAGTTGATGTGGTCAGATTACTGATTTAGATATGAGATGCTGCATGCTCTCTTCTGAGTTTTATTTGCTGATGCATTTCATTGCACCATGATGTGAAGGCTTCTTCTGTCAATGAACTCTGAAGGTTTCTTGACCTCCACTGTATAGTTTTTTTTTATAAGTCCTTGCATCTTGTGACTTTTAATATCTTCAAAAAATAACTCCTTCAAATATTTGAAATTTGGTTGCCTTTTTGTTCTGAGAATTTTGCTGCTTTGTTTATGCATCATGTAATGGCTTTTTTCAGTCCTCTTCTGGATACAACATTTGGTCTGTGCTGTACTCTGTAGGAGATTTTCTAATATGAAGTGGAAACTGACTTCCCATTTCTTTCAGCCTGATATTGCTGGATCTTGGTGTTTCAAGTGTTTTATTCAAATTTTTTCCATTTCAAAACCATGCAAAGACTTTTGTCGTAAATTGCCACCGTCTTTCCTCTGTCATATATTTTGTAGTTGATGCTAGTTGTCTATTCAGAACTAATCACATAATTATGAATCAGTTACAGTTCTTTAGAAACTATTATTCGCCCATCAATATTCATGCAAATATTTAGTCTTCTGTTCCATGGGCTATACTTAATCCCTCTATTTTTAGAGAAAATGTTGCACCTGATCACAGTAATTTGAGACTTGAACCCAAGAGCTCATTTTGAAAACAACGGTGGTCTTCATTAACGTATTTGTCATTCCCCATCTTACTTCTGGAGAATGGAATCCTTCTTTTTTATGATGTCCCTTTTGGCTGAAATGATTCTTCAATGCAGGAATAAGGTAATGGGATGGGTAAGTGGAAAAAAGATGAACTTGTTAAATTGCAGTCTCCGTTTCAATATTTGGTTAAGTTTAAAATTTATTCAACTCGAGGCAGAAAAGAATTATCCAATAACTATTGATTCAATGTGTGGCACAAAATTTTGTGTTCAATCATTTTTACCTGATTTTGACATATTTAGCTTAAAAATATTTTTTAAACCTTTTAATAAATGTTAAGCTCAAAAAGTTTTTACTGCTCATTCCACATCCTCAATTTGATTTGCACCTTTTTCTGACCGCTAGTTAATTGAATTCCTATCCTACTTCAGCACCTAATCAATTACCTAAGGTTTTTAATACTTGCCTTACAGCTAGTGTGTTCTCGGAGACGATCACCTTTGTCATAAGAAAGATCTAGCGGATTATAGCCACTGTCATGTGACATGATCTATCTCAATATGTGTTTTTATTTGTGTAGTCTGATAGAGGCTTGTTGGTAGGAAGTTATACTTTCTTTTTGGCTTTTTTCTCCAAAAGATTTTAGTGTTGCAGGTTGTTCAGTCGTGGAGTGTTATGATTGCCCCTAGGTACATTCTAGTATATCATTTTACCAGGAAGGTAGTGTGGATTTTTTTTGATGGGGCATGTCAATTGACCAATTGTTACCTCCTTTTGGCTTCTTTCTTACAAAATATTTATTTTACTCGCTGCTCCATCACCTAAAGCTCTAATCAGCTCTGGTTGACCTTCTAATGTAAGTCTTTACTTGGATGCTGGGGAGGGATTTGTTTTCTGGGGCATATCGTGGAACATATGTCACCACTTTTCGCTCATTTTACCAATTCGCCTTCCATTTTTTACCTGCTTATCTCATTTTTTTCAGTCTTTGTTTTTAGCCTTGCTAACAAACTTGAGAAATTGGGGGTCAACCTCCAACACCTGAATGTGAATCCTTTCTAAGCCTTGTATCTTTGTTTTCCCTTTCTTCTTAAAAAAAGATCCTATTATTAAAAAAGAAAGGCTTTTTCTCGTTTTATTTCCTTCTTTTTTCCCCATCAAGGCATACTTGATATACAATTTTCATTCACCTCCATGAGTTGACCAAAAGCATACTGAATGTTCTCTGAATTTCATGGAGTGACCTCTGTGCATTTTTCTACTAATGGTACCAGGGAACTGCGTTATTTTGTCTACCATTTGTGCATGTCCCTTTCAGCTGGTCTCATGATGAAGGATGTTTGAGTTAACTGTTTAAAAATTCTTTTTCAGATGTTTGAGTTAACCTTTAAAAAATTCTTGTTCAGGTGGCAGAACGGGCTCTCTTCTTGTGGAACAATGATCACATAGTAAGCCTGATAGCACAGAACAGGCAGGGCATCTTATCCCTAATATTCCCTGCACTGGAGAGTAACACTCGGAACCACTGGAACCAGGCTGTGCTTAACCTGACTTTGAACGTGCGCAAGATGTTCTTAGAGATGGATGAGGTGCTGTTCCAGACATGTCAGAGCAAATTTGATGAAGAAGAAGCAAAACTAAAGGCAGCAGAGGAGAAGCGGAAGCTCATGTGGGAACGCCTGGAGAGTGCGGCAGGGTACAGGCCAGTGGCTGGAAACACAGCCGTTCTGGTAACACCCGTACCTATTGCTTCTCCCATTATTGTCGATGGTCTGAATTAATTTAGGAGGGTAATGTGTATCTTAAGATGTGTAGGCTAGTCCCTTTTTTTTTTTTTTTTTTTTGTGCGGTTCTTGTATGGGCATCTGTTTGATATATATCATAAGACAAAAAGGATGATGGGATGCCAAAATGTACCTTTTTTATAAAAAAAATCTATTTGTTTACTTTAAAAATTGTTTCAGTGTAATGTGTGGGGTGCTGTTCCCCCTGTTCGATGGATGTGATCATGGAAAACTATCCTCTCCTGGCATGTTTTCCTCCAATGTTGGTTTCTTCTTTACTACAATTGATTCCTCATTTGTCTGTAGTTACGTTAAATGCTGATCTTTATATTTGTTAAGCCTGTTCGTTATCCCTGGAGAGACGAAACCTGCATCTATTGAGCCGGCAGCCGTGCGGATTGTTGATTAGTTCTTTGTTGTGTGAGGCATAGACTTCCATCACAACTGACCCCCAAAAATTGCAGTGGTCAGCCTTGGATGAAGCGTCTTTAGTCAGGCAAACAGCAGCCTGGAATGAGGAAGTGAAGTTTTCCTGCTTTGTCCAAGCAGCCTTGATTTAACACTTACACTATACCACAAAAGAAGTATCAAAATGCACGGGGAGAGGGTTTACAAAAATGACATGCATTCCAAGTAAGTATTAGACACTCAGGAAATTGGCTTGCCTTTATTCCTATTAATGCACTGACTAATAGAGCCATAATTATTTTAATACTCCAACAATCCCCCTGATGTTAGATCATGTTGGTCATAGATGCCCATCTTCTTCCAAATTGAATAATCGTGATGCCTTATCTGCTTACTATATTTCTGACAAAACATACCCACTAAGAATAGCATGATTATGCACATTATTTTTTTTAAAAATGTTAACCTACTACTTCAATAGTCCTGGTAGTTGTTCTATGTACATTTCTTTATGGAAATTCCATTAAGAAAGACATTTTTTTTTAATATCTAACTGATGAATAGCCTTATGATAATAATTACTAACAATTGAGAACATAATTTAATTTAGCAAAAAGATTTTCTAGATATCAATTCCCTTACCTTTCTGTGGACAATGGAGTTCTCAGTCGTTCTACACTGTTGTCAGGATTATGTGTGATTATGAAGATCCATTTACTGCCGACCAATTTTCTTGTTTTTGTTCTGGTGTTTTTTTCATCCATATAGGCAATAGGCAATAGGCAATGTTGTTCCCTAAAATGTCATTTTTGTACATAAATCTTAGTTCTTCCATGGACATTCACCAAGGTAGACGAGTTAAAAAAGCATCAGGGTGGTAGTGGAGGACAAATATGAATGAGAAGACTGAGAGGAAAGAGACACAATTAGGGGATTATAAGTGATGAGTATTAGGGAAATGAGATATCAAATGTGAAGCATTGACCTTGTTTTGGTACAATGATAATCCAGGTTTTCGAAGGGCAACAGGCCATCCAAGTTGGGCCCAGAAGATATTGTATTCATATAGTCACCTCCAAGACTCCATCAAAAGGAACAGAGTCGGTTGGTCGTACTCCCATGGTGATTTAGAGTTTTTTTTTTTCTTCCTCCTTTTGCCTTCTTTGGGCTATCCAACAACAGGCTAGGGCAAGAAACCAAGATCCTATGAGACATAAGAGAGTTACAGTTACAACATACAAAAAAATGAGATTAATAGAGGTATAGAATTTCATTTGATTATGATATGGGTCTTAACAAGTTTGTGCGTATTTCAAGAAAATACACTTAGTGATATAGGGGGGTTAGTCAACAAACTTAAAATTTGAACTTCATCTTTATCTCCTTCTTCAAATTCATTTCATTCATCTACATTAACTTCAACTTCATACTTAGCATTAGTGTGGACGAGTTTATGTGTACTTAAAAACAGTTTCCAGTATTAATACCCCAAAATGAGAAAAATATCAAAAATAAAAAAATCAGTAACTTGTAATAGTATACTTAATTAAAACATAACACTTAAACCCAAAATTAGGTAAAACAAACATGATTACTATGCGAATAAGTAATTTAAAGTATAATTAAAATATATTAATATATTATTTAATTAAATTAGATATTATATTATTTAACGATTGCAGATTGATCAAATGCTAATTTTAACACACAATATATTTTTATGTATTATTAATTAGTAATATTTTTCTGTTAAATTTAAAACCATTGATTTTATTAATTATAAAAATAGGTTAATGAAACCAAAATAATTGATCAAATGTTTGATTTAATAATATTTTAATTACCGCTATTAAATCACTAATATAATACAATAATTAAAAATAAATAATAAATAAATAAAAATATTTTATTAATAACAAAAGATGGATTTTTTACGTGGTATTAATTAATAATATATTTCCACAAAATTAAAAATAATAAATTGATCAAATGCATACTTTAACTATATTTTAATTACTAGACTAAAATATCTAGTTTAATATAGTAATAAAAATTAATAAAAATAATACATAAATAAATAAATATACAACTTTATTAATAACCTAAGAAAAATTATTCAAATAACGAGTTTGTGTCTTTAATATTAAAATCATCAAGTTACAAGTTTAGTACATATGAAATAATAAGATACAACTATCACTAGTGTTGAGACAGCTCGTTACCATTTGGTATGTTTTCTTCCATGATCTTGTTCAATTCTTGAGTTGCTCAATCGTTTTTTGATTGACTTCATCTTCATTGAACTTATTGATACAGTCCATATATACCTCATGTTTCCAAACCCCATTGGGCGACTTGTTCCTTAGATTGACTTGTTCGACCAAGAGATCGAACATTTTGCTATCTTCATCGAAGGTCCAAATGTCATATGATCGATCAGTTTACTGTCTTCTTACAACCATTTATAATCTAAATCCGAGATGGTCCTCAAGGAGAAAACTTTATCAGACAACCTTTACTCGTCATAGTAACTAGGGACACATGGAAACACAAAAAACAAAAAAATACCATGTGGTGGATATTTATAACACCAAAATCTCCTCACCACATGGCAAGATAATTCCATAGCACTTCTAAAATATTCAACAACATTCTAAAATATTTCAAAATTAATTAAACTAATTCTATTGCAGAAGCACTAAACAATGCAAAAACACACTCATCAAGTACAAATTCACTGAACACCTCTGGTAGAGCTCCATATGACTTCGCAGTCACTACGAACCATACCTCATCAGTGATGGCGGTCGGGTTTTATTGGCGAATGTGCGCCCATGTAGGCGACTCAGCCTTGTTTGAATTGGACTAAACACCACAAACCCTAAACCCTATCACCCCAAACTCTAAACCCTAACCGAGAACCCTAAAAAAAATTAAAAGAACCAAAAACCCTAAACCCTAGACCTTAAAACCCCTAAAATCCCCAAACCCTAAACCCTATGACCCCAAACATTGAGAACCCTAAGTTTTTTTGAAAAAACCCTAAACCCTAATTCCATAACCTAAACCCTAAACCCTAGAACTTAAAACCCCTAAAAGCCCCAAGCCCTAAACCCTATCACCCCAAAAACTGATAACCCTAATTTAAAAAAAAAAACCTTAAACCCTTAAATACCTTGAACCATACCCTAAATACACTAAACCCTAACCCTAATCCTGAAATTAAACCCTATAAAGAAGAAATTGAACCCTAAATACCATAAACCCTAATCCTAAATCCCACAATTATGCAGCAATCAATACAAATTACGCACAAAAATTAAAATTAAATCAAATATTGTTGAATTTAGGATCCCTTCACTAATATCTTGAGCAAGGGGAGGGAGAAGGAAAAAGAAAAGAAAACTCTCGGGTTGAGAGAAGTGAAGAAGAAAAAAATAAGAGAGATGTCAAGCAAAGAGAGAAATTCACTCAAGAGAGAAGTCTAGAACTTGATGATCTTAATTCCGAGTTACAACACCTCTATTTATAGTAGAGGAGGTGATAGAGTCCATGTACAATTAAACTTTAAGTCTCCTAATTACATTCTAATTCTAACTCTCTAATATAAGTCTATCATGATAAGATGACACAATCTATTTAGAGGTCTAATATAACTCAAACACGAACTCTTCTTTAAGATACAAGAGAGGAAGCCAACTCATGGTCTTATCTTTGTGGGTTCCACTTGATCTTCCAGTTTATGTTCATAAGGATACCAACTCGTGGTATCTTATCTCCCAACTCATGCCAGCTTGTGTGAGGACTCTTCCTGACATCTCACGTCCTCATGGTGGGTCCCACCAACTCGTGCAACCATGGTGGGTCCCACATTGTAACAAATATACACTAAATTAATTAAAAAAATAGGGTTTAGGCTTACCTTATAAAATTTTGGGAAAACCGAAGCCAAATGGGGAAATTGAAGCCGAAATGTTGAAAATCGGAGAAAATCGAAATCAAAATGAGGGAAATCGAAGGAAATCAGAAGGTATTTTGGGGAAAAAGAGAGTTGCAACAAGGAGAAGGGAGTGGGAGGCCGAGAGGGAAAAGAGAGGGAGAAGAGAGAGAGAGAAGCGAGCTGGAGGCCGAGAGGGAGAGCGAGTGTGAGAGAGAGAGGGAGAGAGAGAGAGAGAGAGAGGGAGAAAAAAAAATTGGCCGAAGGAAGGGGAAGAGCAACACGCGATTCAATCGGTTGATTCGCAAAATAGGTGGAAAACCAAATTCCCCGGCTTTTGCCTAAGAGAATGAAGTGATGTAATTTAACTTCAATTCAATTCATTCTACACTAACGACATTATTTAATGAACTACGTAATACGGGGGAATTTATTCCACTTCATTGTGGACTAACCCCCCCTTTGTTGTAATTGGAAAGTGTTTTATGGAACTTGATA
This sequence comes from Aristolochia californica, assembly GCF_029961685.1. NCBI lineage: Eukaryota > Viridiplantae > Streptophyta > Magnoliopsida > Piperales > Aristolochiaceae > Aristolochia > Aristolochia californica. The sequence continues at coordinate 11,032,030 of NW_027181815.1, read as the reverse complement.
TTGTAATAATTGTAGTGCCATTGTAATGGTACATAATTTTAGTTTTTGTTATCTACATAGAGATCATTGTTTCAGTAGTTTAGAGCACCATATTCACAACCACCAATAATTACTTATTTCATTTGTAGATCTTAAAAAAAAAACACAATGAGTGGTAGACATAGTGATAGTGCAATTAAAATGTTTTGTAAGGTTACTGACTTTTAAAAGTAAAAGAAAATTGGGGAACTTTAAGAATATTTGACACTGAAAGAATAAGATGTGCTTTTGGAAGATCCATTGTTGTGAATTGTAGATGGAGAACCATCAACTAATGTACAAACTTGTGACATTATTAGTGGTATATTGAAAGCAATGTATTTAGCTGGTTCTAAGTTCAAAAGCATCCAAATTGATTATCTAAGAGTGAGGAGAGAACTGAGAAAAGACACTTCTACTTGTTGATGCCAATGTAGCACCAAAAAAAATAAAAAAATGAGAAATTTTGTATAAATATATAATTTAATATTAGCCAAGTATTGGGTAATTATGATTTTTTTACTGTTGCTGTTGCAGTGTGGTGTCTGCACTATATGGCTAGACTAGTTTCCACTTTTAAATTTTGTGAGTTATCTGAACATGAATATAATTGATAGCAAGTGTACCCAGTGCCTTTGGCAGTTTCTAGTGAATATCATTTTATCATACTCTTTTGCACACAACAAACAAATAGAATATCATTTTTCTACTATTTTCTATATTTTACTTCTATGACATACTAAATAGATGTTGGGTAGATGAGATGTTCATAAAAATCTAATGTAATGAGAAATATTTTAACAACTTGAGACAAAAAGATATAAGATTTTGATACCTTTTAAGAGTATAATGATATGTTTAAAAATTTTAGACTTGATTTCTATCGAAGACTTGACAATTTGAGAAAAATCTTTAATCGAGATGAGAAAGATCTTACCTTGCTAAAGGTTTGATCCAATAATGCAAGAATTTCTACTTATAGTTCAAATATTAAAGTCTCTCAATAAAGCAAATATTACAATTCAATCACAAAAATAAAAAGACACAAAAATTTTAAGTACGTAATTAATGTAAAAATCAATAGCTCTAAAATTGTGCTTAATTACTTGATATCAAAATTCAAAACTCTTGATAAAACTGAATTGGCTTTTCAAATATGGGGTACTTCAAGCAATTCAATTCAAATATGATTTTATAAAGCAAACTCACTAGTAAGGAATCTAAATATCATAACTTGAGTTCAGATATGCTAGACTAAGACCAATCAATTAATTTCAAAATATCAGCTCACCAATGCTTGAATTTTAAAGTGAACACATAAAATTGATTTCAAAGTAAGAGAACAATGGTTTAGATATGTCTAGCAAAGTATAAACAATTGATTTCAAAATATAAATTGGTAGATACTTGGCTTTTGTAAATAACAACCCCAAAATTTTAAAACTATTCAACATCGCCTTTAATTTCCAATGCTAGAATGAATAATGTGATTTCAAAGTATGACCATTAAAATTTTAGAATAAAAGATACTAAACACATGAGGATTTCAAAATGCTCTTTTCTAGTTGGCTTTTCAAAATGCCTAAGTTCAATTGCAAGTTTTGTTCCAAAGTATGCGAGTAGTTGGGAGACATTGATATTTTGTTAGGAGTTAAAAGTTTATTTTTGGGGCAAAATTTTCTTAAATAAATGAAAACCTTAAAAAATTAAACCATTGAGCTTAAAAATGGACATTTTGTCCTCTTGTCAAAATCAGTAAAATCTTGATTAAGAATCTTGATAAAATATTTGAAATCTTCAAGACGAGAGACTAATCACATAGATAGGAAGGTTGCATATAGATTTTGGAGACCTATCTTATCCATATCAAAGCCTTTATTCCCATAAATTTTTTGAAGTGGGCCATACAAATGAGTGATCATCAATCAAACAATCTTCATTAGATGCCTCAACTTCATCTTCTAGGCATTTGGCTTCTTTGTTATGGTCATTCGAATGGTTTATCAAATGAAAGCTTCCAGCAACTTTTCTCTTTAATATTGATTGGGTAAAGGCAATTTGATTGATCAACCTTAATTATTTTCTTCTCTTTTTCAAGTCTTTGAGGGTGCTTGAATGTTTGGTCATCTAGGCAAGTGATTCTGAAGAGAGAGTTTTCTCTTTCCAGTCATTCGGTCAACTATCAATCAACTAGAGGAGCTTTATATCTTGGTCATATCTTCCTATTCACTTCTGCCTACATCAGACTAGTTGTTTGGTTGTTATGGTTAAAAACTCGCAACAAAGAATTTTCTCTCTCCTAACTGTTGGACTAGCACTTGTACTTTGTTCAGTCCCATGTGTTTTCTTTGCTTACAGTACTGAACTCTCTTCAATGGTTAGACATTGCTAGATTTGGATAACTTGTTTTTTGGCATGAGTTGGTTGGTATAAAAATATGCTACCAAAAAAATTTTTAGGGCTTTTTAGAGTTGCAAGCATGCTTTAGACCGACATTCGCCACCTTTTTTTATGATGACAATAACTCATAAGGATATAAAATATTAAAGGACGCCCACGTGTGTAGGGGTGGCATAACTAGTAAATAAGAAAATTTCCATAGAGATGACATACAATTGTAATTATGCAAGTCAGTGTACATCCTCTTATGTTGTTTTCCTTTTGAATCATGTAGTCCTAAGCGCATTCTAATCAATGTAAACACATTCCCACAACTATAAATACAACCACAAGGCCTGAGGGAGAGCATTCAAGCCTCTTCTTCTTGACTCAAATTCGTCTTGACACCTCTCTCTCTCTCTCTTTTCCTCTTCTTTCTCTCCCTTGGCTTCTTCTCTCCTCTCTCCCTAGAGCTAAAATTCTTCTCTTCTCTCCTTCCCTTGAAATCTCTTGTACTCATGAGTTGGCCCTGGAAATCAACATGGTATCAAAGCGGGCAAATATTGATATGGAAAAGGAGAAGAAGATGGAGAAGAAAGGAAGGAAGAAGAAGAAGAAAAAAAAAGGAGTTTCTCATTTTCCCTTAGTCTTCTTTCCAATTCCTATTTTTATTGTTTTTCTCACTCTTATATAAAAAACTATATACCTTCGGAAGGATATTTGAGTCTAATTTTTAACTCAAAATTAATTGTTGAAATTGGATTTTTTAGAGAGATAAATCGCTATCTAAAGAAACAAAGGTCAATCAGTAGACAAGTTTTGAGTAGTAGCAAAAACCCTCAAATTTCTGAACGATTTGTACTAACATGACTGAGAATTTATATAGAGAATTATATCTCAAAAGTGAGTCTACTTTCTACTTTCTATCCCAATAAACTATTTTTCAATTTTATATTTCTAGAGAGAGATATCGACATTAGAAAAATCAAAGGTCATGTTGGTATCCTGTTGCATGTGAAAATCCGAATTTAAGCCAATTTTTTTGTTTCACCTTTTGAATTGCTAATATTGGTTAAGTTTCCTATTCATTTTCAAACTCTAGTCAAGATTTTGCCAACTTGAGTATTTTTCCTTCATTAACATTTTTATTTCTTTGATCTTTCCTTATATGAGTTTAGTTTCCTTTTTTACAAAGTCTAAAATTTTTGAATTAGAAAGTCTTGTTTCCTCATTAAAAATTCTAAATATTAGTGTCCTAAGTCTCTATTATTCTAGAATTTATCTCTTGAATATTTTCTTTCCAAATTAGTCAAGTTGAGTAAAAAAGTAAGTGCCTTATATGATAAGCCAATTTTTAGAAAATTTCCATTGTTATGTTTTATTTTAAAAAAATTCTATTAAAGATTTTTAATCATCATGTTCATATAGGAATTATTTTTTATATCCCTCTTGAGTCAAACCTTGTAACTTTTAATCCATCTATTGGTCTAAAAGCTCCTCCTTCTTACTTGGAACTATAAAGAATTGCATTGTCCGCCTCCTTCAATTTGAAGTATGAGAGTTGTTATCTTTTCATTCATACCTTAATTCCTCAAAGTACTTTCTTCAGTTTGTGATTATTAAAATCATTTCAGAGCAATGCCTATAGACCCACTACCTAAAGTATAGGAGTATGCCTAACATCTAGCTTGATTCAAGTCTCTTTATTATTCACCCAAGAGTTAGCTTTTTGTTTGAGTTATCCTTAAAAAGTTAATCTTTTTGTTGTGCCCTAAAGTTGGGGGCCCTTTTTCTACCATTGAAATTAAGCGGAGTGTGTTTCAGACTATGACCATTTTAACTGATGTATGAAGCTTTGCCGTACAGCTAGGAATAATTTTTCTTCTCTCACTATTATATTGTGCAAGGTAGGTCTCTTGGTAAAGAACAAAGAGATACCCAGTTTGAGGAGAAGAAGTGGAAGAAGAAGTACAAGAAAGCGGTAACCAACAATGAAGAATTTTTCGTGCTATTGTAATCAAATTTTATGTGACTAGAATATCCAAATAAGAGGGAGAACAAGATGAGAAGAAGATGAAGACTACATATAAGATGAACAAAAAGAAGATGAAGACTACATGTAAGATGAACAAGAAGAAGATGAATCAATGCAAGGCAACGTAAATTTCTTTTTCAAGCCACACAAGATTAGAATCTCTTTACTAGCACACAAGTTTTTTTACCAAGATTATTTGCAAAGTAAAGTTACAAACACAAACTTGAGGGGGAGTGTTAAAGGACGCCCACGTGTGTAGGGGTGGCATGACTAATAAATAAGGAAAACTTCCAAAGAGATGATATAGAATTGTAATTATATAAACTGGTGTATGTCCTCTTATGTCTTTTTCCTTTTGAATCATGTAGCCTAAGGTGTTGATTTTTAGGACTCCATGGATTTGGCTCATAAAGGAAAGGAGAGAGAGACTCATTGGGATAAAACACGAGGAAGAAAAAGGTTATGTACTTGTGTCCTAACCCTCTCTCTGAGGCTCAATTTATAGATTAATAATCCTATAATATTAGAATAATACCCCTAAAAACTTAAAATAATTACATCAATGTCATCTTTATGAGATGACTCTTTATTTACCATCATGTCATCACTGTGTGGGCCTATGGGCCTTCTCCTTGGTCTTTGGGCCTTGAACCCATCTTTCATCTCTCTTGGATGTGTGGACCTTCCTTGGTCTTGTCGGCTTGAGCCCATCTTCCACATACTTGGACTTGTGGGTCTTCTATGGTCATGTGGGCTTGGACCTATCTTCCAACACTCCCTCTCATGCTAGGGGTGAGAGAACATCATGAGCACCCAACTTGTTGAAAATGGTGTATAGGATCTTCTCGCATAAAATTGCAATCCACCATATCTTCCAATACTCCCCCTCAAGTTGGTGGTCTCTTTCTTCGTTTCCAAGAGACATGTTAGGAATTACACGCCCTAATTCAATACTAACAAGAGCAATAATAATCACAAAAGAAGAAAAGAAAACAAGCACGAAGAACACAAGATTTATACAAGTATGCCTCAAGGTGAGACTATGTCCTGTCTTTTGCCGCTACAGTAAACCACTATGAAGATGAAATAGTTTACAAGAGAAATCGCACACACTCGTGTTTTTCTCTAACCTCTCTCAACTGCAACTGAGTATCTTTCTCGATGATAAACCCTAACAATGACGCCCCCAAATTTAAAGAGAAAACTAAGGCAACCATAATATAAGTGTGAAATATCCAAACTACCCTTAATGAAATAGCAGTTAATATATCGTGGACACATCAACACATGTAAGGTGTAAGGTGTTAATTAGGCTTCACAATGTTAAGCACCTAGCCAACGCTACCCAAAAGACCGGCCTGTTAGGAGCGGAAGACATAAGTATTTAGGGTAGGAGTAAAAATGTCAAATAAGGGGATAATGGGAAATCACCTGAAGAAAATATTTAGGGGCCACCATGTACTTTCTTCTTCATCAAAATAATTAATTTTGACATCAATCAACAACTGTGAAGTCCTTCTTCAATAATAATGTCTCAACTAAAGAGACACAATAGTAGCAGTTGAAATGGGCCTAAGCCCAAATAACATGTCCCAAATATTGAAAATCCTTAAAATGACTCATAAATAATCCACAGATAGTCCAACACTAAATAAGGAAGTTGCACTAAATAATATGTTAGAACCAAGTAATAAGCTAAAAATACCTCAAAATAATAATCCAGCTGGAGACAAAGACAGAATCCAGCTGAGTCAGGTCTTAGACCAATATAGCCGAATCGCGGAAGAAATAGGTATGTAAGTGATCTGAGTCAAGTTGATTCAGATCCGAGTTGACTCGGTCCAAGTTGGGCTGAATCGATACGGCCCGCTGGGTTAACCCGAGTGGAAGAGAGGCAGTAAGTGGCTCTCAAGTAGCTAGTTCATTTGGTTGACCCGACAAGGTCTGGTCCAAGTTGGGCTAAATCAGTGCTTGATTAAAAGCAATCTGCCTAACTTGGGGAATTAATCTGGAAATATTGCTGCCTTGCAAGTCCTTGTCATAAAGTCTAAATTACTTGCTTCATGGCTTGAAACCCGAATTTTGGATTTGGATTTAATTATTGCATAAGATCTCTTTATACAAAATAGATATCATTTTGAATTTCCAGCTATAATTTCATTGTTATTTCTTCTTTTTTGGTTTCTCTCCAAGTTCAAGTCATCCACAATATTTCTTAGTCACTATATATGCTATGTTCGACCTCTTAAAAATCTTGTTTTTTGAGAGTATGGTTGTTGGATTCGAAATATACACATAAGTTTAGGTGTTGCTTAACTAATGTTGTTATCACTTGATAATTTAAGCAAAGTCCTTTCAATTCTTCTCTTATTCTTTTTAAATCTTCCTTGAGTCTTCAAGTTCTACTTTTGTTTTTGTCTAACCATGGATGAAAGTTGACATGAGACTCTCAACTCCATATATGAGTTCAATAAACATGATTTTTTGTTGATCGAGAGTTGACTCTCATCCATATTTTGATGATAACAAAAATTAATAGTAGTAATAATTATAAATTTAGAATTTTAGATATTTTCCTTCAAGAGACATAAAAATCAAAGTCCTTGCAAAAAAACCTACAAATTCATCTCATGACTTCAAGCTCGATTCATATGTCAAGTCATTTTGAAGAAACACCCACAAGTGAAGGAATGAAGACTTGAAGATTAGAATCCAAATTGTTTAGAAAAGTCTCAAGAATTCTAATCATGTAAGAAGATAACACCAAAAGTTCAAATTTGAGGTAAAAATGAGTTTTTGGAGCTTTAGGACACATTTCATTCAAATATGTTTTTCCCATGCATATCATTGTTTTCAACTTGCTAGAAATCCTTAGGATCGTTTTTTTTCATTCTTAGAAGCCTAATTTAGAAAATTGGCTATGTCATGATCAATCATTATCAGGTAATGATCGATCATCGAGAGTGCAATCTGGTCAAAAATATAAAACATGATAAATCAACCCAATGGTTGGATCAATCGGATAGAACTATACCAAAATGAGTCATAAAGCTTAATCGATCACTCCCAATACATTGATCGATCATAGATGTCCAATTATTAAAAAATTATAAGACATGATCAGTCATACTTATGTAGCGATTGATCAAATAGAATTATGCCAATGAGGACATAAGGTATGATTGATCATACCCATTGTATTGGTCGATAATACTTAATTTTGCACAGTCCAAGCTTCATTGCATGTTCGATCAATCAAGGTTGATTCATTGATCAACTTAACTTTTCTAAAAGGCCATACATGCACTGATCGATCAATAGATTAATCAATTATCTAAAATCTGAGAAAAATATAATTATTACATATGATTGATCGATTATTGAGTTGTTAGCTTTTTTTAAATGGCCATATAACAATTAGTTTGGCTTAGGGAAACTATAAATACCCCACCAAACGTATCTTAGAGTATTTGTTGAGATTTTATTTACAAATTTACTATATTCATATCAATTTTTACTTAAAAAGTCACACCAAACCCACTTTTAAGAAAAAAGAAATAGAAAATTACAAATTCCACCATCTCTCAAATATTTTCTCCTTGCATTACATTAAGTCAAGCTCTAGAATCATTCTGAATTGTGCTTCAAGATCAGAGGCTTGAATATCTCAAAGGAGAAGGTTGTCTATCCATCATTTCAAGGGTGTAATCTTTTCTTCTTTTGTATTTTTACTTCATAGATTGATTTAGGACCTTTAATTCTAGATAGAAGGGTTTGCTAGGGCTAGAATTTAGCCAATTAATCTCATGGGAGATTTTTGTAAGCCGTTTATTTGAGCATACACATGGCTTAAAAGAGAGTTGGATCTCTTTTATATAAATTCCAGTTAATAGTACTAATTAGTGGAATTTCCCAAGTAACGATTCTTGGGCGATAAATCCAATAGGAGAACAAAACAGCCTTGTGTTAAATTTGTGGTGTTTGCATATTTTTAGTTTACACTTACTTCAACTTTAATTTTAATTTGTCACACTAAGTTTTAATTTGAAATATCTCAATCAACACCTCCCTTGAGAGAAACCACCTACACCAACATTTTTATGAATCACTACCATACTACTTTAAAGGCTTGACTAATTACTCATCATGGTCTCAATTTGTAAAACATTTTTTGATTCCAAAAGACCTTGGTGGACACCTCACTCAGCCCTCCATGGTTGAAGAAGATCCTTCCTACCAAAAGTGGTTAAGGGAGGACACCCTTGTTACAAGTTGGTTGATAAATAACATGGAAGAATCTATTGCTACTAACTTTGTTCACGTGGATATTGCCAAAGATGTCTGATACACTCGTGCCAAACTATATTCCACTCTTGATAGTCTTTAGAAGCTCTATGATATTTTCAGGAGATATACATGACAATGCAAGGTGATAATCTTCGTGGGTATTTTGCTCGATTTGGAGGGTTTCTACAAGAATGGAAATATCTCAACCACACTCTTCAAATATTTCCACTAAAGATAAACAAATAGAAGCAATTGTTTGAGCCATCTATCTTGCCAATTTGAAGCTTTACCTTGATTTTACCAAATCACATGTACTTAGTTGATTAGACACTTTTGATGATGTTTGTGCAGCCATGCTCCATATTCCAACCGAGGCACCAGACTCCCAACTTGATCAATCCAAAAGTGCAACTATGCCTCTCAAGGGAAGGGGAGTGACAGCTATGGTAGAGGTAGATGAAGAGGAGGCAAAAATGCATGTCACATATCGGGGATGAGCTGCATTAGACATAGGAAGCTTTGAGCTAGACTCCAAAGCAATTGACGGTGTGAGATTAATGAGAGCTTGAGGGAGTCTCACTGTAAGACTGATGAGCAACTGGAATCTCTACTAGAGGAGTATGAGGGTAATATGAGGGCTATGTAGCAAGACGAGACACATCAGGTTTTTTAGCAGATGCAAGTAGAGTGTGAGAGTCGGTGTTCTTCAGATCCATTTTCAATGTCATGTATTGTTTATTTTTATAATTTTGTATAATTTAAAATTATATTTTTATTTTTATTTTTATTTATTTTTTATATATAATTTTTCATAATTTAATGAAAGAGAAAGTTGTTGTTCGAAAGATTTCTACTCAAAAGCACTTAGAAAGTTTTTGCAAAGTCTTCTTGTAGTGGAATATGTAGAGAGAGACCAATACTGTTTTTTTTTTGTGATAATGAAGTATTTATTGTTATCACAAAATATCCAAACTACCACTCCAAGGCTAAACATATAAAAGACAAATACCACTACATTTGGGACACATCGAGAAAAGAGGAGGTTGTTGTTTGAAAGATACCTTCTCTAACAACTTAGCAGAACCACTAATAAAAAATCTTCCCATGACGATTTTTAGTGGACATGTTGATAGTCCCTGTTTGATTTCTTTATAAAGTTATGAGACCAATTGTTACAATCATGGTTTCAAAATAAAAATTTTAATGTATAATTTTTAATGAGCAAATTTGAACTTACTTAATTAATTATTTATTTAATAAACAGGTTTATTGATGATCATTGTGAATGAAATCTTGCATGATCTGGTTCTAAAAGATGTCAAAGTTTGAATTGCATATCTTATCTATTTGAAGAATGCCGGCCAGAGAAGTTGATTGGAGCCAGTTTAATACGTGGGTAACCATCACAATCGACTTCTTCTTCTCCATTAAAACGGAACTGGGTAAAAATAAAATAATTCGTTTTGGTGCAGACATGGATAAAATATCTCAGGTCGCGATCCATACAAGACAAGCGCAACGAAACTTCTCTGCGATTACCGGTTACTGACCCCGTATTTTGTAATCTGATAAACAGAAAGCTTCTATCCACATCAAAACAAGAACCAGAGAAAGAAGATAACCACGTCAATCCTGTTTTCCTGCTGCCTTCTATACTAAGGAAACGCTTCATTTGAGCCTATAAAATGCCCTCACACCTGCCTGATACTTACAAGGAAGGAGGAGAAGAGCAGGGTGAAAATGTACGCCCCTCCACCTTACCAGGATCTGGATATGTTCTACCACGTTCGGCGACGCCACGAGGACAGAGGCTTCCTCTACGCATGGTCAATTACTGCTTTAAACTCTCTTCTTCTCTTTCTACTTCTCGATTTGCGTAAAAATGGACCGCCGCTGATATATATGCTTCTTCCTCACCGGTCGAGATTCCTGGTTTGATCTGCCGATTCTGAAACTTAAAACTGGAGTAGTTTATTTAGGAGCCAACGAGTTAATTTTTCCGGTAGAGCGGATCGTATTCGTATGAGAATCCAGGGGTTAATAGCTTTTCAATTCTTTCCCTAGAATTCTTCTACTACCTTGTGCGAAGAAGGCAAAATTATGGAAAGATGTACAGAAGTAACACTTGTTACCTTTTGTCTCTTGCAGTCTATTTGCTCTATGTTGCTGCTTTTGCTGTTTCGAGACGTGCGAGTGCTGCTTGGACATTCTCTGTTGCTGCTGTTCTTGAAGGAAGTAAAAATATATATATGTAACGTTATGTTCTACTTTGCTATTATTTTCCGTCATTTTTTGTGTTTCTCGTCCTGTTACTGTTTTTTGCCCGGATAAGACTTCATATTTACCTCTTCTCTGCCTTATCTTCTTTGTTTCCGGCGGCTTTTTGCCCCTTGAATTGAACCTTTTCTTTCTAATGTCACGTCTGGAAGTAATCTCCTCCGGCGGCCAACAATACAGGATTGGATAGCTGTCTGTGTTCCTTTCTTTTTCGTTTAGAAAGAAATAAACGGGAGGGACGGATTGGCGAAATTGGGATTCACACAGAACAAAAGGAACTTCCCGACATATAGAGAAGGGGCGTGAAAATCAAGCTTCTCCCATATTTTCCTTGTCTGAGATCTGGGAAGATTAGTCTTGGTTGGGCTGGTTTCCGCGATGAGTCTTTTTCTTCCTAAATAACAATCACGATGGACCTAGTTCAAAACAGTTCTTCGTATTGGAGTTGCAGGTACTCATGAATTCTTAACAGACATCGGAAAAAACTACATTCTAATTCCTGAATTTGAATTCAGTTTTGTTGACATAATCACATTGGTGAATGAAAGCGTTTCACTCTTTGCAGAAAAAGGGTTATGTTCGCAAGATCAATCAAGGGAGAAGCATTGAGAAAAAGGAAATGTATTAATATTTACTTTAATGGCGTAATTTTTACTCAAGATCCTCAATTTATTTTAAAAAATTTAATATATAAACCAATGTTACAAAACCTTCATTGGATCAGCCAGTTGAACCGGTTCAATCACAAAATTAAACTCGGACCATATCGCCTAGTTGAATTGGGTCTCGTCTCTTTCATGAGCGCCAATGAGTTAGAAGATATGATGTAATTAAGGTGTCATTGATGTAATTAGTTTATATTTTTTTATCTCTTCTTCACTCTTATTAAGGTGAATGACATAATTATAATATTATACTTTTATCCGTTATAGATAGAGCGGGTTTGGACACTAGTCCAAAACCCCATTCTGGGTAGGGTTTGAAACCCATTACTCCCCCTCAAACTAGGAGGTAATGGCAGTATTCCCAGCTTAAAACAAATAACATAGACATAGTAATAAGTTCATCCGGTGTTTCAAGGATAAATACGATACTAGGCACACACTCTCAAAGGGTCGAGATGGGTGATAAGCCGAAACCACCTCAAATGATTTCGAATAGATATAGTGATAATAATCACTAAAGTGGGTTATACATATCATTCACAAGACAACTATAAAAAAACTAAAGGGTACCAATAAAAAATCTCAAAATACTTAAAAACACTCATATAAATAAAAAGGGACCAACTTAAGCAACATTCCAAAAGGATTGGCCAAATGTGTAAGTGAGAGTAAATAAAGAACGGTAGGAGAAAAGTTGCCAAATAATAAGAGGGTAATGGTAATGATAAGGAAGATGAGATGAAGAGATTAGGGTCACCATGTGCTTTATTTTCCTAAAAAAATCAAATAGCAACCCAATTAGATCAATTAAAGCAATCACTTATTCCCTTATAACTCTCATTCTACTCTGCCTATGACTATAAAAATTTGTACATAGACAGAATCATACATGCAGGTCCCAAGAAACCCAAATAGAAGATATGGGGCACGTTTGTTATTTCTCTTCAAATATGTCTTTAATGGTGGTGATAATAAGGTGTATCATTAGGCACAACTGACTTGGGTAACCTTAATAGAGCTACCCTTTAGGATTTGGAGAGGATGATGAATAAATGTAACGTTCGACCTTGCCCTCATCCTTGGCCTTCCTCTGGCTTATCACTGGCAGGCTAAAGATTTTATGCTTGCTACTAAGCTCAGTTCCTCACATCAGACGCAACAATTCACTCTATGCAAGGAACACAGAGACGAGTAAAAGAATTGCTTTCATTCAATATACTTTTTAAGGCCGATACAACGAGGTTACATGTACATATTAAATCGCTGCCAAGACGACTTTCTTCATGGATTAGAATAGGACTTTCTTCAATGGATTAGAATTACAATTGCTGCAGGAAAAAATACCTAGCATTACCTAGCCAACAAACAGGGCGGTCATAAACCCAAGATGGGATTCCTCTCTTCATCAATTTCCACAACAAGGAGCCGCTCTGGATCAGAACCCACAGGACCCTCGGAATAAAGGGTTGGAAGATACGCTTTGTATGCCGGCATATACCGTGAAACAAAGTCCCGAACCTGCAAAAAAGTCATGTCCAGATAGCAGACAGAAGAAACCGTGTCAAGCACTCCCCAACTGGACTGATTGTAATGTTTCACACTTTACTCAAGATTTGAAGTATCAGACAAATTTAACAGATTAAAGAAGAAAGGTTCCAGCACTTCCTTAAAAGTGTCAATAAACTAAAACAGGCAAAGACAAAACAGTGGAGTAAGAACTCACCTCCTCTTTTGACATACCAGGCTTGCCATCTGCTATCATGGCTACCTCTCCCTATAAACCCATGAGCAGGATCCAGTAAGTGTAATATTTAGGTCATAAACGTTCAAGGAAACATACAAAGTAGGCAGATTTGCAATGACTAACTTCAACAATAACAGGTTACCTGCAATCTCCATTCATAAACGCAACTGGGATCTTTAATCTTGATAATGAGCCATGCCCCAACAAACCTGTCCCACGCTTCATAATAAGCTTCAATGTTCTTGTTGACAACCTCCAGCTGTAAAAATCATTTATATATGAACAAAACAGTTCGTAGAAGAAGACACTGACAAATGGAGATGCTTATTTCAATGCCCTACCTGAGGGTCAACTGCTTTAACTACTTCATTTGGAAGAGGTTTAAAACCAAGCATCCATCCTTCGAAAAGAATAACCTAAAAAACAGAAGACCAATTAGATAACTGCTGAATACAATGTTTCCTTCATTACCAACTCTACTGAAGAGGTCCTTACAGTGAGTGGCCCTTTAACCTCGGGCCATGTAGAAGGATCAGCCCTGTCACCTCTTCCACCATAAGCAGACTGCGTATATGTGACAAAATTCATCAGTAAGCAATTTTTGGAATCATGACTAAGGGGAAGTTATTGGGTCTTGTGTTGGCTTACTTTGTTATAACGTGGAACTTTCACCTTCATGCCTGCACTATAGCTGAATCGATTAGTATCTATATGGAGACACCCAAGAATAACACAGTTCAGTAAATAGAAAGCAAGGAAAATTACCTTCTTTAGTTAGTTTGGTTAAAGCTGTCAGTGTTTCCACTGAGAATGGTAGATCATGGGTCCCTGCATTTCCACGGTACTGGACAAACATCCAAACAAAATCACTATGATATACCCATCAAAATAGATAATTTTTGTAGTCCTCCAAAATTAGTCACCGGGAAAAGGAGATCATTTATGGGTAAAATACCTCTAAGAGGGAGTTTCCTGGATTTTCACTCCTAACTTTAGCCTGCATTTAATATGAAACGTCAATCAATAGAAATTAAAGAATGAGACAGAGAACTATAGCAAACAATTATCATCACAAATTACCTGATCCTCTGCAGTCAAATAGAAATCATCGATAGATAGTGTTGCAGAATTCCTGGAAGTAGAAAACATTTTTTTTTCAGGAAACATATTTCTAGAGCCTCAGAAGTTTCTAGAAGAAGCAGAATTAGTGGTGGTTGCAATAGCTTTACCTTCCTAATGCTCTGAAAAGACAATCTAAAGCAAAGACTAGAGTGGTCTTTCCACTCCCTTGAGGAGCACTAACCCCAATCTGCAGCAGACAGAAATTTCAAAAGGATTAATGGCTGAACAAATGGTGCATCTAGCGAATTTCTGATTCTTTAAAAATAAATTAAAATTAAACTGAGGTGATTCACACTAAGCATTACATACCACTAAAGGAGGGACTTCCTCGCTGTCTTTAAACAATGACTGGTGGTGTAATATCTGATCTTCACACCAGATATACACTGGTACATAATAGTGGTAAACCCTTACTTTATCTGCCTCACTCAATTGCAACTCATTCATCTTAAACAATCTACACAGGACCACACCACACTCTAGCCACTTGTCTATAGAGGACTCTACCATTTCAGGAGTGAGACCCAATTTCTCAATCAGTGGGCCCGCACATATGAAATCAAAGAGGTCTGCAACAGTAGAAACTACAGCTGGAGTTGTTGGAAATTCTGAGTTCAATTGCCTAGGCCTGCATCCTCTGCTAGAGACTTTGACATAGTTTGTGGATGTATCTTGCATCCAAGAACAACTATGTCTCGAAGAGAGCAGAGCTGAAACCAAAGAACAAAACTTCCTCAATCAGCTTCCAAATTTAACAGTGATACTAAAATAGTATCAAGAATTCAAACATCTGTCAAATTCCATAGCCAGTTAGAGAAAGCTCTTGAAAAAAGTTCAAGAATTTTCCACACACAATTATCATGTGATAGATCATCTAATTGGAAGAATTAGCACAACGGAAGGTAAAAAAAGGTCATAAAGCAAGACAATATGCGTGGACTAATGATGGTACATTTTCTTTTCCACAGAGAAATCCTAAATTCATAACTGGTGTCCATCTCTACAACTGAAGGAGAGCTTAAGATGTTTCGAAGTTGAACACAAACCAAGAACACCCTGAGAACTCCTCTGAAATTCATCCAACTGATTAGCTTTAAAACAGCATATGTACTTGACCATCCATATGTTGTACATGGAGACATCAGAGAGGACCTAGATAGGTAAGGGCCCCAGTCTAACGTCCTTATTAACATAATCTTTAGGCAGAAACAAGTGACTGAACAGCTGTTTCTTTTTTTTTTTCGAAAAAAATAAACACAGTTTCAATATGATATATGAGAAGAACTAACAATTATAGAAGCCAGAAAATGGGAATCATCTAGGAAAGAAGAAAATAAATAAATAAATAATACCGGAGGCTATTAATATCTCAAAACAACAGCATTTAACTAATTTGACCAGTTAAAAATATCTGAAAATTCAGGAAAGCAAGAAAGAACACATTCATTTCCCGGACCGTTTTCATCTACCAAATTTCCATAATAAAAACGGAAATAGAAAAATTCGATTGTCAGCCTACAATGGACAATAAATAAGCGAGGTACAGCTAAATAGGAAGGTATGAGAATGAATTTTCATATTGAACAATCAGGGAGCACATGCAATACCAGATTTTTTTACAAGAAGTTTAACAAAACATTCATAATTCCAGGTATGGTACCGAACTAACGCGCGGTCCTGGGCCGTCCTAGATCAGATTTTTAACAATGAGACCTCAAGTCCCGAATTTTGTGTTAAAAAACATGAATGAGAGTAAACTACTCCTAGAATTCATAATAGACAACGAATTGCAATAGACAGAGCAAGGCACGAATCAACAAATATATAATGCCAAAAAAGGGCCTCAGGTTTATCCGCACCCGGTTTTGCCGGTTGGGTAGGCATTGGGGAGAGAACGAAAGTCGACGAAGGGACTGTAGCGATATTCCGAAAACAACCAGAGAGGATGGTGAAGGGAGGAAAAGCGGAATTGAATTTATAGGGAGAAACAGAAGGAAGGAGCGGGTGAGACCCGTGAGGGTAGGCTAAGACGCTCAATATCGTCATCCTCCTTCCTTGGAAGCTTCTCCCGCCTGCCTGCTGGTTCCCCCGTATCTCGGCTGCGCATAAAATGTGTACGAAGCGGTCGACGTTCAAGCCGTGCAGAAGCGCACCTACCGCGGCAAACTGTCTCCAGAAGTGCAGAGCAGATTTTTTTATTTTTTTTTCCGGTCTCTGTTTTCTTTGATCGGATAACTCAAACAAAAAACTAATTTCACAGACATAAACCGCCAATAGAAATCTGCTGCTGCTGCGACGAAACTGACGACTCCCGTTAGAGAAGAGGCGCAGCCTGGGCCCTCTGGCCTCTCCGCTGCGAAATGGCTCACGTGCGCTACGATTCTCTGGGACACGGTTGATGAGTGGTGGGTGGGCCTTTCTTTGTTATCGTCTACGGTCTTTGGTCTCTTATGGTCCAAGACATGACCATCTTCGTCTTCAATAACGGGACATTTGGATCGATATGTTGTGTTCATTTTGCCCACTTAATTTCATTGGCCTTAGGGTTGTAATTTCCCAGAGCCAGATGCGCGTTAAAAATACCTTGCAAGTAGGTATATGTAGACCAAGGGCCGTCCCCAGCTAGAGTGACGCACAAAAAAAAAAAAAAAAAAAAGCGTCTGACACGGATTCGATGCGGCTGGCCGGTTGTGGATAACACAGTCAACAATCAACAATCAACAATCCCCCGACCTCTTTTTAATCTTTCCCGACTGAGGAGAGCGAGTCAAACAAGCCAGCGGCAAGAGGGGGAAAGGGTTAAGGATCACGTTCAACCATTTTGCTGGATTCAACACGGATTTCCCGAAACAACAAGAACCATTATCAGGAAATCACTACCCTGTACATGAGATCAAGACAGCGACATGTCGATTCTCCTGGAGATTAAGATAATCAAATTGTTGAGAACCGGAGAAGTTGCCTTCTTTCTGCTCTCAATAGACCTGAAACTTCACATACAACTGGAGAACCATGTTGCAGAAACAGGTACTTCGCTTGCCCATACTCATCGTGCCCACTTATAGTCAAATAGTTAAAATAGCTTAAAACCTGAAGGAATCCAATCTTCAAATGACAATTGGATAAACTATACGACCTAAAAAGTAACAAGATATTATAGAAATTTTCACTTTGGAAAGAACAATCAAGAAAATGAATCAAGATTGAGGTGCATTACCTTCAAAGAGCTGCTGCATCTCTTCTTTTAACAACATTGTCATCAGTTTATCAGCTGTCAACTTTACAAGAGCCAAAAGAGCTTGAAATAACTTAGCCACTTTAGCATGTTATTAACTTCAAACTGACGGCTCTATTCTTCTTTAAACATAGAATGTTACATTTTGGGTTTTGAAGAACCAAAACCTGATAAAAATAAATAAAGGCCACAACAACGATAGTTGGACTTTAACAAACAGAAGGGAAAGACAAGATATTTGATAGAGATCATGTCAGAACTCTGGGAAGAACAAGTATATCTGAATAAGGTGAGAACCCATGGTCAGATAATGAGCCAGACATCCACCATGTGTCATTAGAAGATTGTCTGAAGCAGTTTTGGTGAAGTCAAAGATGCCACACACTTAAACTGTGAACATGGCAATACATATAAAAACATACAAGAGTAAGTATTAAGTGAAAAAGATGAGTTTATATGAAACTAAGGGTTAAAAAGAAGCAACATTTTATTACACATTTGAAAGCCACACCCAGCAACCAATATAAAAGTTTGTTTTGCTTTAGGAAATTGAGCATATAAGGTCTTGTGGTATTACAGCTTTAAGTGAGATATTCCTTTATTTATTTAACAGTCCGATCAAAGATGGTTCAGTAAAGGTGGGCTGTAGTGTACCTTTTCGTGCCTATACTTTTCACGTATGGCGTTCAAAAGACAGCCTTTGGCATTCAACTGCAACTCTTGCATCTCGAGAACCGTAGACTTCAGATCAGCAGACTTGTAATCAGTGTAATGCTCCAAAGTCGAATTCTGCAAGTAAATATAATGAAGTCCATTCCAGATTAAATTTGGGAAGGCAGTCTTGAGTAATAAGATTATAAGAACAGGCAGAAATAAATACAAACCCATGGATGATCAGACTGGTCAAGCGTCCATCTGGCAAGGAACACAGCTGAAGCTGCTATTATGGAAGGAAGGAACTTCATGAAACCATATTCAGTCAGTGTAAGTTCTGAGAGATAGTTAGCTAAGAACTCCAACTCAGGACTTGGAACCTACAAAAGTCAGAGGATTGACCTCAAATCAGTAAGTATCTTAACAAAGAATTTTACATGAACTGAACCTTAGACATCAAAACAGAGATTTATTTGCCACCCATCAGAGCTGCTACTCTGTAGTCCTTACATCATAAGAAGCCTGAGCTGCTCGAAGAAATCTCCTGCAAACCAAATTCAGAAAAGGTTTACTTTAGCCCCTTAATTGATACACATCAAAAGAAAGAAACTCTCGGAAGGACTATTTGTTTCACCTGAGAAATGTTTTGATAGTTGGTGTGGATATGTAAAACCCCATCAAGTTCAGAACATGCCTTTCCATTTGCAATACCTCATCTTTTGTGTAAGTGTTGTCAGTGATGAAGCAAAATTCCTCAACTCGAGGAGCACAAATTTCTTCATACTTACTAAGGAAATTACAAAAGTTACACCAATTTCAGCAATTAAATCAAAGAAGAGACCCTCTACACAAATCATTCAATTATTACCTTTTTCCATCAAAAAAGAACAGGAAAAACAGCTGTAGTACAAGGAAAAGCTTACGAGGCAATCAGCATGCAAGTTATGCCAAGCAGTTGGAGCTTTTGTCTCTCGATGTAATTTTTTGAAAGAAACCGATCAATGATGTATACCGTCAAATAAAGCGTATCTGGAACAAGCTTATATTCCTCAGAAACCTAAACAGAAGACATGCCACCAGTAACATACTCATTATACTGTAAAGGTTCGAGAGTCAAATCTGCAGAGAACTTTGACACTCAATTTGACCAAAACGGAAAAGGCACCATAGTCCAATGCTTCATACTTGAGCAGGTAAAGAAAGTGAGTTTATATGATATCTTGCAGACATCCAAAAAATTTTGGAAGTAACCCAGATAAAGATATTACACCATACATAATAGATAAATGAATAATACCATCAAAACTATATTATGTTACCTAATATCTAGTAGCTATGTCTAATATTTAATATGTTAGCTAATACCTCAGAAACAAGATTTATATTTAAAAACAGAAAGGTGATATTCTGGATTGTTCTCATCAATTACTTCAGTTAAGTATCATTTCCTTCAGAAAACAAAAACAAACAAGTCATATGAGTGGTGAACTTTCTCATTGGAGACCACGTTTTCCAGAGTACTATATTCAAAATAGTAAATGCTAGTCATTTCAAAATTTACATTATAGAAGTGAGGATGCAACTGAGACCCTATTAAGTTTTAAATTGGCCACCAAATAATCTGTAAAGACTATTGTATGAGTTGGAAACTAAAATATTTATAAGATCAGGATAGAATTGTTCTACTTTATCAAACAAACATTCAAAATGTTCTAATTGAATAAGCTGACAACCCCATACAGAAAATGCTCACAACTTGATGGTTACCACCACTAATGTTATGCTATCCTAAATTTATACTACAAATGAACATAATGCAAGTGATGACCTAGACAACTATTTTTTTTTAGAGGGGCGTGGCGCAATTCGAACTCGTGACCTGACGCGCTTGATGTAAAGAGAATACCACTAAACCAAACGGCCTTAGGTATGACCTAGACAACTATGTTAACTGTAATCATAATCATCAAAGCCTTTTCCCAATAATGTAGGGATCAACCACATGATTTTCCTCAACTCTGCTAGTTCTCTGGCTAGTCTGGCTTCTAAATGATTCTTCACCGCTTCCATCCATGTTAATCTCAGCCTTCTCTTTAGAAGACTTGTTGAATATTTTAATTTGATCTAAAAATGCAACACAACATTAATAACTTAAATATGACAGAGCCTCACCATAGAGAGGTGGAAAAACAAAACAAAACAAAACACACAAAAGTGAAAAAACTACAACCCACAAACCTCCACAAGCCAATCGATCAGAATCGCCCGCATACTCTGAGTGATATCACATTGCAGCATTTCCATGAAATTGGAGCAAGGCCTTTGCATGAGCTGAGGAAGCAAAACAACAGATCTTCAACCATTTCATAAAGTTACCAAAAAGGTCAAACATCATACAAAGGATTGACAAAATACATAGGACAGGAGTTCAGACTTGAAACACAGAAAGCTATTATAGGAAACATGGCGCTGAATTTAAACATAGTATTGTAGGTTTATTTCTATAGGTATGTCTTATTTACATGACAATAAATAAGGAGAAAATACTGGTACCAGGAATTTAAATGACATGATTCCATGATACCAACCTCTTGAACACGCAAGCATGTATATACATCTGCCGCGTAGAGGCTGCACATCTGAGGATTCTTCAAATCAGTATCAATATCTACAAATTTACTATCCTTTGGACACTCGTGGTCCTCACAAAAGTTCCCTCCAACTGCATGTTTAAGCCAAAATTGTATCACATGAGCAATCCAGTTATTTTCTTTTCTAAAAAAAAAAATGGTCCATGTACTAAAGAATACAATTCAACCCACTGAGAAGGCCATTATTGAAGTCCCTAAAGGATTCCTGCTAGCAAAATTATTTTACAAACTATGAGAAATAATATTGAAAAACCTCCGCTTTCAGTGCCTTCTGTTGCTGACTTGGATAGATGTAGTGAAAGATAGTAATCATAGTATGTGAATAAGAAGACAACATGAAAGCACAACCCAGACCTCTTTCTATAGTGCTCAATGAAGAAGGTTGTCTGGAACTTTGTTTTTCAAGCAAAGGATAAGATAGAGCAAAACTTGTTTTATTCATGCCATCACAAACACTATCAGCATTTTGTTGGTCTGGTAGTGGTTCTTCAGATTTTTCAGATATTCCGGTATCCTGTAATTTTGATATCCCCATTTCCCATATTTCTTCAGCCATTTTTGTTTTTCCTTCCACCTGGACCTCCGTGTTTTCTGAAGAAGCAACTGGGATCACCTTTGATTCCTTCCTACCAGTACACACTCTAACCTTTCTGCTGCTTTTAATCTGAAAGCATAAACAAGTTGATAAGTTGTTATTCATTCATTTGACTCAAGGGAAATCTATCATTTAACTTGAAACTGGAAAAAACAAACATGGTAATGATAAAAAAAAGTCTTTTAACCTGCATTTTTGTTGCATTGACACAGCTTTTATATGAATTCTGGCAGCAGATGTTACTGACATCCCTTAGGACTGCCCTCCTTTTATTTTGGAAAGATGCTGTGGGAGCACTATATCTATTTTCATCTGATGCTGCTGCCCTTTTAGAATTTCCTCGCAGGACCCGCACCTGATCTTGTTTGACTGGAGGTGGTCTCGGGGGAAGAGCACCACTAGTTGAGCTACATGCTGCAGCTCGAGCTCGGGTCATACGACCAATAGACCCTCTGTCAATCGGAATTGCTATGTTTTCCTTCATTATGTTGGACTTAGAGAAGGAATTACAGACGCAAAGGTCTTAGCTGGAACCAATCATCAAACCTGCAAATCCATGAGTCAAAGAATGTCATACAAAACATTTAAATCTGCCAAGTACCACTTGAACTAACACATAAGGCCTTTGAAGGTTATGCTTTTCTAAACTTCATGTTAGCTGAAACCATTACACAACAATGAGAACAAAGTTGGACGAGGCAGATATACATCATCTTCAGCTTTGGATGCAATCACTTTCTTCAACCAACAAAGGGAAATTTAAATGGTGACTTTTTGACTTGCAAGCAATTTAATCTCTAGTCTCCAACTCAAAACCCAAGAAAAAAACCAGTAAAAAAATCATCTCATTATGAATTACTTTTAATTGTCACCAAATTTAGATTTTTCTATAGCTACCTTCGTAAGTGGATTTTTATATTTAATGGCAACTTCATCATTCAGTAAGAAAAGGAGACTAGACGACCAGGGATTAGTCTCATACAGTCATAATCTGTTACCCCTTATCAAAGATGGCTTTACTTGACTCAAGGAAACATCTGTATAACAGAGAATTCATCAAACTGAGACCGTTTGCAGGAATTCAAACAGTTTCTTTACTTCTCCGTAGAGGATGTCAATATTTGCTCATTTTGTAGTTTTAGCAAACTCTCAACCTGTTCAATGATTCTATGTCCAGAAGGATCAATGGAAAGCACATGCTGCAAGAACCTGAAGCAAATTAAGAACTGGCATTAGATGTTCTTTTTTTCCTTTCATGGATGCGAGTTCCATGATCAACTAGGCACCTACATCTGCCTCTCCTTGTGACTTATTTTAGAGTTAATCATTTAGAATAAAATTTGGTCAGATGGGGCTTACATTTTGACAGATAACATGTTGAGAGAATTGTCATCCAGGATAAGCTAATACTTAACATTAAGCTCGTCAAGAACACTTCCTATCTTCAAAGTTCAGGCGCCAGATAAATTGAGAACTTCTAGAAGCATTCCTTTTTTTTCTCATAATGTATTTGTGCAATAACCAGAGCTACTTTATGTCTTGTACATAACAGAAAAACAATTCAAAAAAAAAAAAAAACACACAAAGAACCTTGTACAAGGAATTAACATCCCAGTAACAGACATTTTTGGAGCCGCTACTGACAGTCCGGATAAATGATATCCCACTGACTCTGTACAATGCACAGATGAAGGAGACAAGAAAAGAACTTTGACAAAATGAGCTAGAAATTTAACGATTCTGCCGAAAATAACAAAAAAATAAAATGCCCCATACGTAGGAAATAGAAGCAGAAAATAATTTTATCAACTTAAATAAGAGAATAATTAAATCCAACTGCTTCAAAATAGACAACATGCAACTTCCCAAACCACAAAGGGAAGCCGCCTAAAAAACATAAGAAATAAAGAATTGCAGAGAACAAAAGCAAAGCTCTCATCTCACCCATCCTACGGATTACATTCATCAAATAGCTCCAACCAACAAAACCCTGAAACATAAAAAATGTAAATCTAAAGCGCTTTGGCGAAATAAATTCAAGGAAATTAAAAAAAAAAAAAAAAAAAAAGACCCGTAGCCCATAAGACAAATGCAGGAAAAAATCATCTGCATTACGGATCTCCACCCTCCAAAAGCTATCCGCTTCAACATTTCAAAAAATCGATAAATCGAACTATTAAAGACATCAATCAATAGAAAAACATAAGGTAACAAACGTTAAAGGCAAAAAAAACAAACAAACAAACAAACAACAAACAAAAAAGGAAGAAGGAGAAGAAGAATCCAGAGGAATAAAATTCGAATACCCACTAACCTCTCTCTGCATCCCGAGCTAAATGGCCGGAATGGGAGAAAGGGATTCCGCCCAGACGACCATGCAAGCGAGAGTGAGAGTGAGATTCAGAGGAAAAGAATCCGCAGAGAGAAAAAAGGAAGAAACCGCTCCTTAAAATAACCGGAGCGTGAGCGGGACGGCATACAGTTCAAATCAAATTTCGCATAATAAAAAAAAAAAAAAGGAATAATTATGTCTCATAAATGATACGAAATTACAATAACCTCCTCATGTCGGAAGGAATTGTCAACCATCGCAATCCTAACGAATTACCCAAACTACCCCCACAGATTCAAAACACTTTTCCCGGTACTATCCAAATGCATGAAAGAAATTTTTGAAAAGCGAGGGTATTAATGTCTTTCCATCTCATTTCGCTGGCTGTTACGTTAATCACTCTCGGGTTAAAATTTTGAAGTGAAGGCAAAAGTGTAAATCACCAGATACAAGGGCATTAAGACAAGAGAATCTTTAAATGCAAAACCGAGGTGGGCCCCATTGTCGTCGAATCGAACGAATCGTGGCCCTAGAAGCTTATCGAGATGAGGCCAAATTACGGGAACGCCCTCAGTTTGAAAATTAAAAAAGGGTACCTTTACACGTGATCTAGCAACTTCACATCAGAATTTACAAGAGTGACCTTCACTACAGGCGTCCAGAGTGGCATTAGAATCGACGAACCGAACGACGACGTTAACACTTCCAAGGCGGACTGGTTCGTGACCGGAACCGGTATCGGACTCGGCTCCGGTCAACCAGGATGAGTTTGACTCACCCAGTTTCCCAAAAACACGTGTCGTTTAAATACGGTCTGCTCAACTTGAAGTGAGAATGCAATAAAAAACACAAAATATTTATTGGTGAAATAATTTTTACGCAAATATTGACTATTAGTAGCCAAAAACATTGACTACTTATTTGACTTGATAGCCTGAAAGCATTCGACCAGGCCTTGTTAGTGAACCCGAAGGGGTTAATAAAGGTTATTACACTATCTCCCGGAGGAAAGTGAAAGTGAAAGTGAATTCCAAACCAAATCTTGGTTCATTTACTTTCACTCATTCGCTTGACGGTCTGTGTCCTGCTAGTCGACCTTCCCTCACTCAACCTTCTTTGCTTTCCCTCTTTTGCTCCTCTCTCTTTACCGGTTGCTGGAACCTTGTCTCGACGTTCTCCGCTTCCCCTCTTTCGCCTCTCGCTCTTTGTTGGCTCATCGTGTTGTCTTCTCTCACCGTCTCACTGAACCCTCTCGCTATCATAGAAACCTCTTTCCATCTCAACTCCTTTCTTTCTTCTTCTTCTCGCCTTCTCAATTATTCTCTTTCTTCCCTCTCTAGCCATCCGAATGCTTTTGTGCAAGAACTATAGGATCTTCGAGGATATTTTTTATTATTATATATTAGATTAATCCACAAACCCTCAATAAATAAAAGATACTTATAAATGTTTAAAAAAAGTTATTTGTCACAATGAGATAAAGATTAAGACACTAAACATGTCACTAAGCTAAAAAAATCCATCCGTTATCAAATTTTGTACCAAAGTCTTTTTATTTTTTATTTTTATAATTAATTCAAACTAATAATTTTATTTTACTTCAAAATTATATTATTAATTTTCATTACTCTAAAATCTATCTTATGTTATTAATAAAATACCATATTTATTTATTTATTATATTCATTACTGTTTATTATTAAACTAAGAATTTGATCAAGTATCTAGACGTTATAAAAGTAAACATTTTTGTTTGAGTATTATATATTTTATAATTAATTAAAAATAATTTAATTTTAACTCATAATTATTATATTAATTTAGACTAAACTACAATCTATCTTAAATTATTAATAAAATATCATACTTAATTATTTATCACATTAATATATTTTAATATTATATTAAGTTACTAATTTAAGAGTGATAATTAATATATTGTTAAACTAAGAATTTGATAAAGTATCTAGACATTATAAAAGTAAATATTTTTGTTTGAGTATAATATATTTTATAATTAATTGAATTAATAATTTAATTTTAAATCGTAATTATTGTATTAGTTTAGAATAAACTACAATCTATCTTAATTTATTAATAAATAAACTACTTAATTATTTATTATGTTAATATATTTTAATATTATATTAAATTACTAATTATAAAAGTAACCATGTTTGTTTAGGTTTATTATTAGTTTAGGTATATTATAAAAAATAACTTATTTTCTTGTTTTTGATATCACTAACACAAGAAAGTATTTTTCGGTATACTTTATATCGAACATACTAACATGAAAAAGTAATTTACTTTCCATTTCACTTTCATTAGTTCATTCACTTTTCCTTTTCCCCTTTAATACACTAACCCCCCAAGGTTGCCCGAGTTAGATTGGGAAAAAAGGGCTCAAATCAAACCGTGTGGCTTCGTAGAGTTCTTCGTGTGCATCAAACAATACATACCAAAATCAACTTAAACCTCAAATTAGGTAAAACAAACATGATTACAACACAATAAGTAATTTAATGTATAATTAAAATATATTAATATATTAATTAATTAAATTGGATATTATATTATTTTATGATTGCAGTTTATTGCACATTAATACAATAATTATGTGAACCAAATAACTGTGCACATGATTAATTATAAAAAATTAATAAATAAATAGGAAATTTTGATAAATTGCTAATTTTAACACACTATATTTTTATGTATTATTGCATCGTCCGGAGGAAAAGCAGTACTAGAGGCGGTTGGGGCGGAGTAAATTGCATCGTTCAAAAGAACAATAGGCTAAAAATAGGATTTGCAAGTTTTTTTTATAAAAAAATCGCACATGCGAAACTCACATGCTGTGCGGGACGGGGCATCCAAGGGGGAAAATAATTCCCCCCCTCAACTTAGGTATCTGGGCGGTTCTATGCCGCATCGGCGAGAGCGGTGACCGGCTGATCTGACGGTGGCAACAGGCGATGGTAGGGGGCGACTACAACAAGAGAGGGTTTAGAGCAGTTGCTCTGGCTAGGGTATGACTAGGTGAGGGCGACGGCGACGAGAGGCAGAGTAGGCGATGCGCGGGGGAAGGATTAGGCGACGACGAGAGGGAGAAGGGAGATGGAGGCCGAGAGTGAGAGAAAAAAATTCGGAGGAAGAAGAGATGAGGGAAGGATGAGACCGAGAGAGCGAAGGTGCGGGAGAGAGACCGAAAAAAAAAATCAACGACGGTTTGAAATGCCTCACCCCACTTCATCCGGATGATTCGCAATATACTGTGGAACCCAGATTCCTGAAATAAAACCATGGAGATGATTTTCAGATTCATCTTAGTCATCTACATGACTAGAACATTGGTGTTTCACTAACAATGTCAGGAGATGAATTTAGTAATATGGCTAATATATTCAAGATATTTGATCTCACTAATCTATGTGAGACTATTCCTTAACACTCTCTCCTCACATGTAATCATATGGATAATTTAGGGAAGAGGTTTTCTAAGATGGTTAGCCAATTTGGGATGAGCCTTGTACCCAACTTTACATTGTATTCCAAAAGGTACTCATAAGTTGGCTTCCACCCCTAACTATACGTAGAGCCAAAAAAAAAAAAAACATACACGTGAGCTGGTGTGTCAAAGGCTCAAATCAAACCCCGTGGCTCACCAGGAATATTCCCGTACTCAGTAATTTCTATACAGACATGACATATAGATTGATCTAACGTAAGAAAATTGGTAGAAAAGATCATAATTAAAATCAACTTTCAACACAACAGTAGAGAGAGAGAGAAAGACTTAAACGTTACCAAACGGTGTAAAACCGTCAGTCGCACATGCGACGGCGCTTCTGTGATTTGTTGGTCGTCGAAGCTTCTGGTGCTCTTTCTTTCCTGTTTCGCTTCTTCATCGTTTTTTCAGGCCAGTCACTGCCAACAGTTGATGCAGAAATGAGGTTTTTGTGGTCCACCGTTAATGGTAATCAATTTGTAAACAGGGGAAGTTTGTTCGTTTTTTTTTTTCTCCACAGAAATAGGAAGAACGGTGAAAAAGGGCAAGCATAAAGATTTCTCTCAGCAGCCAAATTCCCATGCCGTATCAAATTCTCGCCAGCTGCGAGTGGTGGTTCATGATTTAGATTCGAATTCTCTGGAACTATGCTCTGTACGTAATTGACGCTTAATTGACGCATGACTTGCTAATCTGACGCTCTTTCTTTTTTCGGTAAACCTATCTGATGCATATCTGCTCAGTAGTTTTGCTTCTCCGTTACATATTGTTTAACCTTGTCCGTTAAAGATAGCAGCCATCTTTTAGTTAAGCACAGAGGGAGAGAATCGGGTTTCTCCGTCAAACGCACATAGCTCGGTGAAACGCTGAAAAATGAAAAAATCTGCGGTAAGGCACTGATTGCTGACTGTATTCCGAAAAGGAAGATGAGTCAGGGACGCACTGATGCCATTGATTGAGGTCACCCGGCCTGAGGAATGCGTGATGACAAAATTTTGTTGCTTTTATTTTAATCCTCTGAATAAAGGACAAAGAACCTTATAAAGAGATATTCAAAACAGATTGCGCCCTTTCTTTCTGGAGCAACACTGCAGACGAGATTCGTAGGATAGACAGGCTCATATATAATATAAGGAACAGCTTTTATTGTAATCTACTGCTGTCCTGTGGGTTTCTCTTGGAGTTATTCTACTGTCCTGTGGTTTCTCTTGGAGTTATTCTGGGCAGGGTTTGTTTACTTTCGAGGCGGCTTCTAGAAATCAGATAAAAAGGCATTTGATGTGGTCAAAATATTGATGCTGCAAAGGTGTTTACCTTTTATGGCTGGTTTGGAGCTTATTCATCTTTTGAGAGGATGATGACTGCGGTTGTTGAAAGTATCGGTAGCTGAGTAGTTATCTTTAGCTAAGTTTGGTGGTTCCTTCAGTAAAAAACAGAGGAAGGTAGTTTTTTGTTTTGTCCTCGTGATGTTTTTCTCGCGTTTCTATTTTATACGCCATCTTATGATCGGGTGATCTTCCAGGAGAGGAGAAAGAGACAAGCGAGGAGGAGAGAAGAGAAGAGAACATGGGGACTTTTGCAAAGCTTGCGAGGAGGGCTTTGGAAACTGATACACCGGTCATGGTTCAGGTAATGAATCAGCAACCAATATGATTAATTTGTCATTGTTTGTTGATGAAGCCAAGGGTTTTGTGGATTCCCAGGCCCATATGGAGATGCATGCATGGACAGGGATGACTATGTGCTTGTTACATGCGTGCTCTGTACTGTCTTTCTTTATGGAATGATTTTGATCCCGACTCAAGAAACTTTCATTTTTGTAGATACAAGAATTGATTGGGGGAGCTAAGGATGCGATTTCTCTGGCTCAGGTTTTCTTTGTCTTGACAACTACATTTCTTTTTTAAAAATCTTACCTGTGGATCCATAACATTGTTCGGGTATTTGCCGATGCATTTGGTCCTAGTAATGTTTTTTGAATGTAACTCGTGTTGTTTTTTTTTTTTTCTAGGCATCGTTCCTCTGTTTGAACCAATGAACATTTTTTTTGAAAGTTTGCTAGTAGTAGTGTTGTCTGTATTACTTTGGCTCCTAAACATGGTGGATTCTTGAAACACCTTAGATATTTTGTGGGTTGCCAGCCTCTTTATCATGTTCAGAGATGCCGATTAGCTGTTTTATACATAGGAATTTGAGGATGTGTAAAATCTCTGGAAAGGTGGTTATGGCAATGGTTGGAGATCATGAATACTATGTATTTTTTAGGTTTGCTAGAAGAAGTTGTAAAACATTGTTGCATAGCTTGAAAGAATCCAAATCTGTGGCCTGACTTTAGCTTTCATGCTTTCAAGCGGTATATAATATAGCAATTTGAGTAGCAGCTGTATTACTCTGCATCTGAATGGTAAAAAATAAAATAGAAGGCGAAGAATATAGTTTTATGTGTCTGTCTTTTAACCGTTAGCAGTAATTATCATGTTGATTATTTTTTATTTGCATTGCTGGTAAAGTCAATCGTGTGTAGAATTTTGATTAACTCTCTTGCAGTAATGATTTTTTTTGCCTTTGAAGCTATATGAAAGCTGCAAGGTATCCACTTTGTCAAAATTCACATCAGTTGTTTCTAAACTTTAAATTTAAAATATTTTAACCCTGGTGCTTCTTAGTGACATTCAATTATGTGTAAAGGATAATAAGCACCATGCTACTGACACCCTTCTTTTCTGGATGTTCATCTGCTGAGGCCTTTAGGGCTGGGATATTGCTGCTTTATCATTTTCTAGCATCTAATAAAACATTCAATTTCTTGAATATACCGATAGTCATCTCAATACCATTGCAGTTATATTGCAATTTCAATGCTTCATAGCATTTTAAGTTTGGTAACTTTTAAGTTACTATGGCTTTCTATCATTGTCAATCTCTTGTTGGAAACCAAATGAAGATATTATTTAAGAAATATCAATGTGCTGAGTATATGTCTCTTTTT
Organism: Aristolochia californica; assembly: GCF_029961685.1. Lineage (NCBI taxonomy): Eukaryota > Viridiplantae > Streptophyta > Magnoliopsida > Piperales > Aristolochiaceae > Aristolochia > Aristolochia californica. The sequence goes on along the minus strand of NW_027181815.1, from coordinate 11,001,536 downwards.
CATTTTGGCCTGAACTGGTGGAGTTGAAATTTTATGCTTCAAACACTTGTTTTTTCCTCCTTGTGGGGAGAACAAAACTACTATCATGCTGAATGATATGAATTTGCTATACTATTAAGTTACCATGACGCTTGATTATTGTCAATCTGTCTGATGGAATTCAAAAGAAGACAATTTCCAGGTACTTATAAAAACTTGTATCAGTTGAGTATCAATCATTACTTGGCCGTATGTCCTACTCCCTATCTGTTTAAATGCTGCCTCATCATTCAGTTGTTAGAATCAGTTGGCCTAAGTCCAATCTGGTGACCATGTCTGTGATGTTGGCTAGCATTTTTGAGCATGGAGTAATATAATGATTGAATATAGACTTCAGGCATGGAAAAGAGAATATTTCAACCAATAGAAAATAGTTGGCAAAAAAATGTTTATGTGACGATGTTTATCTTGTTTGGATCTTATGCAGGGTGTTGTGCACTGGCAACCTCCAGCTACTGCTCTAGACAAGGTCAAAGAAATTGTTTGTGAACCTTCAGTTAGTCGATATGGTTCCGATGATGGTATACCAGAACTTAGAAAAGCATTAATTGAAAAGGTATAAATTTGGATTGGGTGTAGGGTGCATAGTTTATGCTTTTTGCCTTGAATGACATGTTTCTTAGGAGTGTGTCTACTGCCCAGGAACTGGGTACCATGTTGAGCACAGGAATGTGAAATATGTGTCACACGATGCAGCCCAATACAAAGTGCCATCTCTATTAGATCTAATATGCACATCCAACAAGTATCACATTACACACAATGTGCATTCGCAATATGAAAAAGCATGATCAGAAGTTCAGATAATTTGCATGTTTGTTTTTTTTGAAGACCAGGGCTGTATTTATCCAATATTTTAAAAATATTTTATATGTTTTCATGAATGTGGACTGATAAGCATGTTGTCAAATCTGATTCTGGTCCTGAGAGTTAGAAGTTACGGTTACTCACATTTGAGAAACCCGTCTTTATCATAGTGGAAGAATACATTGTTTTAACTTGTTTACTATTGACAATTTCATAAACTGCTCGAATTATGTGCTTTTTGGAAACACCGAATAATAAGAATCTCACAGGGCATGTCTATTTAACTATATTAACTTATTAATGTGTGTTTCCAGTTGCGCCGGGAGAATAATTTGCACAAGTCCTCAGTAATGGTGACAGCTGGTGCTAACCAGGTATCTTCATTTTCAACTTTGACCTTTGAAAATGGTGAATGCTTCCTCGTAACAACATGTGAATTATCCATGCATGCTGCAATTAAGTTACATTTTAATCGAAATTTTGTATTTTGATATCTTCACTAGCTTCTGTGGATCAATTATTGTAGAAGCAATTAGCTCTCATGCCAAAGTTATCCGGTTTTCTGGGGGAAACTGAGTTTTGTTAATATTTCTGGAACTTAAGAAACTTTTGTCTCTGATCTACAGGCATTTGTTAATCTGGTGCTTGCTCTGTGTGATGCTGGCGATTCTGTTGTAATGTTTGCACCATACTACTTCAATGCATACATGTCCTTCCAGATGACAGGCATAACTAACATACTGGTGGGTCCTGGTGATCCAAAAACACTTCAACCAGATGCAGGTGGGAGACTCCTTACCTTTAGTTTTATTGATTGAAGTAAAATGTGAATTAAGAGAGTGTAAATATTCAATAATATTAGTTTTTTTAGGTTGGACAACTGAGAATTAATATCTCAATTATTTAATGCTGTAAGCTTCTGGCTCCCTGAAAAGGAAATTGATGCAAATGGATCGAACCTATATAATAGTTTTAGTGGTTTTAATATATATAGTGAATTATTTTCTGTGTATGATCTTTTCCTTAATTTGTTGGCTGTTGGTTTTAGTCTAAGCTGCCAAGAATTTTTTCTATAATCTCTAATAACATAGCCTAGCGGTGACATGAATGCATGGGGAAATAGCAGTATTGATTAGATCTGCTGTTTATTGTCTGGACCAATCCTATTTTTTTCTTTTACACTTTTTTTTTTCTTCTGAAATTGCAGATTGGCTGGAGCATACTCTCGCAGGAGAAGAGAATAAACCTATCCCAAAGCTTGTCACTGTTGTCAATCCAGGGAACCCATCTGGGACCTACATTTCTGAGCAACTTCTCAAGGTAATCTGTCTTTAAACCTTTTTTCTTCACAGTGCACATGTTGTTTTCTATATGAGCTTATGTACTCAATTTCATACACACTTGAGTAAAGGCTGCATATTTGGTATCATCTATTTTGTTTTTGACTAATTATCTTCTTCCCGTTACGTAGAGAATCTCAGAACTCTGTCTACGTGCTGGTTCTTGGCTTGTTGTGGATAATACCTATGAGTAAGTTAATGATGGCTGACTGACTTTGGGAACATAAATCAACTGGCATCCTGTTGTCGATCTGTTTTCCATATATAAAGTTATGAACTTTCAGTCATTCCTCTTGTAGTAGGTGACTAAGGTGATTCTTGCAAAGAAGTTACTCCGTGTAGGTAGAACCACTTGTTGCCATGTCACAGTCCATTCACAAAGTAGACAGAAGCTTTGTCCATGTATTAAAATTTTCAGGTTTGTTTTGTGAATATTTATTTGCTGTGACACATGCAATTGCTCTCACAACTTGCAGATACTTTATGTATGATGGATTGAAACATTCATGCATAGAAGGTGATCACATAGTCAATCTCTTTTCTTTTTCTAAAGCATATGGTATGATGGGATGGCGAGTTGGATATGTAAGTACTGCTTTCTGGTCTTCTCTCTCCCCTTTGTTGAGCATTGATATTCTAGTTTGTTTTATTTGTCCATTACATAATCTGGTCCATATCTTTGCTGTGCCATGTGTCTGTTAATATCAAACAGTCTCTTTGTTTTTATGTATATTTTTATCTGCAGAGTTTCATGAATAAACTAATATAATATTTTTATGCAATATTTACAGTTTGAATATAAAGTTGAAAAGATTCATTTGTACGAAATAATTCACTATGTATCAATAGTGGTAAAATTAGCATTGAAACATCAAAAGAGGAAAGGTTGAAATACAATAAAAGTTCACTGAAAGAATACACATCAAACATCAGTTTATGTTTTGATTTTATTTGAATCTTTGTAGTTTCGAAATTACTGACACAAAGATCTTTCAAAATATAACACTCACGGAATTTTTCTAGGTGCTGAAGGTGAAAGTTTGACCCTGGAATTGATTGGCTGTATTTATATACATTGTTAACATGATGGTAGTTAGCAAGTCCTGAATAACAGCTTTGTAGCACTTCCAGTCTTGAATACTTCGTAGGAATTCAGAACAGTGGGTCTTGCTCTAACACTTAATTAAGGACATTATGCCAGGGAGATTTTTGTCATTTCCACATTTAACTGCAGTTTTGTGCCGTGCCATTATAGATAAGAATCAATATCTCCAGTACCCATGGGGAGAGGGCATCCTAGTCCATTTGGGACTTCCTTGCATGTCAAGTATCCCTTTTGCAATGCCTGTTGAATGTAGTTCTGCCTTGATTCTCATTGAGGGACCTGTCTATTCTAAAGTCATCAGCTCCCTGGTCATTTGCTTTTATCCATTAGATCCACGCCTTTCTTTGAACCATGGCTACCTTAAAACTACTTAGGAAAGGCTAATTCTTCTGTCTGTTTGCGGCAAGGCATTGTAGATGGACCTGCAACATACTGGATGGGCTGCAGTCTGTCTTCTTGTCACCATATCAATTATTGGAGAAATATGTTCTCATGCATTGTTCTAGTAAATTCCTTCTGCTTTTAATAGCGTTTTTTTTATATTAAATAACTCTGCTTGCAGATTGCTTATCCATCTGAAGTAGAAGGCTTTCGGGCTCAGCTTCTGAAAGTCCAAGATAACATACCCATCTGTGCCTCCATTATAGGGCAACATTTGGCCCTTTATTCTCTTGAAGCAGGACATGATTGGATCAAAGATCGAGTGAAGGGTCTCGTCAAGAGCAGAGATATCCTCCGAGAGGCTCTTTCTCCTCTAGGTGAAGATGCAGTAAAAGGAGGGGAAGGTGCCATCTATCTTTGGGCAAGGCTTCCTGAGAAATACTCCAATGACTTTGAGGTTGTCCGCTGGCTTGTAAAGAAGCATGGGGTTGTTGTGATTCCAGGAAGTGCGAGTGGTGGGCGTGGTTATATTCGAATATCTTTTGGCGGACTGAAAGAGGCTGACTGTGAGGTGGCTGCGGGGAGGCTGAGGAAAGGTCTGGAAGAACTGGTGGGGGATGGAATGGCGTGATGATCAACCAAGTTAGGGGCCATTTAGCTTTGGCATTTGAATTCATCAACCTCCATTGGGTATATTATATACATACAAAATTATCAGTTCATCTCAATAAAATGCTTCCTATAGGATCAGGCAATGATTGAATAAAAGGGAAAATGGCATATTTTCAATTTCAACATAAAGGTTTATTAAGTTTAACCATAACCGGATTCCCAAATGAAGTCTAAAACAAGGTTTGTGACTAAAATTCAAGTTCCTACTTTGTTGTACATATTTCAGGTCTCTTACTGTCTGGAATAAACAATCTAGACTAAATGATGCTCAAATGAAGGAAAAGCGACCAAATAGCTGGATAAATAGTAAATTTATCAACAACAAGTTCAAAGTAGATATTAAAGACAATGAATGCTGCTCTCTTTTACAGGTTTCTGCTCCAGGAGTCAGGCTTCTGTAGAACTCAATCTTATTGTCCTGCGTGATGTTTCTGAGCAGCTTATCCCCCGCTTATGGCAGTTACTCTCTGCACGGGATAGGACCCATCGGCCTGCGGTTTTGACTACCAAATCATGAACAAAAGTAATTACAGAAAAAAAATTAAATTAAGGAAAAAATAATGAAAGCGAATTACGAAAGAAAATTCAGAAAGAGGAACTGCGACCTACTCCGACGAACTCAAGCTCGATCTCGGGCGTCTGTAGTTCTGATGGGAGAGGAGTAGTGGCAGGGGTTTGGGAGCAAGAAACGGATAATTTACAGCATGCAGCTGGACCTGGATGAAGGAGAAGAACAGAGTTTCTTGCTGTTGAATAGATGATGATAGGAAGGGAAAATGCATCAGCTCTTTCTTCTTCTTCGTCTTTTCTGTAGAAAGAGAGGCTTTGTTCTGAAAAAATATTACAGGCCAAGACTGAGATCGGTGCTAAACGTGAATAGTGGCGGGAGAGGGGTTCGAAAAAATTAAAAAAGAAGAAAAGTTGAGCACGGGAGACAGCAGAAAAGGGTCAATTTAGTCTTTTTTAATTAAATAAATTTAATTCAAAAAAATTTAAAATGATAAAGTTGATAAATTATTAACTTCATAAAGAATAGGTAAGAATTTAAAACCAAAGTTGGGACTTGGGGAGGGAGGAACAACCCCTTCCTCTTAGTTTAAGCATCCCTCTATCAATGAGAGATATAGGGAGGGGGGACCCTCTCATTGATTGGACTCCTTTATCTCTATTCTTTTTTGTAGACTTAGTTTGGTTGATTTGCTGGATTTAGCTGTTCAATTATAAAATTTGTTGGGTCACATTGCAACCGGTGAGACTCGTCTTCCCTTTTCTGGTCGATTCTCGGCAAGTTTTTGAATTAGGAGGGTATCCACCCCCCCGGGGTGCCCACCGAACGTTTAAACGTCTGCATCATCTCATGCCTTCAGCAGAAAAAAGAAGAGCTTTCCAAGCCTCTAACGGTTTATTCTTGGTTAATTTCAAACCACCGAGTGCTGCAGAAGCGAGAAGGCAAGCCGACAACTACCTGCCTACGTTCCTCCCCCCTCATCGATTGTGCGACTGTTTGGGAATCCTAGCTGCTTGCTCAAAACCCTAGATTTCGAGAAATGGTCAGTCCGCTTGCAGGCCTGCAAGATCATCTCAAATTGGCGAGGGAATATGCGCTCGAAGGTCTTTATGATTCCTCCATCATTTTCTTTGACGGCGCCATTGCTCAGATCAACAAGTAATCTCTACTTCGCTCTCGCTTCCTCTTTCGATTTGGGTTTTAGCTCAAGGGACAGGGGGAATGTGGGGTTCTTCATCTACTGATTCATGAAAGAAATGGTGTATTCTGGGGTCCTTTATTTTTTGCCTTTTTTCTTTTCATTTTCTTTTGAAACTATCATTTTTGGTTTTCTCAGTGTTTCTTTTTTTCTCCCATTTCGGCTGTATGATTTATTCTTTACTATCTTTAGGCATCTAAGCACCCTGGATGATCCTGTAGTTCGTACAAAATGGATGAACTGCAAAAAGAGCTTGTCGGAGGAAATCGAGATCGTAAAACAGTTAGATGCGGAGAGAAGAGCCTTTAAAGAAGTTCTCGGGATGGTCCGACGCCCTCCTTCCCCCCCGATTCCTACTAAATCTTTTGTTTTTCAACCACTCGATGAGTACCCATCTTCCTCAGGGGCTCCCATGGATGATCCTGATATTTGGAGACCGCCCAGCCGGGATGGCAGTCAACAGTATGGAAGCAGAAGACCAACAAGGGCAGGGCAAGCCGGTGTTAGAAAATCTTCTCAGGACGCTTCATGGGGCCGTGGTGCATCAAGAGCTGGACCAGCTACCCGTGGAGCAAAGTCAAATGCCTCAGGTAGAGGCTCTGGAGTGCGAGCATCTGCTGCATCTGGACTGCCTGGCAGAAAAGGCACTGCTGGCAAATCCAATTCAGGGAAAGCAGATTCTGTGGTAATTCGTTACCTAATTTTTTCTATCTATTTGTGGATGTTCAGTTTTCCGGATAACAGTATAACAACTGGTATAGCTTTAATATTCTCCATGTATTCTGCTCACTTATGGTACCACCATGCATTTTACAATAGTTTCTGAATTCTTTAAGGAGCAGTTGCCCTGAAACCTATTACATGGAAAAGCTAACATTCATTTCTTTCTGTATGCTACTACTGTAAAGTTTGATCCTTGCAGGAGTTACTATCTTAAATTACGTTCAAGGTCACTATGCTTCTATATCACTAGAAGGAATACACTAAAAGGAACAGGCTGTTGTGATGGCTTTTTGAACCTTAACATGGCAAAGTTGATTTATATTAAAAAGAGCATGACATAGTTGAAATGGAAAGAGGAGGTCTATTATAGAGCTCCAGGAATGTTCAAGAATAAGAAAGAAAGGGAAATGACTCTTGGTTACTGCATCCTGTGCACTCTGTTTTTTTAGTCTCAAACACAAATTGCAGTTTTGGGATTTCCTTTTTCTAGTTTCTCCACTAATTTAATATTTAATTGTGGTAGACTTGTTTCTTTTGTTAGATAGAATTTGCTAAATATATGATAGGAAGCATTCTTAAAAAACTCCACTCTAGTATCTCTCTCTTTTTTTTTTTTTTTTTTCCGGCTAAGGCTGCTGTAATGGGTGCCATTTTGTATTGCTAACTTGGGAGTTTTATTCATAAAGTTGTGCAACAGCATGCATGATACCCGCTTCAAAGGAGCCCCAAATAGTTGTTGTTGATCTTTGTTCACTAATTCATGCAGTATCAAAAAGGAGTTTGTATTGTTTGCTCAGAGTTCAGTTTGAAGCTGGCAAATATTTGTTGAGACAACTTTTTTTTTTTTTTTTTGCATGATTGAATAAATGTTTTCTCATAGAATGTGAAGGTGACCGTATATCCAAGCAAATGAGCAGCAGAAGAATTGTCTCTGGACAATCAATTTTGTCTATTTCTATATTTTGGTCCACTGGGGTTTTCTTCTTGCAGGTGTTGGCTATGCTTGTTGTTTTTCTTTCATATTCTATGTAAGGTACTATTTGAATTACTTATTCTGCTTGTTTGTTTTTAGGGTGGTGATGCTGAAGAGGGGAAGTCAAAGAGACCACAGTATGAAGGTCCAGATCCTGAATTGGCTGCAATGCTTGAAAGAGATGTTCTCGAGACTAGCCCTGGGGTTAGATGGGAGGATGTTGCCGGATTGAAGGAAGCCAAAAGACTTCTGGAAGAAGCTGTGGTCCTTCCTTTATGGATGCCTGAGTATTTTCAGGTACTCAGATGCCCCCCCCTTTCAATTAGTGGGTGTTAGTTAGTTGTTTTGGATAGTCTTAAAAAACAGAAGAGTATATTTGGAGTTTAACTCTTATTATGCCTAATGCATTTCTCTTCACGAGTACTTGTAGATATTGAATGTTTAGATATTTCGGGCCTAGAAAGATATTTCGGGCCTAGAAAGATATTTCGAGCCTAGAAGAGTATATTTTGGTTGCTATCTCTCTCTCTTTTTTTGGCTGTTATCTCTCTCTTTTTTTTGGCAAGTCAAAAGAGGGCCTGGGACTATAAGATAGGTTTGGATACACATCTTTACTACTATTGAAGTTTGATGAACTTCTTTCTTTCTGATTACAACAGTTGTTCAAATTAGATGAAGATAAAAATTTGTCCAGTAGTGGGTTTCGAGTTGTTGTTGTTATCTGCGCCCTGCTGCAATCAAATCTCCTAGGTTTAGTTTCAATGAAACATATAGGGATAGGCACGTGAAGAATGTCGATTTTTTTACCATCTCAATAAGAAATAAAGAAATGAGTTTTCAGAAAAAAAATTATATAGATATTTTTAAAAAATTTATATAGAATGGAAACATGTTATCCTTATATCATGATTGTACCTTAGACTATGCTATCTTCTTCTGTCTCTTTTGTTGTCACACAGAGGGGCACTGTTACACCAGTTCATTGTCTAGAGGCCAAGTTTTTACAGTTGACTCTTTCTGATGGTGAGAGTTTGACGCAATATCCAGTAGAAAGTTGAAAAAAATAGTACACAGCAACATTTTAGTTGTTTTTATTGAGAATGGAACAATTTCATGTCTCCACATGCAGTAGGATTCTATATATTGTGTTTGGGAACCATTGTTGGTTAATAGTTACTGGAACATGGAACACTGAACTAGCAAAATTTCCATAAAATAATCGAATTACCTAGTCCCTGGCTTTGTGGTTGCATTTGGTAAGACATTTTGTGTGCAAACGTGGAAGGGAAACAAATGATATGGTTATCAACTAGGTCTTGGTGTCATTGCTGATTTCAAAGTTGATGAAGTGTAGAATCCAACAACAAAGTTTTCAGTTTCATATTTGCTGCTATCAGTCCAGGTTTTAGAGGACGAATTACATTCAAATGCTCAATGTGCCTTCCATTTTGGATGCAATGTCCTGCTAAGAAACTTAAGATTTCATTATGCGAGTACCTATTGGAGGAAGTTAAGGTCAAATAAAAAATAGCCACTCCAAAGTCGTCAGATAACCCACCTGTTCTAGTGTTGTGTAACATTGAATATTCACATTTAGTTCTATTAACAGTTATTTTAGTCCTTCATGGTACTTTTGTCTATAATAAATGGGCAATATGTTTTTCTTTCTGGTAATCTGATTTGAGATCCATTGTTGACATATGCCTGAACAAAGTGCTATTTAGTCTAGTTTTCTGTGTCTGTTTCGGATTCTTTTTAACTTTTTGGATGGTGGCATCTCTCTATGAGTTACTGTATATATCTGTGGTAGATATGACAAAAAAAGAGTTCTCTGCACTAGTTGGATTCTTTATAATTATTTGGTGTCAGAAACCAATTTTGGTCAACGTTGACGTTTGGTTAGCCTTATAGTGTTCTCAACATTTGTTCAATCTTTTATACTTCAAGGGCAAGTTTTGAATGTCAACCAATATTTGCAAAACCTGTTTGTTTGGAATACTGTCAATCCCCTGTGTTTTTGAGCAAAGTACTGTTTCTATTTGACTAATCCATTCTTCTAGTTAAGAAATTAGTCTTTGGATATCTGAATAAATTAATTAGATGACCCCTAAGGTGGAAAGATTAGTGGAGTAATTGAAAAAGTTCTATAGAAAATCCTGAAGTTCAAGAAATCTTAAGCTTAGAGACACAAATCTTAAATTACTCTCATGGATTCACTTTTAGCATTTTTGTGGAGGAAAAGAAAGGACAAAGAGTTCAGAAATTACTACTCTCTTTTGGTTCCCCTTTTAAAGAATTTAAATTTATTTTATTTTTTCTGTTTCTGCTTTTGTAGTTACTATCTATTTATTCTTTTGTGCAAAGGGCTTTTTATAACTCTCAGCATCACCGTTATACAGAGTTCTCCCAGTTACATTGGGGCCGCATGTATGAAGACTCCTTCATTTGCTTCTATCATTTTTTGACTCTTTGTTAGATGATTGCGGAGCATGCTCACATAAGATTTAGTAACGATTCATGCTGTGATGTTTGACGTCGGTGTAGCCCTCCTATACTGGCATATCTGACAATTTCTCCCAGTTACATTGGGGCCGCATGTATGAAGACTCCTTCATTTGCTTCTATCATTTTTTGACTCTTTGTTAGATGATTGCGGAGCATGCTCACATAAGATTTAGTAAGGATTCATGCTGTGATGTTTGACGTCGGTGTAGCCCTCCTATACTGGCATATCTGACAATTGCTTAAATGATTAAATAGAGCCAAAGGCATATAGGTAGCTAAAAATTAATGAACTCGAGTAATTTTAGTTTTAAATGTAGAGATTACAGTTTTCTTTTTAAAAATGCGACTTTACCACAAAAAGGGGTCAGAACTGTAGTATGAGTGGCATTCATTATTGCCTAGGATAATTTGTGTGTCCTAACCCTAGGAGAAGTGCCTAGCTGGAAGGCTAAGCAGAATGCTCGACAACATTATGCAATCATATTAGTCTAGTTTCAATGAGAGTTTATTTCAGGGTAGTACTGGTTAGGAACTATGAGTTGCTTTTAATTGACTTCAATAAACTACAAGTTGATGAGGCTTACAAAGGTGCCCCTTACTGATTTGACTTATCTGGTAAGCATGTTTTTTCTAGTCTAAGTGCTTGCAAAGTAGATAAAAAATTCTTCAATGTCATCATTCTGGAAAAAAAGTGTGCAACTCTTGAAGGCAAACTATTTTGATTGTAAATGACTTCATGCCTGTATTTCATGGAACACGTGCAGGAGGCATGGAATGGAGATTAAGTTTACTACACCATGCTTCCAGAGAAGCTACTTTAGAAGCTGTCATCCTCAATTGAGGGAGCATTACTAAGGATAATTTAGTTAGTGCTTTCATATTCACTCGTCTCAGGGAAATTTAGTGAGTCAGCCCAGATCTATGCAGAGTTCACTCATCTTAGGCAAGCCATCTCAATTTTGGGTTGCCCAAGATCAGACCCTGTAAAGACTGAAAATCTGAGAGGGAAGACGCCTGCTTTGTTGTCACTCTCTCATTCTCTCTACTGTCTAACTCTTCTAAGTTGTTTTTGCTTTTATCTCATGATTTTGTTACTTAATATTGCATTGGCCACTAAATTCATTTACTTCTGCTCTGTCACAGGGTATTCGTCGTCCATGGAAAGGGGTGCTTATGTTTGGTCCTCCTGGTACAGGGAAAACTCTTCTTGCCAAAGCAGTTGCCACAGAATGTGGCACCACATTTTTCAATGTTTCATCCGCCACATTAGCTTCCAAATGGCGTGGTGAAAGTGAGCGCATGGTCAGATGCTTATTTGATCTTGCAAGGGCTTATGCTCCTAGTACAATTTTCATTGATGAGATTGATTCACTTTGTAATGCTAGGGGGTAATCTCTCTGTTAATTGCTTCTGAACTTGTATTGGTTACTAATTTGAGAAGCTGTATGTATTTTATATACTAACAAGAATATACGCAGGGCATCTGGAGAGCATGAATCATCTAGAAGGGTAAAATCTGAGCTTTTGGTACAAGTAGATGGTGTTAACAACAGCACTACTGGTGAAGATGGCCAGAGGAAAATCGTAATGGTCTTGGCTGCCACTAACTTCCCATGGGACATTGATGAGGCACTCAGGTCTCATCTGAAGCTCTTCTTATAAATTTTCCCTTATAATGATTTTTATAATCTTTTTTTCCATGGAAAATCTGATTTCTAGTTATCTAGTTCTTATATCCTTTAGTTGCTAAGGACTAGCTTCCAAGATATTCAAATGTTCCATGCAAGTCTTATATTTTCTAATGTTTGATGCGTTATTTCTGAATGCAGGAGAAGACTTGAAAAGAGAATATATATACCTCTTCCAAAATTTGAAAGTCGCAAGGAGCTCATCCGGATCAACCTGAAAACAGTTGAAGTAAATTGCTTTCGCTAACTTGTTCATGTTTAATAAGATAAGAAACTTCAGATTTGCATCAATACGGCAAGAGTTTTGATGTTACTCAAGTTTGATATGTCATTGTTGGTTGTCGTATATCATCTTATTCTTGTTCTATTAAAGATTTTACTTTTGCAGGCATTTTGCTATGAATATTCAAACCATGTATTTTACTTTTGAAGTGACTGTAATTTTTTATTTTTTTATTTTTCTGTTCAGTGCTTTTTCAGTTGATGTATTTTCTCAATTTGTTTCTTACTGTGAACGGTTGCTGCGAACAGGTAGCACCTGATGTGAACATAGATGGAGTGGCTCGTCGAACAGAGGGATACAGTGGGGACGATCTCACCAACGTCTGCAGAGATGCCTCCTTGAATGGCATGAGACGTAAAATTGCAGGCAAGACTCGGGATGAGATCAAGAATATGCCCAAGGACGAAATCTCTAAAGACCCGGTGGCCATGTGTGATTTTGAAGAAGCCCTGGCCAAGGTGCAGCGCAGCGTTTCTGCTGCTGATATAGAGCGCCATGAGAAGTGGTTCCAGGAGTTCGGATCAGCATAAAAAAGGAAATTGGAAGCCAACTGCCAATCTGTGGTCGTTCCGGTGCCAAGCTAATCTCTGCGCCTGGGTCATAACGCTTCAAATCCTTCGTTATTTACCACGGCCACTCAGTCGCGCTGCTGGGAAGCTCCGCCCATGTCCTCGTTTGTTCTGCCTAGTTGACGATCCGGCTGACGTGATGATGTAATTCTTTGTATTTGTAAGACTTCTTACAAAGTTATATTTATATATATATTTGTGAGATGAAAAGTTCTCCAGAAAAATTTCGTGTAATGGCGAGCGAGGATTATTGTTGCATACAGCAATATACACAATTGATTAATAGGAACTGATTAACCGATGACGATGGAGATGGCTTGTCTGGAATTCGAGGGGTGAGCGTGGGAAATCTCGTCCGAAGCACTGAAGCCAAAATCGTGTACATTAACTGCACTGTTTGTCTCATCGTTCTCAACACCCCAGCTGCTTTTAGTTTGTCTGTTTAAGCTTTTTATTGTCTCACCTGATTAACCACTGCTTGCGAGTCGTCTCTTGCCGGGGAAGCCATGACGACTTTAATGTCATACGTATCGTTTCTGTCACTAGTTGTTTTTCTTCAGTTATTCGTCTTCCTCGGAAACCTGGTTCCAGTGGCTCCCAGTGTGGCTTCCGGTGCGTTGGTTTAAATCTCAAATGGCTTTTCAGGGCTTGGCTTTCTTTTGAGCTTCTCTTTGTCATTTGCTATTAAATAGAAGATGAGACTGACTGTAGGAGAGGTGATATATCCTTGTACAGATCTTGTCTGCAAGGTCGTAAACTGTGGCTTCGGAAATTGTACTCAAGGAAGCGATTTGATTCCGTTCAAGTGTGTCTGTAATCCCGGTTGGAAGCAGATTGAGGTCGGCCCAATACTACTTCCTCCTTGCGTTCTTCCCAACTGTAAGTCTGTCTCTCTTCTCTCCCAAGTCTCTAGTTACCACCTACCTGTTCATATTCATTGATACGTAGAAGAAATGCATACTGTGGACTGCGTTTGCGTCCACATTTGAGGGTGAGATTTTTACACTTGCAATATTGGATTTTCAGGTACGCTGGATTTCAACTGTGGCAATTTCGCTCCTTCTCCTCCGCCTCGCGCTCCACCAGTTTTCAACTTAACGGACCGTAAGTTCCCAGTGCTGAATATTTCTGCTAGCTTCATTTCATCCTTCGGATATTGGTTGATCTCAATCTCGTTCAATGTTTACGCAAATTCCCATTTTGATTTGCTCGTACTTTTCCGATCAATCTTTCTTTTGATGCAAATGAAAGTGGGCTGTGAAGTTCAGCTTGCAGCTATACATTTTGTGGGGAAGGAACCTGCGTAAGAACGGGAGGTAGTGGACACAGATGCGACTGCTATCAGGGAGCTGCTAATTTCCAGAATATGATGAGCTTACCATGTTTTAAAGAATGTAAATCATCTTTATTTTATTCTCTCTTTCTAAGCAGCTGACATCTTATCCAGAACCTGTAAAAATTCTAAATCTTTCCTCCTTTGAGAACTTAGGCGCCTACGGATCAGACTGCTCTGCTCTGGGTATTGGGTTGACACCAGCTCCTCCTCCAACATTTCCACCTGATCGTAAGTTTCAAACTCTGAGCCATTGATGCATCAGCAGTGGTGTTACTCTTTCACTATCACAAGACTCGTTCACCATGCATCTTCGTGTTTGCTCCGCCATTAAAACTCCTTGTCCTGGCATTATTTTCCTTTATAAAGCAAGATGATATATTGCTTGATAACTTCTTTCCAGTGTTCTACTTTTAATTCTTACATAACGAAGAAATGATTTAAAAGGGAAAGAAATGTTCGTATTTTTGGAGCAGATTGCCCTCGGCCGGGTGGTGGGTTGACACCAGTTCTTCCTACTTTGCCTCCTGCAGCTCATTCCTCTTACTCAGGACAGCCTCGTAAGTTTCCAGGCCCTAATCTAATCGTTATAATAGAAGCAAACAAGACATTTATTTATCGAGTTAGATGTCCATTAAATTAGCTCTAGTTTACTAACATCTTTTGCTCTCACAAAGGAAAGAAATTCTTTTTTTTTTTTTTTTTTTTTTTTTTTTGTGTTTGAACTGTTCTTAGTTCTAACAACATCGATTCTCCAAAATTTCTAGTGTCTAGAAAGAAGAAGTTATCGGAAAAAATGTTTGTGGTGCCCATACTATTGTTGGTGGCCATGTTCATCTAAGCCGTTCAGACGAAAGAGGTTGGGAGATGTTCACATCGCTTGGATCTCACACTTGTAAATATTTGTCGATTGTTCATTTGTCTCTACCACCATTATCTATGGAACTTTATTTTCTCAGCAATAAGTTTCTCCTTGGAAATTTCCAACCCATTTGTAGTTTCAAAAGTATAATTTGTTTTCAAAATATATATGTTTTTTGTATTTATTTATTTTATTTCTATTCATTAATGTTACATTCACTCCAAGGTTTTGAACAACTGGGTCATCCATTTGATCCTTTGGAGTGAATAATTATGTTGAATAATGGTTACTCAATGACATTATTTAACACTATTTGATCCTTGACCTAGTATTGGTCTTATGATAATATGAGATGAATGATTAACTCATTGGTTATATTAGAGGCAAAAAGAGTTTGTTGAGTGTTAGATTGGTTCAACAGGAGACCTGACCCGAGAGAGAAGAGAAATTGGGAGGCCGAGAGGTTCGGCTTCCCGTACTCTGCGATAGAGGACGAGAGGGAGGGGAGAGGGAGGAAGGTCGATGGGAGGGAGGGAGGGAAAAAGAGAAAAAAGATTTGGCCGAAGGATCGCGGGCGGGGGGAGGGGGGGAAGGAGCAATGCATGACGTGCGCTTCAATTGGTTGATTCGCAAAATAGGTTTGAATCCAAATTTTCCAATTTTTGCCTAAGAGAATGAAGTGACATAATTCACTTAAAGAGTAATTCATTCTACACTAACCCATTTATCTAATGAATTAGTTAATGCGGGGGGAATTGGTTCCACTTCATTGTGGACTAACCCCCCCTTAGTGTTGGTTTAGTAAACAAATGTGATTAGGTTGTATTCAAGACCTATAAATCTAGTTTATTTATTTTGAGTCATATAACCAAATTATTAAGTTTGTCCTTATGATATAAATTATTAGGTCGAAGAAAGTCATCTTTTACTGAAATTAATTATGTACCATAATTTTCCAAAATTAGTGATATTGATATGTTATAAGCACTTGATAATGTGAATTATCACAATAAACTCTAAATAAAATGAAACTTGTCATTAGATCTAGCCCAAAGGATAATTTGGGTTGTCAGTGATTCAAAATAGATAAGACCAATTTAGTGACAATATGTTCTTGTGAGTCAATGATTTCGGCCTAGATGTGGATAAACCAAAACAAGTATAATTAGTCCAAATTAAAATTGATTTAAAAATTGCTCTAAAAAATAAAATCAAAGAAAAATTCTTTACTTAACTAAGGATGTGCCTTGAAAAGTAATTAATGAGTAAATTTCCACTCACGTTAATGAATTTTGTTATGGCAAGTCTCCATTATGAAGATGTTGGTTTAGGATGTGTTTGTGATAAAAAAAATCATATAAAAAAGTGCTAACATAATTTTTTTTAGTGTTAGTGCCTTTTTAGATGATGAAACGTTTTCATTATAAATATTCTTGTCTCACTAAGTTAAAGGGAATAGGAAAATGTCTTTCCTATGCTTCACAAGGAAACAGTGGAGAAATCAAAGAAGACAAACTTGTGAAAACTAACCAAAGAGAATTTATTTTCCGATAAAAAATCAACGGGTAAATTGGTCAATGGGAACTTGATGTTCCAATCATTCTATTTTCCTGTAAAGACATAAATGGCTCCTAAGTTAAAGGGAGAAACCATAAGTAGGTTTTCCTTTACTTGCAATAGTTAAAAGTTAAAGGTAAACTATTTCTAGTCTAGACTATTGTTATTGATGCAAACTAGCTTGGTTCATGAGAAAATAGTTAGTTCAATTAGAAAAGTTTTGTTGGTCTTGGTTTATATATGAACCGAAAATTTTTCTCCAGGTTATTTGGATTAATTTATTAATGCAAGCATAAAATTTTGTTCAAATTGGTTTGGTGCGAAAAATATTTACTATATAGGGAATAACCTGTGGAATAAAAATAGATTGAAATATTTTCATTATGAATTGATGGAGGTAGTGTATTTACAAGAAATCTCTACCCAACCTTCCTTAAGAAGGTTATTTTATTAACATCTAACGTGTTGTTGCTAGAAAAAGATACTCACTCCAATAATTTCTTTGTCCTCAACGCCTTCTATTTGATTTGCATGAACTAGTCACTTCAATGATCTTCAATGGTTATACAAATACCCAAAGCACAACGAGATGGATGTTTGCTGTCCCAACCATTCTTGTAGATATGATTTTGTTAGCATTTGTTTTATACTTGACTTGCATTTTAATTGGTTGATGTGCATGTTTGATTTTTTAAAGGCAAATAGTAGGCGCAATTTTGTCATTAAGTATCTATTACGACAAATGAAATGATATAACCGATATTATGTGAACTATTACTATTCATGTATTCGTACGCTATGATTTATGTATTCATGTATATAGTGAGTGATACATTGAACACATACATGACAATAGTTACATGTGTGAATTTGTGTGATTCCATAATGATGGGTTAAGTTGTGATCAACAATAAAAATATTTTAATTCAGAAAGAGTTGTATACATATTTGATATATAGAATTAGATAATTTCTTATGTCTTGGTCAAAGGAAAAAAAACTCTAAAAGATTGCGTTTTCACAATGACAATAAGAGTTTTGTTGATATTTACAAATCATTATTCTGAATTGAGTGTGAAGTCCAAAAGATATCCCATTGAGCCAGTTTGTGTTTATCCATTTGATTTGAAAAACCAATTTAAGATATACTTTGAGCTTATATTTTGAAATCAAGTCATTAAGGACAATTTGAGTTATTGTTACCTAGGTCTACACATAAGATTGGTTGTTCTTATCATTTGTACTTGAATAGTGAGTTCTGCATAATCTAAAGGCTATTGGCAAGGTCTAACTTGTAAGCAAGTATCCCTTGCATTATTGGGTAAAGCCTTGACAAGACAAGACTATCCTCACCTTAATTTAATCAAGAGAGGCTTGTGTGCCTGCAAATGGAAGGTTGTTAAGCCTTGTTGTTGTGAGCTATGAAATCTTTGTGTAGGCTGTGAGGGTTGAAAATCTCTAAGTGAGGGTCTAGGCTTGGTGTGCTAGCTATTGAGGTGTTGTTGCAAATCCTTGTATGAGCCTAGGTTTGTGTGGCTTAGTTAACTACTGAGAAATATTTTATAGGTCTAAGTTAGATAGCCTACTTGCTATAATGGTCAATTGAGTTGTGTAATTCCTTGTGTAGGCAGCATTTTAATAAGCCTTAGAGGTGATCTATTATAGATGTTATAAGGCAACCCTAACTTAGTGAATTAAATCCTCAGTGCAAACACCTTAAGAGTAGGTTAGGAATTCAAGATATAATTTTGAATCACAATAAATTGTGTGTGTGTTTTGTGTTTGCTTGTTTCCACCCTCACTTTGATTAGTTGTGTTTGAACTTTGATATGAATGTTTACATTGCACATTGAATTGTATTTGAACTTTGATTTGAATGTTTACATTGCACATTGAATTGTATAAAATTGTGAAGACAATCAAGGGCTAAGAAAAAGAAACTAAAAAGGAGATTGTTGATTTTCAGGACTTCATGGATTTAGCTCTCGGAGAAAAATGGAGACGACATGTTGGGAGAAAACAGGAGGAAGAAAGAGGTTATGGACTTGTGTCCTAACCTTTCCCCTAAATCTCAATTTATAGATTAATAATTCTATAATATTACAATTATTCCCCTAAAACTTAAACTAATTACATAAGTACCATCTTTATGAGATGACTCTTTATTTACCATAATACCATCACTGTCTCGGTATGTGGGCTTTCTCCTTGGTCTGTGGTTGGAGCTTTTGCTTGGTCTATGGGCCTTTAGCCCATCTTCCAACTCTCTTGATTATGTGGGTCTTCCTTTGTCTTGTGGGTTTGAGCCTATCTTCGAACACACTTGGACTTGTGGGCCTTCCTTGGTCGTGGGGCTTGGGCCCATCTTCCAACACTCCCCTCAAGCTAGGGGTGAGAGAACATTAAGAACGCCTAGCTTGCTGCAAATGGTGTGTAGGATCTTCCCGTATAGAATGGTAGTCTACCATATCTTCCAATACTCCCCCTCAAGCTGGTGGTCTCTTAGATACTCAGCTGGAATAATATAAGAGAGATTAAAATCATTCGTAGCTATAAGGCATCGATCCATAATTCAGTCAAATGGTCATAGTCGAAAACACTTTTCTCTCGATATCACAGACGAAAAAGTAACCCTATTGTGGGGCAAAATGTCTACCCACTTTCTCAGGGTAGCTAAAAACACACCTCTTGGGTGAATAATAAACTTGACTCATACTCGATGTTGGGCACACTCCTATCCTCTGTAGGTAGTGGGTCTATAGGCATTGCTCAAAAGTATAGTAATAAACTTCTCCATCACGGTGTCCCTCCATAGGGCACTGACTCTCAAATGGAGAGGGTAAAAGGGTAATTACTAGAAGATAACATTGTAAGGCCACCATATGTTTTCTTCTTCATCAGAATAACCAATGCTGACAATAATCAGCAACTAAGAAGTCCTTGAATAATAATGTCTCAATAAAAGAGACATAATAGTAGTAGCTGAAATAGGTCTGGGCTCAAATAACAAGTACCATATAATGAAAAACCTTACAAAGGACTTATAAAATAATTTGCAGATAATCCATTACTAAATAAGGAAGTTGCACCAAATAATATGTTGGAACCAAGTAATAAGTTGCTAATACTTCAAAATAATATTCCATCTAAATACTAGGGATTAAGTCAAGTTGAGTCGAGTCAAGTAGTAAACCAATATAGTCGAATCATAGACAAAATAGGTATAAAACTTGGGACCCGGACACATATAACTGAGGTAGAAAACAAGTGGGCCGAATCAGGTTGACCCTGACCTGAATTGATTGGACTGAGCCGATTCTGTCCGAGTTGACTTGGTTAGGAACAAAACCAGTAAGTGATCCTTGAGTCGCTGGTTCGTTGGGTTAACCCAAGCGGAACAAAGTGACTCAGACAATGACTCGGATTGCAGGATTGACCCAAGAGGAACAGAGTCGTCATCTTCCCCCACGATGTTCGCTTCCGAACAGAGAGGGATGCTGATACGTCGTCTAGAAACAGTAACACAACGGCGATGAAGACGAGAAAGAAGCAGTTTGAGATTAAGCAGCAACTGAAGATAAAATGCCTGAGAAAGGCCAGTGAAGAGATAGCCAGAGACTTTCCAAAAAAGGAAACAAAGTCTTTGTCTTCCCGAAGCGTCGTTGATGATTGTCGAGCAGAGCGGGACAACAACGAGAGCAAAGAAACTTCGGACATCAATCAGATAGCAAGAGACGAGCAAGAATTATGGGAGGAGCTGATGAACTCGGAAAGATACTTCTCCATTTTCCGTCAGCTGCCAGCCAAAACACTTTCTGGAAGAAATATCAGCTAATTCGGTTGAATACTGATCGGAAGACAGTTGCTCGGAGTGACGATCGAGTGCGTAATTTTAGCTCCTGTCTGGTCGGTGTGAAGGTCGACAGTGGACCACCACTGCGCCACAGAGGGGTATGGCATGGTGGCGTCAGAGATGGAGAGGGGGAAGTCACGGATGAGCCACTGTTCCGCCACTGCCCCATCAGCCGTACCAGATGAGGTGGATTTTGATCGGAGAGGAAAGCACCGGACCCTTCTGGTTTTGGAGGTTCACTAGGTCCGACGACCCCTCAAACCTTTTAGACTCGGTCACGGTGCCTCCAGGACCGCCATCGTTGGCAACGACACAAAGGCCTACTGTCCATCATCCCATGATGTGAAGCATCCCCAAATATCATTCCAGACATGCAAATATTTTAGTTTGAACTAAAATAAAATATCCACAAGGGGCCCAGTTGAAACTGAGCTTTCTCATTTAAAGAGCCATCAATGCAAGAATTCTTGATTCATTCGGCAGTCGCCACTCCTTCGTGGCTGCTCCAATACAAGATAGAGACGAGAATGGCTGCGTCTGGCCAAGCAAAGAGAAGCCCTGATTATGCCTGCTTCTTCCGACGGAGCCACTAGACAAAAAACAACAGTAGTAAACAAAACTGAGTTTCACGGGTGGAGAGAACCAAAACACAAGACAAAGAGATAAAAAATAATAGGGTTTTTGACCAAATTACCCATTTTCAAAAACATATTTTGATAAATGACGATACTTTAAACTTATTTGGAAAAATATCCAACTTTGATCGGTCCACTATGCATGTGTACAGTCAAAGGTGACACGTAAACGTTGACTAATTACGTGTCGCATATCATCACCACTACGTGAGTAGATAGACACATCGACTGCCACATCACAATTCCGACCCGTCAACAGCCAAATAAGGTGCTACGTCATTAAATAATAAAATTTAAATAATTTTTTTATTTTAAAATCAAATTTATGAATACACTTTGTATTACCTTACATCTAAAATAATAAATTAATAAAAATATAATAAATTATTAAAAAAATATAATAAATAATTTTAAAATTAACTCTTACTTATTTAACACCATTTATTATTGATTAAAATATTTATTAATTAGAAATAAAATTTATCGTTACATTTTTTATTACTTTATATTTTAAAAATAAAAAATAAAATAAGTATACTAATTAATTAAAAATTTTACTAACAAAATCCTTCTTTACCTTATTTATCCATCAACCTTTGACTTACAAATGATTAGTCGAACCTCGAACGTACTAAGATGCATTCCATTTGAGTAAAACTCTGTTTAGGTAGTGGTGGGCCCATCCCATCTACAAAGGGTGCTTCAACGGAATAATCAGAGTGTACTCGCCCTGTATAAATTATAAGATAATGCGGAAGAAGCATCCAGTCCAAGGGGCCAAAAGGATTTCTTTTAGAATTAACTAATTGCCCGGAAGGAGACTACCGTAACAAAGGGAGATGTCGCCAGAACGGACCTAGCACTCCGTTAGGCTGAGGGGCTGTAGTAGGGGAGCAATGGGGGAGTGGCGGCAGTAGGGAGGGGTGGCAGCAGGCACTGTGAGAGGGCGAGAGGAGAGGAGAGAGATAAAACGAAAAAAAATAAGAACTGAGGGCTTATGTGGCACGAGATGAAATGGCAAAAGAAGGTTAATCGATAATGACGTGGCATCTTGCCTGGCAGATGACGTGTTGGAATAACGACGTGGCAGTCGATGTGTCCATTTACTTACATTGTACTGATGATGTGGCAACACGTAATCAACCAAAGCTTACATGTCACTTTTGACTGTACATATGCATAATGGACCGATCAAAGTTGAGTATTTTTCAAAATAAGTTCAAAGTGTCGTCATTTATCGAAATATATTTTTGAAAATGGGTAATTTGGTAAAAAGCCCTAAAAGAAAAAAATGGAATTCTACCACACCGTATCTACGAGTCATGAAAATCAATGCTCTGATACCATGTTAATTTTGAGGACTCCATGGATTTAGATCACGGAGAAAAAGGGAGACAACATGTTGGGCAAAACAAGAGGAATAAAGAGGTTATAGACTTGTGTCCTAGCCCTTCCCCCTGAAGCTCAATTTATAAATTAATAATCTTATTATATTATAATTGTCTCCTGGAACTTAAAATAATTACATCAGTGCCATCTTTATAATATGACTTTTTATTTACCTTAATGCCATCACTGTGTGGGCTTGTGGGCCTAGAGTGTTAGGAATTAGATGCCCTAATTTCAAACTAACAAGAACAATAATAATAATCGTAGAAGAAAGGAAAAACAAACACGAGAACAAACAACAAGATTTATACAGGTTCGCCTCAAGGTGAGACTACGTCCTGTCTTCCGCTGTTGCAGTAATCTACTATGAAGATAAAATAGTTTACAAGAGAGATCCTATACAAACTATAGTTGTTTCTCTTAATGCTAGAATATAATATACGTCCCTGCATGAGCAAAATCTCCACCTATGACAAAAACAAAAAATAAAATTAGTTATTGTCAGATAAAAAAATATTCTTCCACTACTAGTTACTTAATGTCATTAAAAATATTAAAATTACCATGATGAGAGAAACATGAAACATTATGTCGCTGGTGACATTATCTCTACACTCTTCTTCTCGGCAGTAATCATAAAAAAAAAAAAAAAACTAAAAAATATACTAAAAAATATCATAATAAATAATTAAATAAAGAAATTCACCTTTTGATTTTTCTTTACACCGTGAAGAACCCGAACCCAATCTCTGCCACAAATCAAAGTTTGAACTGTATTTGGTGCCAAGGAAGAACGATATGAGTCTATTACTCTACCACCAGCACTAAATGTAGACTCTGAAGTTACTATGGATATGAGAATTACAAGGATGTCTACTGCTATCTTAGATAATACCCGAAATTTCATATGATTCACTTTCCACCATTCTAAAACATCAAAATTATATTGTGAAGTTTCCTCACAATTATATACACCTTCTTCAAGATAAATTTCCAATTCTGACCTTGGTGAATTAACTACATCCTTTTGTTTCATATAACTCATTAACTTTGACCAACCTGAACTTGATGAAAGCCTACGACTTGTGGAAACACCTATAGAGCTAGTACTTGAAACAATCTCTTCATTTATAATATCCACATTATATAAGGATACATATTCATCGTAGATCTCATATAAGGTGCGTCGAACTAAATTTATATTCATTGTAGCTTCCTCCTTAGAATATATCACTGGAAAACACATTCCGATCAATTTTAATTTGACATTTGGATCCAAAACTGAAGCAACAACCATCAATAAATTGCATTCACCCCAGTACTTCTCAAATTTCTCTTTCATTATACTAACCATTGTCCTAATGAAAACATTTTCATTTGTAGAATGAAAATCCAGAACTTCTTTTACCCTATATACTTCACTAAGGTACAAATTAGAATTAGGGTAGTCACTCCCAGAAATTATATTAGTAACTACATTAAAAACTTCTAGAATCTCACACACCATGTCAACCTTTTCCCATTCATCAAAACTTGGCAAACAATCATAAGGTGGTTCTCTAACTTTAAATCTAGAGAATGCATCTTTGAATTTTAATGCAGAAGACAACATGTTATAAGTGGAGTTCCAACGAGTTGGACAATCAATAATCAACCTCTTTTCACCAAGTTCTAATTGTTGTACAATTTCATAAAAAAGTGCAAAGTCTAGCCTCAGACAGATTTATAAATTTGACACTTTCACACACATTATCAATGATATCCTTAATCTGAACAAGACCATCTTGGACTAATAAGTTCAAAATATGAGCACAACAACGCACATGAAACAACTTACCACCACACACCAAATTTTTAATCCTTGAAAAATCTTGTTTCAAAACTCTGACACAAACATTTATATGCAACATTATCAACTAAAATACTAAAAACTTTATTTTCGATCTCCCACTCTTTCAAACACTTGTAAATAGCATATGCTATATCAATGCCACGAGGAGGAGGAGGAACATGCACAAAACTCAAGATTCCTTTTTGTAGCTTCCAATTTCTATTAATAAAATGCCCAGTAATAACCATGTATTCAATCTTTTGATTTTGGGACTTCCAAAGATCCGTGGTAAGACTAATCTTGTTAATCTCTTTTAACAAAATTTTCAATTTCTTTTTCTCTGCCTCATACACCTCCATACACTCCTTCTTAATGGTCTTACGGGATATTTTCTCATAATTCATATTTGCCATCTTCATTACAAAATTAAATCCCTCATCTTCTACTATCATGAATGGATGCTCATGCATAAGAATCCAATTAGCAATGAGTACTCTCATTTTATAAAAGGTTGATCGTATTTTCCTCCAAAATCTATAAAAGGAAGTCTAGATGGACTCTAATCAACATTAGACCCGACTCCCACTGGTTGAAAGTTTAAGGTTTTTTATTTTCTCATTGCCACTTTTCTACTAGTGCAACATTTGAAATGTAAACTCATATGTGTGGTCACTCCACTACTAATAACTCAAATTGATTTTACAATGAACACACTGAGCCTTTTTTGTACCATTAAGTGATACTTTTTTGAATTTCAACCACACATGAGACTTTTTTTGTCTTTTTGAAGTATGGGTAGAGTTACCTTCATCCTCATTTATGGTAATTTCATTTGGGCCCACTTCTACGACAGAGGGTAGTGACTCTAGTGGAGTTGAGTCACTATTTATGGCACACTAGAACTAGTGTTAATTATTGATGTCAATTGAGGAGGTGTTAACATTCTTACTTCTACAAAAAAACAAAATTACAAATTAAAAACATAAAGAAAAGAAAGCTATCCAAACAACAAAGATCCTACACATAATTTAAGATACTTGTCTATTCTTAGAGGAAGGTACGTGACGTTGTGACAATCGGGAATGACCCTTGTCTTTCAATGTAGCGGAATCTCTTTGAGCCTGTAGCCCTGCACCCAATAGTTTCCAGTCCAATATATCGATCCTTTTTTTATATATAAATTTAAAAACTTCTAAGAGAAGGAAATAAGCACACCAACATTCTCTTCTAATATTTTGATGAAATTCAACCTCAATACCAAGAAATTAATGATAAAAATGAAAAAAAAAATCAACACTTACAGAAACAGAAAGTGTGTTCACCGTTCAGGGATATCTCCAAAAGTCTGTCCAAGAATGAAGGAGCACTGCTGAAACGAAACGAGAGTTAGAAATTTTGTAGGGTTAGGTCGGCGAAAAAAAAAACAGAACAATAAATAAAATTCTTACCTCCCGTCAGACCATCACTTTCGTCTCGTCAGCGAGGAAGAACTTTGGATGAAGAAATCGAAGAGGAAGGATAAAAATCGATTGCAAAAAAAAAGATAATTTACATCCATCTGTATCTAATGTATCAATTCAATGAAATATTGGGTCTACAAATAAAAAAATTGTACTGTATTCTGAAATGTTCTAATCTAATATGTATGATAAATACATGCTTACTAGACTTGTTACTAGTCTAACATAACAGAATTGGGTTGAGTTCCATATGTATAAAAAAAAGTTTTGTTTTGGTGAACAACAATTTAATTATTATGATTGTTGTATGGATCACAATATTATATTTAGGAATAGGAAGAGTTCCATAAGAATAAGAAAAGGACACATGAAGAAAGAACAAGCTCTGATCACACCAGATTGGTTTTTTTTTTACAGTTTTGTAGTTAGGACATGATTTTTGTCTACACAATTGCTTCAAAGAGCATGTTATCTTTGAAGTTATTGAAAAAAAAAAAAAAAACAGAACCAAGTTACAATAGAAGCTGCAAAAAAAAAAGAAGATAAAGACTAATCATTGCATTTTGGATAAAAAATTCCACTACCAGATAAAATATAATTAATATGGACACAATCTATATGAACAGAGATCAATATAAGTAGTGAACTAGCAAAAGTAGATGTGCACTGCACATTGAAAATGTTGATAATCCACATATTGTGACTAGAAGAAGGGCTTTGAGACTTTGTCCACAGGAAAATCGTATAGGATACCAAATGTAGGACAACATATGAATGACGGCAGTAAAAAATGCAATGTCAAGCAAAGGATGAATGATCCTTTTCAGCTTAAACAAATTCTTAAGAGAGAACAAAAGTTTTATGCATTTAAAACCAATACCGCTGATAACAATATAGGTGGAAATAGGAAGGTCAAAGTTTAGGCCTGTGAGTAATAAGATAATAATCAACTACATGGTCTGCTAAATTCTCTTCATGCTTAAAAAAAACCACAAGATAGAAAACGGATACGAGATAAACTTCTTGATTGAGGAAAAAAGGTAAAAAAAATGATTAAAATGATGAATTTAACTTTATCTGGAACATATACAACGAACCCTAGAGTCCTATCAACCAAAGACTAACTAGACTTACAGAAGATAAAAATGAACAAAAAAAAAATCAACACCGAAATCGCTGAGGAAGAAAACGTACAAAAGATAAAAATGAAAAAAAAAATCAACACCGAAATCGAAGAGGAAGAAAACGTATAGAAGATAAAAATGAAAAAATAAAAAATCAACACTTACAGAAATAGAGAGTGTTCGCCGTTCAGGGATATCTCCAAAACCTTTCAAAGAATGAAGGATCATTGCTGAAATGAAGTGAGAGTTAGAGATTTGTAGGGTTAGTTTGGCGACGCAAAAAAAAAAAAACATTAAATAAAAATATTACCTCCCGTCGGACCGTAGCTTTCGTTCGTTGGCGAGGAAGAACTTCGGATGAAGAAATCGTAGAGGAAGACGAAAAATTCGAAGTCTTTGACAGAGATTGAGGAATCAGAGAGGGAGAGGGAGAACGAGGGATTTGAAGACCAAAATCCCCCGTTTCCCATGAATACGCGCCGACGGACAGTGATTTCCGCGAGAAAATCATACTGAAACGGCATGGAAATGGCAGAGAAGTATGGGATCCCAGATGACAGGATGGAAGGGAAGAGATGGGACTCTCTTTCCTGAAAATTTTCCTAACTCCCCCCGATTCCCGAATCACTGCTCGTTAAAATGAGCCGATTCGCCAGCCGACGAGCCGAACCTGGCTCTGCTAGAGCTCGGCTCGTTAATCTAAACGAACCTATTTCTGAGCTCGAGCTCGGCTCGCGCTCGATATATAACGAATTGAACTGAGCCGGAACTAAGCCGAACTCGAGCGACTCGCAAGCCGGCTCGGTTCGAAGCCACCCCTACTCCTTGCCATCAAATTTGTCCTCAAGGGTACTTGATAAAGCAAAAAAAAAATTCATTACTATCAAAGTACTCATACTTCATGAGGAGCCTATGCCTCTTTTTGCATACCTGGCATGCATGAGAACTAATGCCATAATTTTTTTGAATGGGAATTCCATACATTGGAACAACTCATCTCTTCAACAATTCGGTGATAAAGACTTAAAGAAATGTGTTGATACAATAGGTAGAGTCTTAGGAGGAGAAAGAACAAAAATAAACTATGGAAAAAGTAAAAAAATATAAAATAGGGCAAGGACAAGCAAAAATTGAGATAAGGAAATATGTGACAAATAAAACTTGATTGGAAGAGGGAAACACATCATCTCTATAAATTGACAAAATCAATTTATAGACACTTTTCTGATACCATATTGAATTTATGGGGAAGAGAAATAATTAATTGACTTGAATATAATTGAGTACAATGAGCCTCTACTTATAATATAGAGGAAAGAAATAGAATAAGATTACAATTAAACTATCCATGTTAAATTTACACCTAAAATCTAACTCCTAGAGATAAATCAAAAATAACTAAACAACTAAAAATAAATAAATGATTGAAATAATTAAACTTATCTTAACTAAGATACTCCTATAAAACTTCTTCTCATGAGACTCTTGTTAGACTCCACCATATCAATTCTCTTTTTGTGAGACTTCTTGTTGCGAGAGTTATGTAAAACTCTTCCATTCATGCTACTTCAACAACATGCGCGGGGAGGAGAACATTTAGGCTGACTCCTTTCTCTTATGAGGGTAAAACAATTGTTCTATCCTATGGCTTGAAATTGTGTCTCGTCCTTCATTTAGGTGGCACTCGTTGCAAGGTCATACGTCACCTATGTGCCACCTCCTTTTCTTAGGTAGCATTCTCATATGGTATCACTTATTGGTAATGTTACACCTCTTTTGCTTATGTAATCAGGTGTCACATGTCATCAACGAGAAGACACATGTGTTATCTCTTCAATAAGATTTAAGCCACTGGATCTAATTGTAGAGCTTCACAAACAACCCGATATGATTCTAGCAACGTTCCCTCCTAATAGACTCTAATCTAATTCATAGGTTGGATTTTGATAATCTCAGTAACAATTCAAAAATTGACCATAACTTTGACTTTGACCATTAAATAAGCATTGATATAATCTCTATAATTTTGACCATTAAGAGATTCGATTTTGACTCTAGTCAACTAATAGCTAGATTCTTCCAATCGTGATCATTAATCAATACCCATGATCTTGACCGTTTATCAGAGTTCTAATTTTGGCAATAAAATATTTTTGTCTACAAATACTTAAACACATTGTAAAAGATTCGGAAAAAAATTCATTAAAGTATATCACAAAATAATAAGGATTATTTCACTCACAGTCATCTTAGTTCATATTCTCTTTGACTCGAGAAAAGACATAAGCCTTGTTTAAAAAAGTATATGTTGTGTTTCTTCTAGTAATGTAATCTGTTATGAACCCAATAACAGGTTGAGTCATGCAAATGTCTTGGCTGAGTCACTTACTCTGGCTGAGTTAGTTACTGAGTCATTAAGTTTGCTTTTCGAGTTAAATGTCATAGAGGGGGCAAATTTGTAATTTTCTCTTGAACCTTGTGCTTTTCAAGTTAAATACCGTGGAGGGGCAAAATTATAATTTTCTCTCGAACTTTGTGGACATGAACCCTATTTAGAGGGGGAATGGAATGGAAAGAAGGAAGTCTGAATTTAGGTTAAAATAGAGGGTTTGAGTTCTCCTAAACGAGCTCGAGGGTGTGCGTTCTCCTTAACGAAGCTAGGGTTTTCAATCTTCCCTTCGGCTTGATTTTCTTTTCTTTTCTCTTCTTCCCTACGAATCGCCGTGTTAGATCCGGGGCCGTAACATATAGTATTAGAGCAAAAACACAATGAGCAATTCGTGGATCGTAGATGAAATATGTGCAGTACCGGGCACAGAAATTTCTGTAATGTTACACCAATCTACCATTAACATGGACGATAGGTTGCTAGAATTCGAGAAATGTCAAATTTGTTTTTTTTCAGAAAGGAAGGTCACCATTTCAGAAGATGAATATTTTTTGTTATTCCTCGGCTGACCTCAAATCGCTGAGTAGGGAATTCCAGAGCCGCGAATTTCGAACACGGGGAGCCTGAAAATCCAAAAGCAGAAGATTATGGGGACAAAAGCTCTTCGGAATAGTCCGACGAGCGCCAGACCTATTCAAAATTTCAGCCCCGACTTGCTGCAATTCGCAGTCGGGAATAGGCAAACTGCAGAGCTTATCAAACATTGGAAAAATAGGAATGGCGCCCACTGTGGGGCCTCTATCTCGGAAAATCATTTCGGCATGTCTGACCTGCCTCTGTCTCAACAAATCAGTTCGGTCGTCCAGCAGAGGGTCAACCTAACTCCTCCGAGCGTGGAAATCCAGAGCCGTGATATGGTCACATGAAGAAGATCACGAAGGTAGGAAATCCAGAGCCGTGATATGGTCACATGAAGAAGATCACGAAGGTAGGGCCGGACACGGCTAAGGCCGTTGTGTAGTGGGTTAGTGGTTTAACAGTTATTAATTAGTATTTATTCAATTAATTTTAATGGGTTAATTAGTTCTTTGATCACGAGAGGTTATTTCCTTTTCAAAGTCGTAGGTAGTTTCTTGTATGGCTATATATAGCCGGGGTGAAATGTAATTAGGATATGGGTGATTAATCTTGAAATCTATCTTCCTTACTTTGTCTTTTCCGTTCATATATTCTTCTTCTATCTTAAATTCCTGTATCAGTGGTATCGGAGCCGTTACGACTCTATTCCGCGAGTTCCTTCATCTGTCGCTGCGTCTCTATCTGTCAACGCTCTTCAATCTTCCCCAATTCTCCTTCCGTTCTTCCCGTCTTTCCAAACAGTTGTCAACGTTTCCTTTCAAAACTCTCTGTTCCAATTATTTGCTGAAAATCGGAGTTACCGCAGCCTTCCCTCTGTCACCGGAAAAAAATTACGAAATCAGAGAAAATCTCTGTTCGGGAAGAAATTTCGCCGTTTCCTTTCAAACCCCTCTGTTCCAAAAAAATTTTTTTTTTTGCTGGAAATCGGAGTTACCGCAGCCTTCCCTCTGTCGCCGGAAAGAAAATCCGAAGTAGGAAGAAATTTCAAAATTAGAGAAATTTCTGTTCGGAAAGAATTTTTTTTTTTCGAAATCAGAGGAAATCTCTGTTGGGAAGAAAAAAATTGCAGCACCGACTCCTCAACGCTGTCGTTGCCGCCGCCGGGACTCAAGCTCTGCGCCTGAAGAGTCATCGCCTCCTCACTGCTACGTCGCTGGTGAGAATCAACCCGCAGATCTTCCTCAACGCTGCCGGATACGTCGTTGCCGGAATCGTCGTTGCCGTTGTTACCGGAATCGCCGTTGCCGTTACCATTGCCGGTACTGGAGCTGGCCACCGCCTCGTCGCCGCCGTGCATCCATCGTTTGATCACCCCCACTCTCTACGCTGTAGTTACCGGAACTCGACCTCTACCACCGAAGCCGTCCTCTGACTCTTCGTCTTTCTGCCGCCGGAAATTCGAGAAAATCTCTGTTCGGAAAGGAATCAGAACCATCGCCTCCTCGCCGTCGCCGTGCATCCATCGCTCGATAACCCCCACTCTCTACTATGCTCTCATCTACCTGCGCTCGGTGCGAATTTACTCACCAGCTCAGTCAATTTTTTTTCCGGAACTCGACCTCTAGAAACAGAGGTCTCTGTTTACAGTTACCGTCGCCGCTAAGTCACCCGTTTGAGTCCGAGTGTCGCAATCCTTTTAAAAAAACAAAAGGGGTTCGTCCATGGTCACCCGTTTGAGTCCGACCATGGATACTCGCGGCAAAACGAATGCAGAGTTCTGCAATGAGGTCAACGAAATCTTGGCACGACACGAGTCAAGTTTCGATCAGGTGAACGCAACCTTACAAGCCGTGTTAACCGAGCTCTAGGCTCTTCGAGCCTTCCGTAGCCAAAACACTAACCCTTCTGAAACCAACCCATTTGCATGTGATGAATCCTCACACCCACATATTTCTCACTCAAACACTATAAATGACCACTCTCATCAACACCTCAAGTTGTCCTTTCCAAAGTTTAACGGAGACGACCCAAATAGATGGATTTACAAGGCTGAGCAATACTTTGAATTCAAACACATTGCACCAGATCTACAAGTTCAGTTAGCCTCCTTCCATTTAGAGGGCATCGCCTTGTAATGGCATAGGTGGTTGACAAAATTTCGCGGACCATTCGCATGGGATGAGTTTACCAAGGTTATACAACTTCGATTTGGTCAAACCGACTACGAAGACCCTTCAGAAGCTTTGAATCGCCTTAAACAAACCACAACCGAGCAGCTTATCAAGAAGCTTTTGAAATGCTTTCCCACTGAGTGGACGGCCTACCGGAAAAATTTCTAATTGGTTGTTTTATTGCAGGACTTTGAGACAACATTCGCATTGACGTTAAAATTAAACAACCTAGAACCTTGGCAGATACAATAGGAGTGGCTAGGCTCATCGAGGAACGCAATCAGCTGCAGAGGCAACCAAATCACCAACTACTTTCACAACCAACTTTTGCGACACCAAAGGTCTCAGCCAAACCAATAGCTGGGGTGTTAGGACCTCCACCAACCCAGCACATAAACCAAAGCTCTAATACTCAACCAACAACCTTCTGCTGAATAACCAACCAAGAGGCACGAGAACGTCGAGAAAAGGGGTTCTGCTATTATTGTGATGAGAAGTTTGTTCCAGGCCATCGTTGCGAACGACCACAATTATTTATGATCGAGGATTTTTTCCCTACGGGCATCGGGGATATTGAGAGTGATCAACCAGAACCAGACCCTCCATGAAGTTCGCCCAACGTTTCTTGGTTCCATACACAGTCATT
Organism: Aristolochia californica; assembly: GCF_029961685.1. NCBI lineage: Eukaryota > Viridiplantae > Streptophyta > Magnoliopsida > Piperales > Aristolochiaceae > Aristolochia > Aristolochia californica. The sequence continues at coordinate 10,968,917 of NW_027181815.1, read as the reverse complement.
ACGAAAGTTGGTCTGGTGGTTTATTTACTAGCTTAAGGACAAGGATCCTATCCTGATTTCATCCTTGAAGACAAGGATTCTTAAGGGGAGGGAAATGATATGGTCACATGAAGAAGATCACAAAGGTAGGGCCGGACATGGCTAAGGCCGTTGTATAGTGGGTTAGTGGTTTAGTAGTTATTAATTAGTGTTTATTCAAATAATTGTAATGGGTTAATTAGTTCTTCCGTCGTGGGAGGGCCGTTTCAGAATCGTAGGTAGTTTCTTTAATGGCTATATATATAGCCGGGATGAAATGTAATTAGGATACGGGTGATTAATTTTGAAATCTATCTTCCTCACTCAGAGTTGGGAAATCCGAAGTAGGGGAGACTGGAAATTCCCGAGCTGAGAAGCTCCACGACAAATTTCGGACAGATGCCTCTGCTCTTCGTCGTCGGAGAAAGCTTCCTAAGGTAGTTCTTCTCGGCGACGACGGTGCTGGGAACAGGAAAGAACAAAAACCTAGAACAATTGATTTCGCAATGGAGAGTGTGGCCTTGATGGAAGAAGACACTTCAGGAACAGTGATTTTCGATCAAAAATTGCCACAACAGGACGAGGGCCCTGATGGTGGTGTGGGTGAAATCACCCGGCGTAAAAAATTTATGGCAGTGTGTACTCCATTCTGAAAGGCTGGTCAACAGAAGTATGTGTTACAGGTAAAGGAGATGCCTACTCTGTGTGCCCAGGAGATGAATTCGCTATTGCATAAGAGTATGTGCAGTTCCTGTTTGTCAAGATCAGTGGAATTCAAGTTGAAACCTCCAACGTGCAAGTTACATTATACATCACAAGAGGTAAGGACTACCCGTTTTATTGAAAACATGACAAACACCTACTACCACATGGAGTCTGCTTTTGATACCTATCTTTTTCAATTGATGTCCCTGAATAATTTGCCTGTCGAAAGTTCTGTTGGAATTTCTGGAATGTGTTGGAGGGATCTGAAGGACGTTGATAATGGGATCAAAGAAATTTTCACTCTTATGTTTGATGAAAGACCTGAAAGAAGGGTGGAGTACCGGATTTCTGTGCTCAAAAGTTTTATTGAACAGGGGAATATGAGGAATTATATTACCGTTCTTGAGAACAGAAACAATGTTATTACTGTTGGTGCCATTCTTGGAGATCTTGAGACAGAGAGGATGATGAAAATTGAAATTGTTGTTGTTGTTGCAGTCAGCATGGTGGCCTTCGTTCGTCATTCACCTCTGATTTTGGAATTTAAGTGCCAACATCCACAGGAGTGGATTCAAACAGAAGTTGTAGGGTCTCAAAGAACATGGAATATATGTATGGTGGGGTGTTTGATGTACTTCAGGACATTGAGCAGAAGCTTGGGATGTCTGGATGTGAAACTTCAAAAGTGAGTACCCTGCTTAGTCATGTTAATGAGCTGAAAGATATGTTGAAGAAGGCAAGAAATGAATATGAAGGATTGTTGCAGTTTGCTGCCCAGGATTATTCAGACTTTGCCAAGGTAGCTTCAGATATTTTGGAGCTCAATTGTGTGAGGTGTTGCTTCCTCATAGAATCATACCTGTGGGACCAGCGGCTCTCTTTATTGGATTCATTTCACAAGTCAAAAGTTCCTCTTTCTATGGGTGAAGCCGTTGCATCTCCCAAACTGAACATGTCTCAAAATGAATCCTTTTTCTTTTGAGGGCTGTCCTGGCTATGAATCAGAGGAAAATGACATCAAGTCTTTAGCCATTAGTGAAAATTCCAATAAACAAGTTCTGTCAAGAGAGAAAGATGAATGTCATTTGGAACTCTTAGAGCTTTTGTCAAACGAAAATTTCCAAGTGAAGATTCCTGTTCAAGAGGTGGAAACAAATGGTTATGAGGCTTTTGCAGATGAGTCTTCTTTGCCTTATGCAAAAATTAAGTTCCCAGTGACTCTTTATTTTGCCAAGCCATTTGATGCATTGAGGAAGAAATGTTGTCCAAGTGCAGTAGACTTCATGAGGACCATTAGTCACTGCAGCAGATGGAGTGCGCATGGAGAAAAGAGTCATGATTACTGTGAGAAGACACTGGATGAGAGGTTTATAATATAGCAAGTCCCAAAGACAGAACTAGAGTCTTTTGAGGATTTTGTGCTCCACTACGTCAAGTATTTGATGAATTCCCTGCGAACTGGTTGCCCCACTTGTCTTGCAATGGTCTTTGGAAAATTTCCAGTAACTATGAAGTATGTGAAAGGAGGAATAGCAGTGAAGATGAAGAGATTATGGTGGGGAGTGTTTTGGCACCAGACTCTCAGAGGGCAAGTGAAGGCAGGATGACAGTCTTTTAGGCTGGTTTTTCCAGAAACTGTGCCAATCAGAACTGTGAATCGGCAATGTTCTTCTGGCCTTCAGGCTGTTGCAAATGTTGTTGCAGCTATAAGAGTTGGCTTCTATGACATCGGTAGTGGAGCAGCAGTTTTTTCCTGAGTCCATGGATCACCCTGTGCCAGAGAAACTGCAAAAATGGAGGTCGGATTTTTGGGCTTACGAATCATGGGGAAGAAATCTTTCTATTTGGGGGAGGTTGGTAGTCGGAAGAACAAAGACGTGATGGAAGCTATACAAAAGGTTGCTGCTGCCTATGATTGCAAACTAGTGGATGGAGTGCTCAGCCATCAGCTTAAACAGTTTGTCATTGATGGAAACAAAGTTATCCTCAGTGTAAGCAATCCAGAAACTAGAGTTGATGATGCAGAATATGAGGAAAATGAAATATATGCGGTAGAAATTGTCACCAGCATTGGAGATGGTAAGCCTAAACTTTTGGACGAAAAGCAAACCACCATATACAAGAGAGTTGTTGACAAAAACTATCACTTGAAAATGAAGTCGTCACGGTTTATATTCAGTGAAATTAGGCAGAAGTTCCCAATTATGCCATTCACTGCAACAGTGTTGGAAGAGAAACAGGCTCGACTTGGTTTAGTTGAATGTGTGAATCATGATCTTTAGCAGCCATATCCTGTTATGCATGAAAAGCCTGGTGACCTTGTTGCTCACATTACATTTACAGTTCTATTAATGCCAAACAGATCCCATAGGATTACCTCCCATTCCTTACAAGAGTTGCAACCTACCAAGTCAGTCCAAGATGATATTGAAATCAAAGCGTGGTTAGCTTTGAGTACAATGACAAAGAAGAAAGGTGAGGCTACCGAGGCTGAACTCATGGAGACAACTGACCCTATAAATGGCGCCTCCCTCCTTTCGAGTTGGAGGATAAGCTCATTCTCCAGGAGGGGTGTAATGTTATGAACCCAATAACAGGCCGAGTCATGCAGACGCCATGGCTGAGTCAGTTATTAAGTCATTAAGTTTGTTTTTCGAGTTAAATGCCGTAGAGGGGCAAATTTATAATTTTCTCTTGAACCTTTTGTTTTTTAAGTTAAATGCCGTGGAGGAGAAAAATTGTAATTATCTCTTGAACTTTGTGGACATGAACCCTATTTAGAGGGGGAATGGAATGAAAAGAAGGAAGTCTGAATTTAGGTTAAAACATAGGGTTTGAATTCTCCTAAACGAGCTCGAGAGTGTGCGTTCTCTTTAACGAACATAGGGTTTTCAAGCTTCTCTTTCGGTTTGATTTTTTTTTCTCTCTTCTTCCCTATGAATCATAGTGGTAGATCTGGGGCTGTAACATAATCCTAATTTACTAGTCCTCTAGTTCAACAAAAAAGAAATATAAGGTTGATTTTTTAATTCAAGTTGTTTGTCGACTTCAAGTGGCCACTAGTTTATGAAGTTTTAATGATTGTGATTTAATGGACAAATTAAAAATGTGATGATAACAAGTAAATTGCTAAAAGAAGATACATAAGACAATTTCTTGCTTGAAACAACTTATGTTTTGAAACATGGGGAAAAGACACATAAAGAGAAGGAAAAAATTGTCAACTTTGTGTAAGATGAGAAGAATTTGTGATAGAAAGATAGTTTTAGAACACATTGAAGGTCCAAACCCTCTAAGAGCTATATAAAGCTTAAAATCTCATTGTTAATACAAATTTGAATTATAATGCATTTCTCCATCTCTTCTACTCATGAATGTTGGTCGTAGATTTCTAAGCATTTTTTTTCATGTTTTCATGTAAGAGCGACAAGAAAATGATGCGTTATTATTAGATTTTCTTTTCCAATTGTTATCATCTAAAGGTTGAAGACGAGCTAGCATGGCTTGCTTGAAAGACTACTCTATCTTGCCTTCCTAGTTCAAAATGACTAGCTTTAAAATTTGAATGCTTACAACAAAAAAGCTCAATCCACAATGTAGACTCCAAGGCACGAATCTTTGCTCCGATTCAGTTTACAAAAATGGATTCATGTTGGCAAACCTCATGTCAAGGTCAAGGTTGTGGTCATGGTCGACTTCCCTTATCATCCTCGTCTAAAATAGGCCACCCCTCACTCCATCTTGTCAATGCTATTCTACCTAAATTAGGTTGAATTCCTTATTTAACTTAACCTATTCCTATATGTTATTTTTCTTAAAAGAAAAAGACCAATTTAAACAAAATTTTAAAAATAAAAATGAAGGGTTGTATAGCCAAGTAAGCCTACATCATGACAGCCCTAAAGTTTCTTTTATTAATTTCCATGATTTCTCTGCAAAAAAAAAAAAAAAAAAATGCTTCCTCTTCTCTTCTTTTCACCCTTTTTAAAATAAAACAAACCTATTTTAGTCATTTTACGAATCCTCTAAATTTTTTGTTTGCCTAAATTAGGCCGGATAAAAAGTAAGGATAGGAAAACCTGCTCTTGCATCATCTTTGCACAACTTTGTTTCCCTCACCTTGTTCTTACCAAAATCGGTTTAGGTCAAATTATGTTCTCCGTTTAAACTAACCGAGCCCCTAAGTATATTCATAGTGGTTTAGGAGAAGACCTATAAGTTTTTTTTCAAAATGAAATTTGATAGTAAAAGGTGAACCAAATTAAACCAACTGAAATATAAAAACTCAACCAAGGTCCCCAATTGACAATAAAGTTCCTCGAGATATCCAAACCGTGTTGTTGGCTAGCACCAAGTTGGCATTGTCCAGCCTTATTGTTCACTCCTTGCCCATGCATATGAACGTAAAAAGGGCCTGAAATCACAATCACGTGGTCTCTGGTACCTAACTTGACAACTCGTATTATGATGAGGAAAACCATAATAATGGAAGTTGGTTGAGTTGACGAAAGAAAGTCCAGCCAATATTTATTGTCCACTGGTGAGAGGTTGGAACAAAAAGTAATGGAGTTCAGCGGGGTCTCAAAGCAACATCTGTTCTGGTTGAACACTTTGAAAGAATCCATTGTTTTCCTCATTGTTAGCCCCTCACCTCTAGGGTGTTAATTCCCATGAAGTATAAACTTAGAGGAAGGGGCAGGAGGGAAGAACCCCTGAGGATACACCCTGTAAACTCAGGTTGCCAACGATTCCATTGTTTTCCTCATTGTTAGCCCCTCACCTCTAGGGTGTTAATTCCCATGAAGTATAAACTTCAAGGAAGGGGCAGGAGGGAAGAACCCCTGAGGATACACCCTGTAAACTCAGGTTGCCAATGTACTCCCAAAATATCACTATGTATATTGGCCAAACAACATATGCATCAAATAGCCTCAAGAGCTAAAAATTACATCACCGCCTATACAAGGCCTTACTCAACCGCAATAAGTAATACACAAAGTGCATCATTACACAAATTACAACACTCTGTGCACTCTAGCTAAACACACACACTAAGCTAAGCAGTCTAGCCTAGACCCACAAAGACATTTTTTAGCAACTAACGAGACCTTAAAGCCTAGAACCACAGTAGAGATTTTAGTACTTCAACATAATCACAAGGCTTTTTCCAAGGAATTAAGTTGAGTGATGGTCTAGCCTTCACAAAACTTGACCTAGAATGTCTAGGCAAAGGTCAGTTACTTACAATTCAAGTAGGCTGATTTTATAATAAAAAAATAAATACTAATTTCTCTCCTCCAATGTGACCACCAAAGTGATAAGCAGCTCAAGGTGCCTAGATTCAATTTATTTCAAAGTACAAGCACAATTTGTGAACCAAATAAAAAGTATAAGTTCAATTGTGAATACCCCTAAATAATTTTTTATTTGAAAAATTGCAACCAAGAGGATTTGTTGAACTCAACTTATGGTTTTAAAATCCAAGTATACAAGTTTAGTCATGGAACAAAAGAGTATAACCCAAAATTTCAAAATCAGTAAGCTCTTCATACTTGATTTACGCAAAGAACAAAACTCACAATATTATATTTGGAAGTCTGGGCTCACAAATACGCCCATCACAAATGAAATGCAAGGCAATCAAAAATGTAAAACTAAAAGCCTTAAGGTTCTTACTCTCATTAGAAATAGCCCAAACACACAATTGATATAAAATTGAAGACTAAAACCAACCTTGCTAGAATATAAGGATTGATCTAACAATCACAGGTATTGATTCTAGCTTGAATTCGATCTAAGATATTCAAGAATGTTTAGTTCTTTTCAGACCAAGAATAGATAAGCCTTTGAATCCCAAATACATGCTCCAAGAATGATTTGATAGTAAGAAAACCCTTGCGAGAAGGTTGTGCTCACTAAAGGGTTGCAAAATAACCTTTTTTGCCTCTTCAAAAGTCTAATAAAACTCAACAAAAATTTCCATGAAAATACTTAAAACATAGGACTTGAGTTGTTGAATAAAACGGTAGGTCACTTACATAATTTTGAAATTGACATAACCCCAATCAAGGTCCAAAAGTTATAGATTTGAAATTTCTTTCGCATGTAGTTAATTGCATGATGAATAGTCAACTCCTTGTGGCTTTCTTCTTGCTTTAGTTGAACATAAGTACTCGACTTGATGATATGTAGTTGCCTGTTGTTGCTTCTTTTTGGTTAACGAAAAAGACTGCATACTATGTGGTTGCTTTGAAAATTTGAAGCTCTTTATTTCTAATCTCGTTGACTTGTTTCGGAGTTGTGGCTGGCTACTTTTCAGAATTACTCTTCGAATGGAGTCAATTGTTTCTTAGTAATTAACTATTGAAAAATTAAAAATCCTTTTGTCATTGCCGGTAGACTTCATTCTATTGCAATATCAACTTATTCATATTTTCTGTTGCTTGAGTAGTCCTAACAAGATATGCAATTGACTTTTTGAAAAATTTAAAAACTGTCTATATCTTTGGCAATTGGCTACTGGTGGAGGGGTAGTCTACTATTTAAAAATTTATTTTGCTGAGTAGTCAATTTTGATCTTGAGGGAGTCCAATGCATATCACTTTGAACTGTCTAAGTAGTTGCATGAATGGACAATAAACTCTTTTGCCTTTTTGACTTAGAAGCATTTTACAATCTTTGCATAATATTAAACTCATAGACCACAATTCAATTATTTGGTTTGTTAGAATCAAAATCAGGATTGATGATGATCTTGAGACCACATCAATCCAACAAAGGGGTGCAAACAATAAATAATCAAAATAGAAAAAAGTGATTTTTTATACCTTTTTATTTATGCATTTTTTATACTATTTTACTATATTATTTATAATTTATTTAGCCTTCACCCAATGGAAAAACAGGTAAGTGTGTATTTAAAAAATATATCATAAAAATTAAGTAAAAAATACATAAACACCATATACTAAATCTTATTAGAGCAAAATAAGATATATGATCCACAATAAGGTAGCAAAAACATGAAGGAAAAAACTCACAAAGTTGATTGTCTCCCCTCTCCTCTCTCTCTCTCTCTCTCTATATGTCTGCTTCTCCCTCTGTTATATTAAGTATTAATGATTGCTTATTGAAATTAGAAGTAACAAAAAAATCAACAACGATAAAATGTGAGGGCTATATTGAAAGTGTCAAGAGAAATATATAAAATACGATATAAATACATTATATATCTTCGTATGAAAGCAATTAGACACAAGGCATATAATAGAATTCAAAGGGTGCTAACAATTGAGGGTAAAGAGTTGAGTGGAAGATTGAGAGACTATAAATTATGCAAAAAAATACTTTTCTCTCTGAAAAGCTTTCTCCACTCCTAGGTTTGAATCTCCTATTAATCATCCCATAATTAGTGTTACAATAAGATACCATAGACCTTATGAATGTAATTTTGAAAAAAGCATTGTGTAGAGTTGTTTTTTTTTATTGGGATCATATAAACCTCTTAGGCTTGATTTTTTTTATTTATTGAGATCATATAAAGCTCCTGAAAGTGGGTCTGTTAGACACTCAAAGATGTTGTCACTTGAGGGTGGCAAAGGAGATCGGTGAGAGATGCGAAGAGAGAAATGAGGGTGGATAAGGAGATAGGTTGAACGATGTTTTCGACTGTTTAAAAAGAGAGGAATGGGGGTGGACAAAAGACCAACAAGCATGAGAGGAATGAGGGTGGAAGAGAAGATCCTCGTTCAGGTGAGGCCGCTAGGGGAGGACAAAACTAGTTGCATGGAGGGAGGATGAAGAAAATTGGGATAGATTTAGGGCACTTAATAGTTATTTATATTTGGAAAGAAACTATACCTTAATCAGGTAATTGGATACTTGGGTTTGGAATGAGCTTCATCCATTTTCATTCTATTAATAAGTGGTAATTAGGTAAGACTGACAGCCATACATACAATGCCTCTGAATAGGTTGATTTCAAAGTTACAAGCACTAAGTACATTTTACAATCAATCCTATGTGCCCAGTCTGTGTGGGAGTAATTCAATAAGTCGTTAATCGACTTGATTTCAATATTCAAGGTTCAAAAGAAATTTTGGACTTTGATAAATTAGGGACACTGCCAAGCACCTCAATGCAATAATTGATTTTAAGTTTATAACCCATGAATAGTAATCTGAACTCAAGAAAATGATTTCAAAATACAAGTAATGCTACTTTAGTTACTCAACCAAGTTCAATTAAAACTTCTCTAAGTGCAAGTAGGAACTTGAATTTAAGAAATTTATCTCCAAATAATCAATGCTATATAAATGACACTTCAAATCATCTCTCTAGAATGACGAATATGGTTTTAAAGAAATGTGGAATGATTCTACAAAGGAAAAAGCTAAGTAAATAAATATTTCAAAGTAATGAAGCATATATACTTAGCTCTTTAGCAGATGACTTCTCGAAGACCTAACTTTGAACTCTAAATTTGATTTTAAAGTATGAGAATGCTTTAGAGTGCTCATGTAGGCATTATGAATTGAGATATTTGTCATCTGGGGCGATAACAACTTAAATAGATGAGTTCTCAATATTAAAAAATTGCATCACTTGAGTTCAAATAAGAGACATTTTGTCCTTTTGCAAAACTTACTGAAATTTTGATTAGAAACTACAAGAAAGTACTTACAGATTTTTTCATGAGTTGTTGAACATATAGGTAGGTAACTTTACAAATTTTGTGGCACTACAAAACCCGAATCAAAGCTCTGAAACTTCTTCTACAACTTTTTTGAAATGTGTCGTTTAGACACTTATCGTCTATATGGTCTTCAATAGACAGTTGCCTCCATTTTATTTAGATATCTAGATTATGGGTTAGACGACTTTCCACAATGCTTCTTTCTCTCTTGGTCGTGTGGCCAATGTTTATTCGGTCGAATGATATCCTTGGCAATGTATCATTTCCTTCTTTTCTCTTCTAGCCTTCTTTGGTGCAAGGATCCTTACAAAGAGTTTTCTCACTATTGGTTGTCAAGACAATAGGCTTCATGCTTATTCGAATGGAGTGTCCCTGTAACACTTTTTTGTGTTGAACAATATTCTAAATTTTTGAACGCTTTCCTTGACAACTTCGTTTGGAGAGCTTTTTCTACTTTTCTAGAACCCGATCATTCCAATGGATGTTGTTTGGCTATTCGAACAATTTGTTCTACCATTTATTGAATGGGATTGTTAAGTATGCTCCAAGTTTTCTTAATTTAAATAGTTATCCTATTTTTTTTTAAAATCTTCACAACTAAGGTTACAAATCGAAGAGTTGCAATATTACAAATCTTAACTATGACATTACAATTTTATCCATTCATTCCTTCATTATGAATGAACACACGAAATGGGAATAGATTGAGAATGAAAGTTAATACGGATGAATAAACAAAGGTCAAGTCAATACCTTTGGTTCTAATTAGAAGTCACTAAGGTGGAATCAACTCCATCTCCTTATTTCTAGCCTAAAACACTTATAAGAACCTTTTGTTCTAAATTCCAAATTGCTTTTATTCCCTTTTTTCTTCTTGGTTTTGATTTCTAGAGAGGGCAAGGGGAAGAGGGAGGCAGTGCCAAGAGGAAGAAGGAAGAGAGGGGGAAGCTGAAGGTCCTAAAACGAAATTATAGTTTAACCTTTCTAAGAAATAATGAAATTTAGTTTCCAAGAAAATGCCTTCTTCCCTAAAAAATATAGCTATTTTGTAAGGAGTGGCAACCATGAAAGACTAGAAACTATTAAATATTGAATTGAACCACACTTTGTATTGATTTGAGAGTGGTATTTATACACAGTTTACAATAGAAATCCAAAGGGATAAATACAATCAAGATCTCCTAATCTATCGGGATAAATATAGTTTGAAACAAGATAAGATAAGATAATACTACCGAAGATAATCTTAATCTCTTTATGCCCCCTCATGATAAGCTAGTATTGTCTCATAGTAACTGAAATTGTGAACATGGCAATGACTTTGTAAGGAGATCAACAAGTTGGTCAATAGAAGCAATGCGAGCAAAACAAAGTAGACCAGATTGAACCTGATACGGATGAAGTGATAATCAATTGCTACATGTTTCATTCTGGAGTGAAACACGAGATTGAAGTTTAACTGAGTGTCACCAATATTATCACAATATACAACAAGAGAAGACTACAAGGGCATACCAAGCTCAGTAAATAGAGAGCACACCCTCCAAAGTTCAATAGTTGTAGTAGCAACTGATCGATATTCAACCTCAATAAACGAGCGAGTAACAATGTGTTGCTTCTTTGAACTCTAGGAAATGAGATTCAACCCAAGATAGATAAGGTAAACACTATTGGTAGAGTAATTATCTTTATTTCCAGCCCAATCAGCATCTGAGAACCCATGTAGAGATATAAGAGACTTACGATGTAGAAGAATCCCTTTGTCCAGTGTGCCACATCAATACCTTAAAATTCATTTGACAAGTACCCAATATTCATTAGTCGGTTGATGTATAGACTGGGACATCTTATTGACAGCATAGGAAATATCAGGCTGAGTGAGAGAGAGATATTACAAGCTGCCAACTATTTCACGGAATTTAAATGGATTAGACAGTGGAGAGCCTGAGGTCATGGTGAGTGATGAAGAATTCATTGGCAGTGGGGTGAGAATAGGTTTAACATATTCCATATGAGTTCTTTTTAGTAGGTCTTCGATGTATCTTTGTTGAGAGAGTAATATACCATTGCGATGTTGAGTAACTCAACTCCAAGGAAGTCAGAAAGAGAGCCAAAATCTTTCAGAGGGAAATGATGAGCGAGGCAATCAACAAATTGAGAAATACGATCATCACTATTACCAGTAATAATAATATCACCGACATACACCAGTAGAAATAGAACATGCTTGCTAGTATTGGGAGTGAATAAGGAAGTATGAAAGTGAAAATTCTTGAAACCTAAACCCATAAGAAATTGACACAGTTTATGATACCAAACCTGTGGAGCCGGTTTGAGACCATAGATAGTTTTATGAAGTTTTAAAACATAGGTTGGATGTTCTAAATCAACAAAGCCTGGAGGTTGAGCCATATAAACTTTTTCTGAGAACCGCCCTTGAAGAAAGGCATTGTTGATATTGAGTTGACGAAGTGACCAACCATTGCTGACTGCAATACTAAATACAAGTCTCACAATGGTGGGTTAACAGTTGGGATAAAAGTCTCATGGTACTCCACACCTGACCGTTGATGAAATCCTTTGGCCACAAGACAAACTTTGAATCTATCAATGGACCCATCAAAGTGCCTTTTGATTCAAAAAAATTCATTTGCAACCAGCAAGATACCATCAGTTGGAACTAGCTCCCATGTCCCATTACGAGCGAGAGCATCATATTCTTCAGACATAGCTCGACGCTAGTTATGATATTTGACGACTTGAGTTATGGAGGTAGGTTCAAGGTGGGTGTGAAGGTTGAGTCTTTTAATGGGTTTACAGATATTGTTTTTGGCTAGAGTGATCATGCGATGTTGGGTGGTAGATTGGGTTTCGATGGATGGATGGTTAGCATTTGGTGATGGCTGGATGGGTTGTGGTTGCTATTCAGTTTTTGTGTAATGTGTTTGTGACTTCGATATTTGTGAACTATCATCAGAAGGAGGCATGTCTTGAGGGTGCCCTTGAGGCGGAGTATTAGAAGTCGGATGTGGTGATGAAGTTGATGAAATAATAATCACAGGAATCTAGGTATCTATGGTGGTGGAGGTGGGACGTGCTAGGTGATTGTTGATGGAGGTGTAAGGGAAGATTGACACTACAAACTTGACATGATGATAAACAAATATTTTTGAAGTAGATGGGTCAAAACACAAGTAAGCACTTTGAGATAAATAGTAACCAAAAAATAAACATGATTTAGACCTTTGATAAGTTTGTGAGATGTATATGGACGAAGCCAAGGATAACATAAACAACCTAAAATATTTAGTTTAGAATAATTTGATGTTTGGTGGAAAATTGACTCATAGGGAAATGATAGATTGAGCGTAGAAGTTTGCATCCTATTTATTAAATAGACAACAGTGGCAAAGGCATAGGACCAAAAGGTAATTGGAAGGGAGACACGAGAAAGTAAGTGAAACGAGTTTCAACAATATGACAATGTCGTGTAGCTATTGTGTTCATTAGGTAGGAGATGTCATTTAAAGAAAGGCAATCTTTGAGGTCCATATATTCTTCCTCATTGTTTGAATAAAGTGTGGTAATTTTTTCTTTGAAGTAATTTTCCACAATGGCTTTGTTACAGTGAAAAACTTCCTGAACTTTAGATTTTTATTTTGAATGCATAAAACCATATGTATTTGGTATAGTGATCAACGAAAATGACATAATATTTGAAACCATCTTGTGACAAAATTGGAGAAGTCAGCCACTCATACATCTCTAGTGTTGTTGGTCAAATGGATTGAAAAATTCAATGCATACATTATTAGTAGTGTTGTTTGGTATGCAAGGGACATCATTCAAAGTAAATGTAGTAGTAGGAATTGGAAGAGATATAAAATTGATGTGGGTGATGAAGAGTCCAGTGCCATTATCAATCATAACATCATCTGAGCCAATGTAGGGTTTGTGATATGGAGTAACCAAACAAGATTGTTGGAGGTGACATTAGCAGCATAATGAGCTCGTGGCTACCATAGTCTTGCCGAAGTATGATGTGAAAATCTTGTATTAGTGGGCCGGATTAGTACAAGTTAAAATGATGGACATCGCTTAGCCGAGTTACCTTAGATTCTAAAAATATGACAAAACCCCATAGACGAGGTCAAGGAAGTGATTGATTTGGTTGAGTGTGCATAGAATAAGCAATGACCTCCAATTGAGAAACAATGGGCAATTTTTTTTCTCTCGCACATGTGAAAGTCACATGTTTAGTAAGGTGGGGCACCCTAAGTTGGTAGCCATAGTTGTTATGACCAAATATAGTGTTTTATTTGGTTGAGTGTGCACAGAATTAGGGGTGGTTTCGAACCGAACCGGCTCGCGAGGGCTCGAGTTTGGCTCGGTTTGATTTGGTATCTCTCGAGCTCGAGCCGAGATCGAGATTCGAAATCAGCTCGTTTAAATTAACGAGTCGAGCTCGACCGATGCCAGGTTCTGCTCGACGACTCGTTAATTTAACTAGCGCCGGATTCGGGGGGATTTGGGAAATTTTTGGTAGTTTGCCATTTCCCATGCTGCTCTCTCTCCCAATTTTTTTTTCTGGTCTTTCTCCCTCACTCTCGCTCTCTGGTCTCCTCCTTCCCTTCTCTCTTCTTCTTCCGAAAATTTTTTCTCCCTCTCTCGGCCTCCATCTCCCTCCCTCTCGCCGTCGGTGCCCCTTTCGCCGCCACCTCACCTAATCCTTCCCCCCGCGCATCGCCTTCTTTGCCTCTCATTGTCGTCGCCGTCAACTCCCGTAGCGTCGCCCTCGCCTCGTCGTACCCCAGCTAGAGCAGCTGCTCTGAACCCTCTCCCGTCGTCGTCACCCCCTACCACCGCCTGCTACCGCGTCAGATCAGCCGGCCACCACTCTTGCCGGAACGACACAGAACCCCCATATACCTAAGTTGAGGAGGGAAATCGACACTCCGTCCCGCACGACGTTCGAACTCGCACGTGCAGTTCTTCATACATGCGAGTTTCGGATGTTCGTTTTTTTTATAAAATAAAAAAAAAACTTGCAAATCCTATTCTCAGCCTATTTTTCCTCTGGACGATGCAATTTTTTTAGCCCTAACTGCCTTTAGTACTGCTTTTCCTTCGGGCGATGCAATAATACGTTAAAATTTAGTGTGTTAAAGTTAGCATATGATCAAATTTTCTTGTTTATTTATTTATTTTTTATAATTAATCATGTGCACAATAAATTGGCTCACGTAGTTATTGTATTAATGTACAATAAACTGTAATTATTAAATTATACATTAAATTACTTATTCGTGTTGTAATCATGTTTGTTTTACCTAATTTGGGGTTTAAGTATTATGTTTTAATTAAGTATACTATTATAAGTTCCTCATTTTCTTGTTTTTTATATTTTCTCATTTTACGACACTAAGATTGAAAACTGTTTTTCGTGTACTTTCATGTAGATGAATGAAATGAATTTGAAGCAGGAGATGAAGATGAAATTCAAATTTTAAGTTTGTTGACTAACCCACTTTCAGTAGCTTCAAATTTTATATTTAGTAATAGACTCATATTATTCTTCCTTAGCAGTGATTGGGTTCGGGCTCTTGTGTAAAGAAAAATCAAAAGGTGAATTTCTTTGATTAATTATTTATTATGATATTTTTTAGTATTTTTTTGTTTTATTTATTAAAATTTTGTTTTATGATTACAACCTGATAAGAAGAGTGTAGAGATAATGCTACTAGCTACATGATTTTTCATGTTTTTGTCATCATGGTAAGTTTAATATTTTTAACGATATTAAGTAACTAGTAGTGGAAGAGTATTTTTTTATATGACAATAACTAATTTTATTTTTTTGTTTTTGTCATAGGTGGAGATTTTGCTTATGCAGGGACGTATATTATTTTTTAGCATGAAGAGAAACAACTATAATTTGTAAAATTATAATGGATTTATAGTTTTTATTTGGGTGATTGTAAATTGATAGTGAAATTTCATTTAATTTTGTTGTGTTTGATTATTGTATGGAGTTTATTCATAGTGTTATGCAGTGTATGAAATATTTAGACTATTTTATGGAGTGTATAGAGTGTATAAACAATTTCATGGAGTGTTTATGGAGTATTTATGGAGGTATTTTGTATATAAATTATGCCAATTTTAAGTAGAGGTCATGCCGAATTTTATAAAGGTATTATAAACATAGATTACACTTAATTTTAAGTAAAATGTATGCATAATTTTATATACAATTTATTTGATATATAATTTTTGAAAAGTTTTAAATGCACATTGAAGCTCGAAGCTAGACTCAAACTCAGTTAAAATTTTTGAACTCAAGCTGGATAACAATTTTAGGCTCGAGTATCATAGAATAAGCATTGAGGTCCAATTGAGAAACAGTAGGCAATTTTTTTTCTCTCGCACGTGTGAAAGTCACTCGTTCAGCTTCGCTTATACGCTTCGTCTTCAACAGACAAAGGAGGTGAGTAGAGGTGTGCTTGGGCGACCGTGGGGGGACGTCGGAGCTCACTTCTGATGGCTCATCTGAGGTCGTCAGAGGTACACAGAAGCTTGGCTAAGGGAGCGATTTGCAGACAGAGTACTCGTCGTCTTCAACTTTGCGCTCACAGAGTCGAGAGAGGAGGCGGTTGGTCAACTGTTGCGGGACGTCGGAACTCTGTTCCGGTGGCTCAGCTGGTGTTTTCGGAGGCGCACGGAAGCTTCCGAGGAGATGATTTGCAGAGAGAGCGTTACGGGTGTAGAGGAAGCGAAAAAAAAAATCGGATGAGAGCTGATCGAGTAAGCTCTGATAATATTGAATTGAACCACAGTATTACTTTGAGAGCGGTATTTATACAGAGTTTACAACGAAAATCCAAAACGATAAATACAGTCAAGATCTCCTAATTTGACGGGATAAATACAGTTCGAAACAGAGATAGGATAAGATAATACAACCCAAGATAATCTTATTCTCTTTAGAAACATTCTCTTAGAAAAAACGTTGGAGATCCCGGTTCTCCATTTTTCCCCTGCCTTAGTCCCCAACAGTATTTTACCCCTCCGGTAGAAGAAGAAAAGGGAAGAAAAACTATTTATAAAACCCGATCAACTGAAGTGATCGAGTTTGATCCAATCCAAGTCAACCGGATTTAACTGCCATTTGAATCAACGATGACATCACTAAAATTAAAAAATACAAAGAACAAAAATTATATTGGGGGAATTTTTTCCCTCATTTCTCCCATCCTTCAGCTGGCAGTGCAAGACTCTTACCCTTCCCTCCACTATGCGAAGTTTTTTATGCCGCAGAGGGGAAGGTGGGAGGAAGGGCTCCCCCACTGCCGGGCTGAATTAGCCGAGTTTTCCCCTCAATCCACCTTTTCTTTCAACATGCATTCAAATTCAAATAGTTTCCTCGAATAAGAGCCATCGTTTACTAAACCGGTGACAGTAAGATTTTAACATGTACTTCATTTTCATGACAGAAAGAGTACTACCTCTGTTCGCGGTGGTTGTTGACTCTAATGGCTGAAACGCGGCAGGAAGCGAGGTTCTGAACCATAAAAAAGAAAACTCGCAAAAAGTAGTTTGACCATGGGACTATTGGTTGGTTGTTGCTTCTTTCTCGTCCTATTCTCGGCTGGGATGAGATAACCTTGGCCCTAATGCACCCAACTTATCGCCGATACTTTCGCCCGTGAGTGTCTGCGCGCTAGAAGACCTTGCCAGTTTTAATTCGTGAGAAAGTCTCTGAATTTGCCCCATTAATGTTTGTCGGCATTAGACGCGATTGTCGCTGTTATACGGTTGTAGTAACCAAACCCCCGCACCTACAAATACAGGCGATGCTGACCCTTACTTTAATATGTTACTTACCTGTTTCAAAAGCTGTGTCACTAGCTTCACTAATCCACTGTAAAGTGACGAGTTAACCCGCTAAACTCAACATTATAAGACATTTTTCTTCTCTCTTACGTTTCCGAACCCGCGCCATTTTTTCTTTCTCAAAAAGCTGCAAGCTTAGACAGAAGATTCATGGCGACGCATGACGAAGCGAACTGTACGCGATAAAACAAGAGAAACGCAAAACGAAATGCTCTTTCATTTCCTTTGCATTGGAAAAAGAGAAAAAGTAGAGTAACAGAAAAAAAGCGAAGGATGCCATAATAACGCTTTGACGTACACAAACACTCTCTCTCTCTCTCTCTCTCTCTCTCTCTAAGAAGAAGGAGGTGCCATTAATGCGCAGCTCAACAACTCTTACGCTGCCTTTCTCAGTCGTTGGATCTAAAACTCTTGCACTTCTTAAAAGCTTCTCGCGTCCATCTCTGTCTTGCTGTTAGGCTTTCTTCCGCTTCTTCGAGATGTGGAATTCTTCGGAGAGTGTCTTCTCGAGGTCGGGTTCCTACAGAGAAGATGACGACGATGAAGAGGCTCTCCGGTGGGCTGCTCTCGAGAGGCTTCCGACTTATGATCGTGTCCGGAGGGGAATACTACGTAATGTCGTCGGAGATGTTTCCGAGGTTGATGTCGGGAATTTGGAAGTTGAAGAGCGGCAGCTTTTGCTCGATCGGCTTGTTAATGCGGTTGACAACGACAATGAGCATTTTCTTACTAAAATGCGGAAAAGATTCGATGCGTAATATTTCACAGAATTTCTGTTTTCTTTCCTTTTAGTTCGTTGATGACTCTTGCCTCTTTCTATATATACTCTTGTGGCCGTGGCGTTGTAACACTCGTGGAGTAATTTGTCTTTATGTTCTATCTCTTCTGTTTAGTTTCTTCGTTATTCTCCTCGCACATTATGCTTTCTGCTGTACAAGTGTTTTTTTTTAACTTTCTTCAATGTGGTTTTTAGTTAATATTTAATCCTACTTTTTCTGGATTTGAATTGTATAATGTAATTGTATTGCGTGTTTTTAATGGTATAAGAAACTAACATCTTTTAGTTTTTGAAGTATTATATTTCTTTTTTACTTTTAGTTTATTCTCGCTTTCTTTGTATGGCGTTTTGCTCGTGGAGTGAAGGAATTTTGTTGTTGCTGTAGTTTTTGCATTGCAGTAGTAGTGCTAGTTGCTGTTCTTGTTCAAGTAACTATTTTCTTTCCTTTCATTGAGTTATTTTTCTGAAATTGGTAAATCAGTGCATCTGGTATTGATAGAAGAACTTTTGTGGAGTAAATAATAACATATGCTTCATGGACAAAAGCTACTTCTTTAACGGAATTCTTCAGCAAGTGCTCGTTGCTTACTTACACCATTTCCCTTCTACAATTGTGGGAGGAATGAGTTTGTTTACATATAGTTCATCTAGTTTATAGTCCACCAATTGGAAGCGTCTAATGGAGTTACTATGCAGCTGCTCTATGTGACTTCTTTTGATGTTTTCCCCTTATTGTATGTCCCCATGATACATTTCCTCACTTTCTTAAATTTTTTATTGCTTCATCTTCCTCGTGGCAGTTTTCTTTTATGTAAGATTTATTTTGTACTTGGTTCATTCACGTTTGCCCTAATAATTTCTTGAGGAGCATTTTCCGATGCTTACCTAATATTCCTAGCTTTCGTGTCTGGCGTCCATTGATCTTTAAGCTTGGTTCAGTATTGTGTCGTTTTCTTAGGCACATCTATTAGTTTTTTGATGCTTGTATTCAATTGAAGTAACGTTCATTCTGAATTTGGAATTACAGAGTAGACCTGGAGTTTCCAAAGATTGAGGTGCGATTCAATAATTTAACTGTAGATTCACATGTCCATGTTGGAAGTAGAGCTTTACCTACTATTCCAAATTTTATCTACAACATGGCGGAGGTAGGTCGGAATACTTATCATTTGTATCAAATAATATTTGGCCTTGTTTTTCTCCAGACAACTCTGATTTTGAGTCAGTTGTTTGATGAAGGCCCTCCTGAGACAACTGAGGATCTTCCCTGGCAGGAGAAAAAGGTTGACGATATTGGATAGCCTTAGTGGGATTATTAGACCTTCTAGGTAAAGTTTGGTTATAAAACTGAGGCCTGGCAATAATTCGAGTGATTTTTCAATCTGCTGAACATTATCTTGTATTGCAGAATGACTCTACTTTTGGGTCCTCCGAGCTCTGGGAAGACCACTTTGCTTTTAGCTCTGGCTGGACGGCTTGGAGATGATTTGCAGGTAAGTCCTCTGTCTGCTCTTATATGTAGGGATGTAAACAGGTAATAAACAGAATGGACCTGATATTACCCATTATGATTTTCACTTATTTATTTCATTACCTGATTTGAACACATAGTTAACTTACTCTTAACAATACATCTTACTAAAACAAGACCTCAATTACAGAAAAACCCAAAAACTGTAATTAAACTACGTTAGGTGGGCATGAAATTACTATACTACCTTCACAATAAATGGTTAACCAGGTAATGGAGTGCAGAGTGCTCTTTACCTGTGTTTTAATTGCAGGGATTTTATTAATAAAGACAAAGAATATGAATTAGAACTCTCAAAGACAACAAAGAGAGGTCAAGAAACAAGATGGGGAGGAGCACTCATGAATAATAGTGAGAGATTGCTGATCGATACTTTCCCATATATTTCTTGTTTAGAATATGGGTAATTGGGAATCTTACCAAATTCTCAAATGACTAAATTTTTTTGTTTCATATCCAATTATAATTGGATGGATGCACTGTTAGAATAGGCATCCTTGTAAAATTACAAAGCACTCTTAGCTAGAATACATTAGATCTACTCCCCTACGTAGCAGAAACATAAAATGTAAAGTTGGAGGGTTTTTTTTCTTTCTGAATTAGATCTGTAAAATATGAAAATTATGGATAAATAGTGAGAGAAAGAGAGAAAAGAGAAGAGAGGAGATTTAGAAGAGGCTGCGTTGAGGAGCAGCTCTTGTGGGTTCTGAATCCAGACCCTTATTCTCTTATAAAGCTCACTTAAGTTATCACCATACAAAAAGACATATATGCCCCTATACCCTAGACACTTATATCTCCCTAAATACACATTAGAGTGACATGCAAATTTACCCCAATGGTGCTAACATAAGAAACTAGCTAACAGCTAACCTAGAGGAACATACGATAAGGGAAAAGATAAAAATACCCTTCTTACATATATTTCAACACCCCCTCAAATTAGAGCGAATGTGCCAAAGAGCTCTAGCTTGTTACAAAAATTTCCAGATTCTTTCTTCCCCAAACTTTAGTAAAGATATCATCAAGTTGATCAACAAGCTTCACATAGAGTTGCATCACGGACAAAATGATAGTCGACTTCTACATGTTTCATCTGTTCATGAAACATTGTGTTACTAGCAACGAAAATTGTTGCTTGGTTGTCACAAAACATCTTCATAGCTTCTATAGTAGGAAAACTCATCTCTTGTATCACCGACCTCACCCAAATAAGTTCACTAGCTATGACTTGGTACTTTACTTCTGCACTAGAGCGGACTACTACATTCCGTTTCCTGCATTTCCAACTAACCAAATTGCCACCAACAAAGACACAGTAGCTTGACGTGGATATTCTATCCAATTTAGACCTGGCATAATCGACATTAAAATATCCAATAATTTGCAAATGATTATGTCGTGCTTACAGTAACCCCTTTCTTGATAAACCCTTCAAATATCGTAATATCCTATATAGCTTCTAAATGTATTTTCCTCACATGTTCCATAAACTAGTTGACCATGCTCACCACAAACAATATGTCAACTCTAGTAATTATAGCATAAATAAGCTTGCCAACTAACCTTCGGTACATAGTCTTGTCTTTAAGCTTGACAAATTTACTTCCATTGGTGTTTCAACATATCTTGCTCTCAGCAGTCCATTTTCATCAAGCATTTCAGTAACTTATTTTCTTAGTGTCAAAACAACACCTTCCTTACTCCTTACTACCTCAGTCCCAAGGAGATTTTTAAGGAAACCTAAATCCTTGGTTTGAAAATGTTTTGCTAGATGTCCCTTCAAATGCCCTTCAAATCACTCCACGACTTCACTATGTCATCAATGTATACAATCAATACTACAATTACAGAAGGTTTCTTCAAGACAAACAACGAGTGATCACAAGGGCTTCTAGTAAACCCCAACAACATAACTACTTGGCTGAATTTTTAGGGCCAAGCTCTCGTACTCTGCTTGAGGCCATAGATAGACTTACATAGTCTGTATACTTTCCTTGTCTTCCCTTGAGAAACATACCTAGGAGGTTGCTCCATATAAATTTCCTCGACCATATCACAATATAAGAATGAATTTTTAATATCCAATGGAACAATGTTCAACCCTTGTTAAATAGGTACAAACATCAAAGACATCCACTCCATAGGTTTGTGTGCACCCTTTTGCGAAAAGTCGAGCATTATATGGTTCTATAGAACCATCAACCTTATTTGTGTAAACCCAATGATATCCAACTATAGCAACATCTGGTGGTGGTCGCACAATGTCAATGTTCCCCTATCAATTAAAACTTCTATATCTACATCTATGGTCTGTTTTTAAGTAGGAGAAGACAAAGCTTCCTATAGGGAAGAAGGAATGGAACATGAAGACAGAGATAAGGCGACATCTTTAAAAAAACTAGACAATGAATAATAGCAAACCAATAGGATATTTGGTGACACATTAAGTACAAGCTCGAATACCTTTATGAAGTGAGATAGGTAGGTGTAAATTATTTTCCTCAAGATTGGCAAACGAGGAAGGCACAGGTGCAAGTGGAAGAGAGGGTCCCTATGGGATGATGACCTTAGAAGGAGTCCATCGTTTATAGACCTGCAATGGCTTTGGTGTTGGTGGATCAGCAATTGGCACTACGCAAGGAACATCCTCCACAATTTGAGGTGCACAATCATCAACCTTATGCGATAGAGAGGTACAAGAATTAACAAATTGTGAGAAATATATGACATCTTCAAAGAAGGTAACATCTGCAGACACAAAAGTTTTCCAGGTTGCTAGACATTAAAACTTGTAACCATTTTGAGTACAAGAACCCAAGAAGACACACTTCATTGAGCGAGGAGATAATATATTAGGAAATAGACCAAGTAGATGGACATAACATACAAATCCAAACACACGAGGACAAAGAGAGAAGCAACTATCTGTAGGCTTGAGAATTTGTAAAGGTATCTTACCCCCAAGAATAGAGAAGGGCATCCTATTAATAAAAAAACAAACAGTGAGAATAACGTCCTCCCAGTAAGACTTAGGAACCTTCATTTGAAAGAGTATAGTGCAAGCAACCTCAAATAAGTGATGATTCTTGCGTTCTACAACATTCTATTGTGGAATATAGATACAAAAGATTGGTGTACTATGCCATTGGCACTACATAATGTATCAAATTTATGGTTCATGAATTCAAGCCCATTATCAGTATGCAAAATACGAAGTGAAGCACCTAGCTGATTCTTTATTTCACTATAAAACTTTAAGAGTACATTGAACACTTTGGAATTTTTCAGAAGGAGATACACCTATATAGTTCAACTAAAATCATCAATTGATGATACAAAGAAATGGAAACCAAATATATTGGATATCCGATATGGATCCCATATATGTGAATGAACAGTTTCAAATAAGCAATTACTATGACTTGAACTAGGCGGAAAAGACACTCTATGGTGCTTCCCTAGTCGACGTTTGTCACATTGAAACAACTAAGTAGAGGATAGATCTGGAAATAATTGACGTAACTTGGCTAGGGAGGATGTCCTAGCTGGAAGTGTCATTAGAAAGGAGATACAACTGCATTAAATGCTGAAGAAGATGGTTGCATTGAATCTTCCAGGTGGTTGAGGCCCTCTTTTTGTGCCTTGAACCAATAATCCTTCTCACTGAAAAATAATAAATTGATAGGAAATTTAGGTATAAGAACAAAAGAATGTAATGACAAGGATGGAGTAGGTTGAATTGTTCCAAAATACTCAGAGGTGAGATGGAACCATAGGCGAGAGTAGCATGCTTGAATGAAGAAGATTGGGTGAAGGATGAAATTATGTGGACATACCTGACTTGTGCATAGACGCATCAAAATCAATAACCATGAGGGACCCGAAGACAACTTAGTGCCGAGATTCCTGACTAAGCCATGATAGTTGTGGGAGTGGAAGCATTTTGCCCCATGGAAGGAGTGGAGGCAACCAATTGTTAAAGTCCATCAGGTGCTCCGGGGACAATACCAATTACACCACCACCAAAAGATTCCTTAAATCTCAGGAAATGTTGAGTTAGCCCAGGCTAGTTTGCCAAACTTGTCCTAGCATTTGTCTGAGAAATAGTTAATATGCCCACAATGTACATACTTCCTCTCACCATTTCCATCACTATGACTTCGGCCATGCCCAAATGTGTGTATCTCTGCCTCATCCTCGGCCACCCCGGTCACGTCCACAAGGTGTTTTTGAATGACCCTGAATTGGCTGGATATTGAGGGCAGTAACTTCTTTCCCCTTGTTATCGTTGCTACCCTATCGAGCAACAACAACTTTTGCACGCATTACTTTGTTAAAAGCCGTTCTAAGTCTAGGAACAATATCATCCACAAGTATTTAGGCTCAAGCTACATCATACTCAGACCCTAAAACATCAAAGAATTTGGCTAGATGAAGCTGTCCCTGTTGTGCTCGAAGCTTAGATTCCTTCGTGGTGAATGGATGATATGTCTAAATTTCCTGTAGGATACTTTGAGCCATTCATAATCAGTCACAATGCAGCTGACCTCTGATTCAAGGGTTCTTATCCATCAACAGCTTTTGAGCACCACCTCTATCATTTTCTAGTCTTCCAGCCTATACCCACGATCTTTCTTATCTCAGCTCAAGCCACACATCTGCCACCACAATCCATGAGTCCATCCAACCAGCACCAGCCATCTGAGTTCCAGAGTCTGCCCAGCCATTCACCTACTACATCCTTCTTGCCTCACTTTCTCCACTCACCCACCAGAATCCTCCAACCTCTAGGACTTTGTTATAAGTCCATGCATCTACACTACCCAGCCATCCTAGTCTATCTAGGAACTCTATCCAATCCTACTACACGAGTTTCACTTCCTCTCTATCTTCCATTAGCCTCATCAGTTTAGAAGCCCATCTAGGTCACCCCTATCTATTAGATGAGTCCTAATCCTCATCTACAAGGTAACTCTCAACCTAGTATCCCGCTCTCCCTCTTCAACACAACTCCTCCTAACTTATCCACGTCCAACCTACTTCTTTTCTATAAAACCTCCTTCTCCCCTCTCATTCCCATGCACATCCTCAACCCTAACCTCTCCAAGTCTCACTTAGTCTTGACGACCACTCCCTTAGCCCTAGCCATCCCAGGTTGACACCTCAATCAGTAAATCCCTAGCTTAAGCCTACCCCTGTCCCAACACATCCCAACCTGATCCCCTCTAGCCTCACAACCCGACCAACTCACACAGGCCTTACACGCAACCAAACCATCCAAACCCTAAAACCTTCCCCTTGACCATTGTAGTCCTCTTTCCCTCTCCAGACGCATACCCTGCTCCTCATCCACATGCTACACATCCAAAAAAGGCCTACACCCTCCAAGGTAGCCCCTAGACTAGTTGCAAGGAAAGGAGGATCATAACATTTTAGGAAGGACCTGACTCAACTTTAACATGGTTTAGGAGCTGGACGTCTGCCTTGTTGGGCTTGGTTTGTACCTTGTTTGTGATGTCCTCGACTTAGGCCCGTTGTTTGTTGGTATAAGCTTGGGCATTAAGGGCAGTGTCAATGGGAATAGTCCTACTTTGATATGTGTAAAGAAAAGTAATATTGTTATTATGTAGGAAATATACTAAAAGACATGAATATATCATAGGTTTCCTTTTGACACCATGTAGATTTTTCATGTTTACATTCAGTTAATAACAAGTATTTAATGGATTGTTGTTTTTCTAAAGAAATATTTGGTTCGTTTATTATTGTAATGCTGTTTATGTGTTCTCTGACTAAGCATTGTCATGATTGACAATCAAGGGGATGACCCAGCTTATGGTGGATCCTCTTAATCGAATTTGAACTCAAGAAGCTACTTGACTTAGGATATTCTTCACTCTTCGGCCAAATATCAAATTTATGGTTTTAAGTTTTCATATCAAAGAAGTCATTGGTGCATCAGTCTCAATCGTTTCGTTCAAATGTACATTATTGTATGGCTCAGTTAAATTCTCCTTCTCTAACTCAGCTATCCAATACCTTTCATTTGTAACTGATATTTTATTTTTATGCTTTAACACAATATTTATTGTAATTTGTGTTTGACAAAGAGATAATTATTCCACTATATCCTTTTTTTCTTCTCTCCATTACATCTTATTTGCTAGTACATCCTTTTTAATGCTTTACAGGTGTCAGGGAGCATCACCTATAATGGCCATAGTCTGAAGGAATTTGTTCCTCAGAGGACATCAGCTTATGTTAATCAACAAGATTGGCATGTGGCAGAGATGACCGTGCGTGAAATCCTTGAGTTTTCAGGACGTTGTCAAGGTGTTGGAATCAAATATGGTGAGTATCTAAGCAGTAGATGCATGCCATGACTTTTGTTTTCTTCATCTTCTAAGTGTCAATAATTGCTCTAGACATGCTTATGGAACTTTCAAGAAGGGAGAAGAATGCTGGGATAAAACCTGATGAAGATCTGGATATATTCATGAAGGTACAAAGTTTTGGTAAAACTAAATTGCTTTTCTAAGAAAAAGAAACATTGATTGTATTATTAGCTAGAAATGATCTTTCTAGGTTGGTTCCTTTTATTTTATTTTCATTTTGTGCTTCTCCTTTTCAGGCATTAGCATTGGGAGGGGAAAAAACAAGCCTTGTTGTGGATTACATATTGAAGGTATCTGATTGTACAAAGTGAATTTGTTTGTTGACATGAGATTTTATGTAGGGCACTATATAAGTTGTATACACCGGGTTGCTTATGTTGATTTTCAGGACTCCATGGATTTAGCTCATAGAGAAAAAGAGAAAGACACCCATTGGGAGAAAAACAAGAGGAAGAAGAGGTTATGGACTGTTATCCTAACCCTTCCCCTGAAGTTCAATTTATATATTAATCAAACTACAATATTACAATTATAACCCTAGAACTTTAACCTAATTGCATCAATGCCATCTCTATGAGATGACTCTTTATTTACCATCCTGACATCATTGTATGGACTTGTGGGCCTTCTCTTTGATCTATGGGCCTTGAGCTCATCTTCTATATCTCTTGGATGTGTGGGCCTTCCTTGGTCTTATGGGCTTGGGCCCTTCTTCCAACACACTTGGATATGTGGGTCTTCCTTGATCGTGTGGGCTTGGGCCCATCTTCCAACACTCTCCTTTAAGCAAGGGGTGAAAGAACATCATGAACTCCCAACTTGCTTCAAATGGTGTATAAGATCTTCTCGTATAAAATTGCAGTTCTCCATAGCTTCCAACACTCACCCTCACGCTAGTGGTCTCTTCCATGAGGCCCAGTTGGCATAAGATAAGTGAGTAAAATCACTCCAACCTGTATGACATCGCTCCATACTCCAGTCATAACCCATGCTAGATGTAGGGCACACTCCTATCTTTTGTAGGTAGTGGGTCTATACGCAGTGCTCAGAAGTGTAATAAAACTCCTCCATCACCGTGTCCCAACCTGGGACATTGACTCTCAAGTGGTGGGAGTAATAAATGCCAATTAAAGGGGGTAACTGGTAATTACCCAAAAGATTATATTCTGGGGCTACATTGGCTTTTGTCATTCATCTGGATAGCCAAAAAAAGTGCACTGAGAAGTCCTTCAATAATAATGTCCCTTCCAAAGAGACACAATAGCTGCAGTTGAAATGGGCTGGGCTCATATAACAAGAACCAAAATAATAAAAATCCTTGAAAAAGGACCCATGAAATAATCCGATGCGAGTATTTACGCCAAATAATATGTTGTGAATACCTCAAAATAATAATTCTTTTGGAGAATAAGAACTGAGTCGCATCGAGTCAAATTGTAGACCAATATAGCCGAGTCGTAGGAGAAATAGATATAGAACTTGTGTCCCGGACCGGGTAGGGGCGAGTCAGGTTGACTTGGGCCGAGTTGACCCAGAGCGAGTTGGTTCAGTCCGAGTTGGCTCGAGTTAACTCGAAAAAATAGAAACATCAAGTGATCCTCGGGTTGCTGGTTTAACTTGGCCTGGTTCGGGTCTCAGTAAAAAATTAGTGCTCGATTAAACCTAGTTTCCTAACTTAAGGAAACATTTAATTTTGGCAAGAATGCGTCTTCTTCCCCTTCCGAATAGACCGGGATAGTAGTGACTGAATCGAAGATCCCAGAGTATCAGCCGGAAAAGGAAACACAAGCGAAGAAGCTTCCACGGCTCGGGAGAATATCTATCACAGAGGGGTCTCCGACTGAGTTTCCTCGGCAGATATGGCAGATATGCAGATACTGACTGGCAGTAGGAAAGTTCGAGATGACAACTGATTAAATAAACTACTGAAGATCAAACAGAAATAATGGCAGTAACAAAACAAGCCATGAACCAGGAAGATCAAACTCTTGCTATAGATGCCTCAGAAGATATTCAAAACACCGCAACAGATGCAAAGATCACGGCTCCAGGAAGATAATGTCCAGCACATGTCCAGTTGGATGAGAAGAAACTAGTTGTTATCGGCAACTGTTTGATTGAAGATTTCCAACAAATCGATGATGGAACTAAATCCCATCAATTCAGCAGCTGGCCAAGATAATTTCGGCTTGCCAGCGGAGAACAGAAGCTTTCGATGGCAATCAGACGACAACAAAAATAAAATTATTTAGATAGATGGCAATGTAAGGGAAGACTCTGGCAGACAGAGCAACATGATCGAACAATTTCATAATGACAGCAACAGGGGAGATTTTTATCATATTTTGGAATTTATATTTGTTAAATTGGATCCAAGGCCCTATCCCAAAACGACTAGCCAACTTAGGAAACCTCTTTCCCAACTAATAAACTCAAGATCTTTGTACTCACTAATCCATGTGGGACTATTCCTTAACACTCCCCCTCACGTGTAGACCCTCTTTTGTGGCTCTACAAGTGGATAATTTAAGAATAGGCAGTTTAGATGTAAACCTTCTTTTTTGTGGCTCTACAAGTGGATAGTTTAGGTGTAGGCCTTCTTTTTGTGGCTCTACAAGTAGATAGTTTTTAGGTGCAGGCCCACAGATGAGTACCTGCTCTAATACCATGTTAAATTGGGTTCAAGGCCCTATCCCAAAACGATTAGCCAACTTAGGAAACCTCTTTCCCAACTAATAAACTCAAGATCTTTGTACTCACTAATCCATGTGGGACTATTCCTTAACAATATTAATGTTAGTTGTTTAGATATTTACATGTATATAGGTTAATAAGTTATATGGGTTAGAATGTAGTTAAGCCCATGGGCTGTCTTGTTTAACCTAAACCTAATTCTATGTTTAAATAGAGAAGAGAAAGAAAAGGAAAGGGACTCTCCCGTTTTTCAGACTCTCTCTTGTTCTTGGCTGTTTTGTCAGCTTTCGTTGGTGATTGTTGCTGCTCTCTCCAACAACTTATTTGACAGAAATAACTTCCGAAACAGTGTCTAAAACAGAGATAAGATCCTAGATTGATAGCCAGCGAAGCAAAGAGCAATACCGGCAAACATGCTTCGGAAAAAATTCCCAGTGATGGGCTTTGTTTGGAACTTGGATTCCGCCTCACCGACGGATTTTGTGTTGGTTGTGTCAGTGCCGGCAGAGAGGAAACAAGGTGTCTCTCATCGGGCGGCCAATTCGCGTTGCCGGGTTCTTGAGACGGACTTTTTGACTAAGTAACAAGTAGGCACCATTTCTGTTTGGAGTTTGTTCTGAGCCCGGTTTGCTCCTTCCAAAGTGGCGCCGTTTTTGAGCCCGCACACCGATCGGGGTGCAGATTTGCTACCCATTGTGGACCGGGTCTCGCCACTGCATGGTTATTCTGATGGACTGAATCGCAATACTGAAGTCGTAGCTTCATCTTTATTTTTTTTCATTCGCTATGTTTGCTAGCAAACCAATAACCGCTCATGGTAGCTCAATCTTTTTTCTATAAGCCATTGATGGTACACACACGATCGTGTAGAGAGGTCTGCAACGTGGTAAGTTCGCGACCTGGAGGAAGGCTCCTGGGCGGGGTAGAAAATGAGGGAAGGCACTGTGATGCCGGGTAGCAGAAAAAATGAGCAACAAAAAGCAACTATGAAAAAAAAAGGAGAGAAGAATGAATCCCGAAAAACCTTAGCCGCAATCCTGAAAATCAATGCTTTGATACCATGTTGATTTTCAGGACTCCATGGATTTAACTCATGGAGAAAAAGAGAAAGACACCCAATGGGAGAAAAACAAGAGGAATAAGAGGTAATGGACTTGTATCCTAACCCTTCTCCTAAAACTCAATTTATAGATTAATCAAATTACAATATTACAATTGTAACCCTAGAACTTTAACCTAATTACATCAATGCCATCTCTATGAGATGATTCTTTATTTACCATCCTACCATCATTGTATGGGTTTGTGAGCCTTCTCCTTGATCTATGGGCCTTGAGCCCATCTTCCACATCTCTTGGATGTGTGAGCCTTCCTTGGTCTTATGGGTTTGGGTCCTTCTTCCAACACACTTGGATATATGGGCCTTCCTTGGTCGTGTGGGTTTGGGCCCATCTTCCAACAGCTCACAGAAAGCCGAAAAGTCCTTTTCTATTAACTGTTATCTTACTAAATGAAATATCTGACATGGGTGTTACTTCCTATCTGTTTCATGCTAGGCAAAAATGAGCTTGTGTATGTGTCTGATGAAATCATTACTCTCAAGTTCATGAAAGACTACTAATATTTATCTTGGAAAGATTTTAGGTTTGGATATTTGTGCTGATACTCTGGTGGGAGATGAAATGATCAAAGGAATATCTGGAGGGCAAAAGAAGCGGCTCACTACAGGCAAACATTTATCTCACTTAAATTGCTGTCCATATTCATATTGCTTGTTTAAAGTTGTTGAATTCTTAAAGATGCAACAGACACTTGGATTTGGCAGGTGAACTCCTTGTTGGTCCTGCCCGCGTGCTTTTCATGGATGAAATATCAACTGGGCTTGATAGTTCTACAACCTATCAAATCATCAAGTATCTCAGGCATTCTACACATGCACTCGATGGAACAACTGTCATATCTCTGTTGCAACCTGCTCCGGAAACTTATGAATTGTTTGATGATATTATCCTTATATCTGATGGTCAGATTGTATATCAGGGGTCTCGTGATGCAGCACTCGACTTCTTTTCCTTCATGGGTTTTAGATGTCCTGAACGAAAAAATGTAGCCGACTTTTTGCAAGAAGTAAGAGTTCAGGAAGTTTTGATTATGAATGTTCATTATTCTGCTATTTTTTGCATCATTCTTACTGCATCCACTGTGAACCTTTGTCTGGATATTTAATTCTTTCTTTTGATAGATATGGATATTTATTACTTTCTTTTGATAGATATGGATATTTATTACTGTAGGTGACATCAAAGAAGGATCAGCAGCAGTATTGGTCAGTTACTGATTGTCCATATGAGTTTATACCCGTAATAACATTTGCAGAAGCTTTTCAATCATTCCATGTTGGTAAGAATCTATCTGTGGAATTAGCTACTCCATATGATAGACGCTGTAACCACCCTGCTGCTTTGTCAACTGCCATGTATGGTGCAAAAAGAGTGGAACTTCTCAAGACCAGCTTCTCTTGGCAGTTGCTTTTGATGAAACGGAACTCATTTATCTATGTCTTCAAGTTCATACAGGTACTTATTCTGTTTTTTAAGGTTTTTTTATGAACTGGATTAGTTTTTGTTTAGATGTTGCATTCACTGTTATTTTTTATTGAGGAGCATTTAATACTCAAAAATACCGAGTTGTTGGAAAATTCTGAGATTCTTTTAAGTATTGGATATTACTCTGCAGCTCTTATTTGTCTCATTGATCACAATGACCGTGTTCTTCCGGACGACAATGCACCATAACACAGTTGATGATGGCTATCTGTACCTTGGGGCAGTGTACTTTGCAGTAGTAATGATTCTATTTAATGGTTTTACTGAAGTTGCAATGTTGGTAGCCAAGCTTCCAGTGCTTTATAAACATAGAGATTTGTACTTGTATCCATGCTGGGTTTACACACTTCCTTCCTGGTTGCTGAGTATTCCTACTTCACTTGTGGAATCGGGTATATGGGTGGCAGTTACATACTATGTGATTGGTTTTGATCCACAAATAACTAGGTGATAAAAGTTCTCTTCTTAATGGATTCTTTGCAAAGTTTTGAAGTTTGTGTTTCTCCTATTTTTCTTATTCATATATTTTGCAGATTTTTGCGGCAGCTTTTATTGTTTTTCTTTCTGCACCAAATGTCTTTGCCACTATTTCGTCTAATGGCAGCTTTGGGTCGAAACATGATAATAGCCAACACCTTTGGATCATTTGCGATGTTGGTGGTCATGGTTCTTGGAGGATTTATTATTTCCAGAGGTAGGAGCTAGTTTACTTTCCTGCAGCCCTCTTTTTCCAGTGAGAAACTTCCTTGTTGGAAAGAGATAGTGGAAGACACGTGAGCCCTCTTACCCTCTTCCCTCCTCTCTGTTTATGATGAGAAGCAGTGAGGATGGGGTGGATTTGGAGTACAAAAGCCTCCTCTCTTGGGACTAGCATGACATCATGGTAATGTCATGCTGTTCAACCTGTGAAATTTTTCCAATGAAACTGGTTAGGCTGGACCCGTTCACCTTTCCAGGTCAATGGCTGAGCTGGGTCTAATAACATTACCTGTTCGTTATAAGCTTCAGTTTTCTACTACTTTTGTGGTGTGCATTGATTTCTTTTCCATTTTCTTGAGTCAGAAAGCATCCCAAAATGGTGGATTTGGGGTTACTGGTTTTCACCCTTGATGTATGCTCAAGATGCAGCTTCAGTGACTGAATTTCATGGTCATTCTTGGGATAAGGTATCACAATCCTTCAAAATTTTGTCTTAATATACCTCAGAGGAAACTGATGTGATAAGGATCATTTTGAAACATTACTTGGGTATTTAAACAGATTTTATTTGATTAATGGCTCCATAAACCTAAATCTCTTTTTGTTCCCTATACATAAACCCTTGAACTATATATAATAATTATTTGTAGATTTAGGGATTCAGTTGGCAGTGAACACCTGTTTTTTATCCATTCAAGAAAATTGAAAAAGAGAATACTAACAGCAACTATCTTGATATCTGCGCTGGGTTTTAGGGGGAATATATTGCAGGAGAACTGGGCCCTTACACATAATTGGCACTCTAATTCGATATATTCAGCTTAATTGTTTGTTCTTGCATTGTTAACGATGCCTACACTTTCTGAAGTTCCTGAAATATGCCTACACTTTTCTGAAGTTCCCGTCATCAATAAATTGATATTTCATTCTTGTTGCAGAAGACTGGAAACCACACCACCTTAGGTGAGGCAGTATTAAAAGCACATGGTCTTTTTGCAGAAGAATACTGGTATTGGATTGGAGTTGGTGCTTTGTTTTGTTATACAATCTTGTTTAACATCCTGTTGACCTTCTTTTTGAGTTATCTGAAATGTAAGTCACTTGACTCAGTGCTGCTCAAGAATTTTAAAGTATTGCATAGAAGCTGACCATCATGATTTTAGCAGTTTTCTCATGCTCTGTAAGCTTGACACTTATATAATTCTTGAAAATTATGTAAGCCTTTGCCGAAGAAACACAGCTTAAAATTTGAAATTTTCGAAGAGGATTTGATTTTGTACTTTTGTATTTGGACAAAATTTTCTACTGTGATTATTCTAACTGAACATTCTGATTAGGGGTGTGAATTTTTACCCGTTTTCCTGATTTTCCTTTTATTGCTTATTAAATGGAATGAAAATGGAACACGAATTATTACTTGATTAGGTATTCTAGTAATCTTACCTTATTACCCATTTACTGTTTATTAAATGGAATGATAATTGGTAAGGGTTATTCCTTACATGATTTACCAATTACCTAGTTATATGTAAGGATATTTCAATAAATTTTTATTTAACTGATATTTGAGATGAAACATAATTCAAGTGCTTTCTTCTAAGGATTTTGTCGTACATTTGAATGACAGAGTTTTTAGGTTTTTTTTGTATATGATAATGTAATTTTTTCTTACTTTTTATGGTTTTATAAAAATTTAAGTCATTTTTGTTATTATTTCATTTATTTACCCAATTACTCGTTATACTGTTTGATAAATAGGTAAATAAAGGTATACTGAACAGCCTATTCTATATATTGATGATTCTGTCTACTGATATACTGTTTATAATGGAGTGGTTTACCATCTATAAACCGTTTTCACCCCTAGTTCTGATCAACTTAGCACTCTAATGTAAAGGTTAAAATAATAAACTTGAGCTTCAGTTTCTAATAGTATATTTTCCATCAATCTGAACAAGCAAAATTTTTGGCACTATTAGAATAGTTCCACATGCGAATTCTTATCAACTTATCAGTCTAATGTAAGGTAAAAATAATAAACTTGGGCTGATGTTTCTAATAATATATTTACCATCAAGTTGAAATGGCATAGATTTTGGCACTATTAGAATAGTTTCACATGGTCTGGGGTTAGAGAATAACCGTCCAATGGCTTGCAAGTACAAAATCTCATGGCTCTGTGGCTAATGAGTTCAATGCCCCTGTAACATGTGATACTTGTACAGTGATATAAGTATGACCAAATCTAATGTGCTCCAATAGATTCTCACACAATAGGAAATCTATGTTCACCCTTTTCCCGTACAGCTCTCGGGAAACGACAGGCAGTTATATCTACGGAAGAAGTCAGAGAGAGGGAGAGAAGAAGGAGAGGAGAGGGTCTGACTATTGAGCTAGTATCACATATGGATCCTGCCACACTCACAGGTTGGTGGAAATGCAATTTATTTTTTAAAAAATTTGCTCTTTATTATTTTGGTTAGATCTTGAAGTAGTGATCATCCAGTGTTTTACTCACTGTTGTGTTCTTACTTTCTCTAAAGGAAAAGCTGTTAGGGAGCAAAGGGGCATGGTTCTGCCCTTTCAACCTCTTTCCATGTGCTTCTCCAACATCAGTTACTATATTGATGTACCAATGGTAGGTCAGTTCATTATGAGTGTGCTTGCAGTCAGACTTCTTTTAGTATTTTTCTTATCAATCACTACTAGCAGGAATTGAAGCAACAAGGCATTCTAGAAGATCGGTTGCAGTTATTAGTGAATGTTACTGGAGCATTTAGACCAAGAGTGCTGACAGCTCTGGTTGGGATCAGTGGGGCAGGTAAAACTACCCTCATGGATGTTTTATCAGGAAGGAAAACTGGTGGCTTCGTTGAGGGATGCATAACCATTTCGGGTTATCCAAAAAAACAAGAAACTTTTGCCAGAATTTCTGGCTATTGTGAGCAAAATGATATCCATTCTCCATGCATGACCATTCGTGAGTCACTATTGTACTCTGCATGGCTCCGTTTGGCACCACATATTGACTCTGGGACAAGAAAGGTCAACAGCTTTCTTGCACGTCTTAACAGTTCAATACATATGCTTGTCATGTTTTAATTCCTTAGTGATGGACTTTTTCAGGCATTTGTGGATGAAGTAATGGAGCTTGTGGAACTCTCTTCATTAAGTGGAGCCCTTGTTGGTTTACCAGGGATTGATGGGTTGTCTACAGAACAGCGGAAAAGGCTAACAATTGCAGTGGAACTTGTTGCCAATCCATCTATTGTCTTTATGGATGAACCGACTTCAGGATTGGATGCAAGATCAGCAGCCATTGTTATGAGAACTGTGAGGAATATAGTGGATACTGGGAGAACAATAGTGTGCACAATCCATCAACCTAGTATAGATATTTTTGAATCTTTTGATGAGGTTGCTTCTTCACCGTCCTTGTTGAAATAGTTATAATAAAAAAAATCAGATTAAGGATAAACTATTTACTTAAAAAAAAAAAAACAAGGATACTGTTGGATGATTTTTTTTATACTGTCTTCTATGAATTAACTGGTGAAATTTACAACCACTGAAGCCAAGTGTTTAGAAAACTTTTTAAGTTTTACTTTCACCATTAGAAATTCATTTTGGTTTAGCTGAAGAATCTATCCTCTGTTAAAACATGGAGTAGAACATGAGATTACAGCAAATCAGGTGGCAAACATCTTGTGAAAGTGGTATATAATCTGACTTCTAGTAATTCTTGTTTGACCTCATATCTGAATGTGTTTGTTGCAGCTTTTGTTCATGAAGAGAGGAGGCCAGCTAATCTATGCTGGTGAACTGGGCTGCAATTCACAAAAGCTAATTCACTATTTTGAGGTACTGATAAACTTATCCACTTTGTAAATATCTGGCCCTGAACATCTCTATGTATGCATCAGACACTGTATAGATAATGCATCTCTATTTCTTGGTTGAACATGTCTGGCCATGATTCCATAGGCTGTTGAAGGAGTACCTAAAATTAGGCCTGGTTGTAACCCTGCAACATGGATGCTAGAAGTCACTTCTCCAGCCGAAGAAAATCGCCTTGGTGTTGACTTTGCTGAAATTTATCACAGATCAGAATTATTTCAGTATGTGTGATTTCACAGGAAACTCTGGTGCTCTTATACTATAAGTCCTTTTTTCCCTTTAACTTTGCCTTTTTTTTTTCCCTTTCAGACGAAACATTGAACTGGTTGAAATTCAAAGCAAACCTACTAGTAACTCTAAAGATTTGAGCTTTCCAACCAAATACTCGCAATCATTTTATGTTCAGTTCCTAGCCTGCCTCTGGAAGCAGAACTTGTCTTATTGGAGGAACCCCCAATATACTGCTATTCGATTTTTCTACACAGTCATCATATCACTAATGTTTGGCACAATATGTTGGAGATTTGGTTCTAAAAGGTATCGTTGATTAGCTTTTTGTGCTCTATTGTAAATATCTCCTTCAGTAATTTGCTTTATTAAGAAATTTCCTCATACTCTACCATCCTAGGGAAATATTGTGATTGTTCATTTGCTGAATATGTTTCTCCGGTCCATGGTACATGCTTGAAGTTAGTCTGGATAAATTATAACTAGGTTACCAGAAGGTTTTATGTAATTTTAGTTTGACCACTCAATCCTGTAGGGGGACCCAGCAAGATATCTTAAATGCCATGGGATCCATGTATGCTGCTGTTCTTTTCATTGGAATAACCAATGCAACGTCAGTTCAACCTGTGGTTTCCATTGAAAGGTTTGTTTCATGCCGGGAGAGAGCTGCAGGGATGTATTCAGCTTTGGCATTTGCGTTTGCCCAGGTTCATCGTCTGATATTTTCTCTCTTCATACTGTTCTCAGAGTTTTTTTTTTTAATTATATGATGACTCAATATTTGTTTCTGCAGGTGACAATTGAGTTTCCTTACGTGTTTGTTCAGACTGTTATTTATAGCATTCTGTTCTACTCAATGGGCTCATTTGAATGGACACTAGTGAAATTCTTCTGGTACATATTTTTTATGTACTTCACTTTACTATACTTCACTTTCTTCGGTATGATGGTTACGGCAGTCACTCCCAACCATAACGTGGCACCAATTATTGCTGCTCCGTTTTATATGCTGTGGAACCTCTTCAGTGGGTTTATGATTGCACATAAGGTAGGTATACACTTCCATTTTCAATAGCCTCAAATGCAAAACTGATCTATGTGTGTTGAAATAATTGCTGGCTAAGTTGTGTTGTTGTTTTTAGGCAATACCTGTGTGGTGGAGATGGTATTACTGGGCAAATCCTATTGCCTGGAGTTTATATGGCCTCTTGACTAGCCAGTATGGAGATGTTAATGACCCAATAAAACTAGCTGATGGTTCCCAGTCAGTGGCTGTAAGCGTGTTTCTGAAGGATCACTTTGGATACAGGCATGATTTCTTGGGTCTTGCTGCTCTTATGGTCGTTGGTTTCTCTGTGATATTTGCTCTGATATTTGCTTTTGCAATAAAAGCATTCAACTTCCAGAAGCGGTAGGTTGACCTAGTTACGTTATATATTTGTATACGAAGAACATCATGTGAGAGGGGAGTGATTTGCCATTGTATATTTTTACTTTCTAAAATAAATGTTTAATGTGTATTAAGGCACCAGAAACGATAGTTTTACCCCATTATTTAATTATGAAAAAGGATATAAAAAGAATAATCTTTATTCGTTTATAAATTTAGGTAAAAAAACTGATTAGCCATTAGGACGGAGAAAAAAAAAATTAGTGAAATGCCCATTACCCATATCTCTGTTCCTTGTCAATCTTGTTGTAGCAATTAACAAAATGTTGATCAAAGCTTATCTTAGTGTCTGGTTTTCTTCCCACTCGAATAAATCTGCTATAAATGCCAATTACAATTTGCATTGGGAATAAAATTCTCAAGATGAAAGCCATCTGGTCTATGAAATGCTCTCCGAATTGGCGCAAATCCATGCTAATATGTTTTGATTATTCTAATGGCATGTCTCATAGTACGGTGTAGAGGTGGGCAAGGGTCAAGTCGGGTCCTAAGACCAATCGAACATAAATGTTATTCACACCAAACGAAGAATATGAAGCTCCTAAAAGAAAATGTTGTTTGAATAAGGTTGGCATTTGAGCGAGTGAGGTAAGAAAAAGTGCTTCAGCAAAGGCAAATTGTCGAGTGACGACACCATTAGATCAATGAGAAGTAGCCGAGGCCCTTAGCAAAAATGAAATGTAACAACAGAAGTATTTGAATGAAGTCACATTGTTAGAAGAGTTGGAGCACATTAAGTTGTTCAAAGAAATCAAATAGTTGAGCAATCCATGTAATAGAAACATAGCAGCAACATTCAAACAATCAAGAGTAGAATATTTGAGTAAGCTCACAAGTAGCAACATAGCAGCAGTCTTCAAATGTTCAAATAATTAAGTCTGTTTGAACAAATGCAACTTAGATAGTTACAAGGAAAAATGTCAAGCCTTGGTCCAGTTATCTTAGGTCATTAGAATTTGTAAGTGACTTACCAAATTGATTAGCCGCTCAAAACAAATATTTCAAGCATTTTGTTGATATTTTCTTCAATATTTTAAACAAAAGGCACCTTTCAAAACCTCTCAACTCTATTTTAGAACATTCGATATTGGCTTTATAAGCCAATTTTGTGCTTCAATTTGAGTGGGAGGATGATGAGTCCCAGTTAGTCCCACATCGATTAGCAAGGGTAGTCTTGAGTGTTATTTATATGGGTTTGTAAACCTCCCCTCTTGAGCTAGCTTTTGGGGTCGAGTTAGGCAGGTTCATATCATCTGATATCACAGTCATACCTTGACTGGTCGGGTGGGTTGGTCGATGGGCCCATACGCTAGTTCCCTGCACGAAGACATGCAGTTTAAAGGGGTCGGGTATGACGAGTCCCGATTAGTCCCACATCGATTAGCAAGGGTGGTTTTGGGTGTTATTTATATGAGTTTGTAAATCTCTCCTTTTGAGCTAGCTTTTGGAGCAGAGTTAGGCAGGTTCATATCAGTGGATAAGGGAAAATGGAAATTAGTGAGA
Source organism: Aristolochia californica (assembly GCF_029961685.1). Lineage (NCBI taxonomy): Eukaryota > Viridiplantae > Streptophyta > Magnoliopsida > Piperales > Aristolochiaceae > Aristolochia > Aristolochia californica. The sequence goes on along the minus strand of NW_027181815.1, from coordinate 10,929,822 downwards.
AAAAGAATGAGGGCATGAGAAACATAGTGAGCATGATGTAGTCAAGGTCCCAAAAATACCTTTGGGTGTGATGAAGAAACCTCTTTATGGATCTAGGTAAGGGTGTCTAACATATTACTGTAAATTACTTTGTGTGACTAAGTGTATCTAGTTGTTGTTGACCATAAGTCCCAAAAGTGGGAAAGAATAATGGAGATTCTTTTATATGTCAAGGCAATAGTACCTAGTATGCTATTAAAAATCACTTGGTAGGTTTAGGTTAGAGAGCCTAGTTTGTTGTTGTAAAAGTTTCAAGCAACGATTTACGTTGGAATACCTAGTGTGCTATAGTGGTAAAAAGGATTTGCTCCGTAAATTAGCTATTATGGTTAATTAAGTGGCATAAATCCCTAATGTTGCAACAGTGTAATTTGACCCATGAGGCACTTGATGTAAACGTCACTAGACCAATATACCTATTGAATTAGCAACTTGATTTAGAGTTGTGAACTACTATAAGTTGTAATGTGTTCATTGTACTTTTGATAGCAAGTGTATGATTTCTCAGCTTAGATTTTAAGATTGCTTAGTAGAGCATTCTAAGAATGAGAACACACATGCCTTTAATAGAAATAATTTTAAATTTGATACCATAGTAAATAACACAACAAGGTGCAAAATAAAGGGGACAATAATGAAGCCCAACAAGACGAGCATCCTACTTAGATACCCTAATAAAGTTGGGTTCACCTCCATCCAAAACTGACTTGCTGAAGTCAAGAGGTTTTTTTTTCAAAAAGTATATCCATAAGATTTTTTCGCAAATTAATCTATGTGAGCTTGTTCTAACAAACTTGAAGAAAAGTTGATATGGCAAATTTATGCTATGACATTTCAATCAACTTTTTTCTTCAATTGTTTTGTGGGATGTTTTATAGTTGTTACTGAACCTATTATTTTATGTTTCTATATTCTATTGAACCTGAGTTTTAGCTTCTGCCTTTAACTTTCTTTAGATTTTATTACTTTGTTTGCAACCTTCTCGCATTCTGTATACTTCTTACACCAAATGTGATGTTCAAACCAATGTTTTTGTAGTGGATTCTGATAATTTCCCATGACAAAATTGTTTTTGTTGCGAAAATTTAAGCTATTCAAATTTGCTCTTGTAAAGATAGATTTTAGATCCATTTCTGAGAGACATTTTAAATAGCTTAGGCACTTCTCTTCTTCAATTTTTTTTTTTTTTTTTTTTTTTTTTGCTGAACTTGTTTATTTTTATATTTGGTTGAACCTTAGTTTTAGCTTATGTTGTTCAAATTCCTGAGATGCTATTGTTTGGTTTGCAATCTTTTTACCTCTCTCCTTTTTGAATGCTTCTTATACCAAATATGATTTTCTGAAACCAACATTTGCATTGAGGCTTGTATTTCTTTACCCTGTCCACTACTCTGATAATTTCCCATGACAGATAATTTTTTTGGTTGGTGAGATCTATGTTAATCAAATTTAATTTTTCAGAGATGGATTTTACGTCAATTTTAGAGAGAGATTTTAACTAGCTTAGCGTGGGACTTAGACCAGGTTGGATTTACTCTATATGATTTTCTATAACCAAATTTTGTGGAGTGGATTCTAACCATGAGATAGGGAGTTGTGTTTCTTTTCCATGTCTATTACTGCTTCGGTATTATCCCATGGCAGAGAATTCTATTGGTTGATGGGCTTTGTGTTACCCAAATTTACTCTTTTAGATATGGACTTTACATCAATATCAGAGAGATATTTTTAAAAGCTTAATGTTATGCGGGTGTGCAGCCTAGGCATGCATGGCCTTGGCACGCTCGTGACCCAAGCATGCGCGCGGGCCTATCCAAATGGATGGCTGACAGGTTCAAATATTTGAAAGTTTTTAAGGGATTTTAGGCATGTGGAATAATGCTTTGAATTTGAATAAATGTAAGATTTGCCTTGTTTAGGTGACAATTTCACATTGGTTAGAGTTTGAATAAGGGATATGGGGGTTTGTCCTTCTTTGGCCTATAAATAGGGCCTTGTAAATCACTTACAAATATCTTCAAATTCATGCTTAGACTTTCCCACTTACGTGAAAGACTCATTTATCTTTATTTTGAGTTATTTTCTTCTTAAAAGAGAGGTTGACTAGTTTACTTTTCATCCAAAGTAAATTAGGCCGCACATTGAGGGGCTGAGAGATTTTTCTAGCTTGATCTAGCAGTGTGCCAATTGGTATCAAAGCCTAGATAATTCAGCCATGGCTTCCTTGTAACCAACGTTCGAAGTTGGTCCAAATAAAGGTAAGAATAAAGTCTTTGAAATCGCCTTTCGTTTAACTTCTTTTGAATCTAGGCTCAAGAAGGTGGAGTGCCAATGCTTGAGTTGGGAGGAAAAGAATCAAGAAGTGGCGAATGTATGAGAACGTAGCCTTGAAGTAGTTCAAGGGCTAGAGGACGATGTGCATGGCACCGTTGTAATTTTAAAAGTGGATACTTGAAATGATCTTGACAAGATACGAACATAGTTAGAAGAGATGCGGACGAGAATGGCAATTCTCAAGTGAACCATTTTGATTGGGAAAATGGTTTCTATGCACATGAAGATCAAGGTTTCTGAGCCTAAATTGTACGGGGGCCTACAAGATCAGAAGGCGATCGAGAACTTCTTATGGAAAGTTGAGCAGTATTTTAAAACTTCAAATATCACATATGAGGAAGTAAAGGTTAGTACAACATCTGTGTTTCTCATTGATGATGCAATCTTGTGGTAGAGAAGAAGGGTTGGTGATGCCAAGGATGTTGAAAAATCAGTTGACACTTGGGAAGATTTCAAGTGCGAGTTGAAGTACCATTTCTTTCCCCAAGATTTCGATTACCTAACTCGAAATGATTCGTGAATATATTTAGTCCTTTACTTGTTTAATGTTATGCATTTCTAACATGACCGATGAGGATCAATTATTTTTTTTTCTTGTGAGACTTCGTCCTTGGGTTGAACAAGAGTTGAGGCGTCGGGAGGTGAAGACACTGGCACCGCTTTAGCCACTACAGAGAAGTTGATGGATTATGAGAGAAAATCTAATGATAATGCCGTCACATTTATGGATAGAAACAGGAGCAATGAAAACCACAAAAAGAAGTCTTCTTGGAGATGGACTTCTGAGAAGTTGAAGGGAACCATAAAAATTGAGAAAATAAGAAGAACTACATGAAAAAAGGTAATCCTAAAAATTAACAGATTATTTATTTTCATTGTACAGGAGATCACTTGGTGAAGGATTGTCCAAGTAAATAGAAGCTACTAAATACTATCAAAGTGGATGATGGAGTCGGGCAATCAAATGATGATCAATATGTTGAAGAATGTCAAGTTGGTTCATTGATGTTGCTCAACTCAATCTGAGCTATGGTTGAGAAAACGGTAAGGCCTAAACAAAAATTTCTTGATGTGTTGCTAAATGATAGCAAGGTAAAAACTCTTGTTGATTCGATAGCTACCCACAACTTCATCTTGGACGAGGATGCCAGATGATTACGCTTAAGGTGGGAAGTGGTAGAGAGTTGAATAAAGACTGTCAATTCTGAAGCCAAAGTCATACTTGGGGTGGCCAAGCATGTTTGTGTCATCATTGGAAAGTGGGTTGGATTTTTAAATTTTGTTGTAGCTCCTTTGGACTATTTTAATGTAATCTATGGCATGGATTTCCTTTGTAAAAGCAAAGCCTTTGTAATGCCCTATATGGGAATGATTGGGATTACTGATGAGGAAGGACCTTGTATAATTTCCAGTGTACATGACTATGTAAAGAGGAAAGCAGCCATGCTTTTAACCCTCCAACTTGAGAAGGCTCTTAATGCTGGAGAGTTCAACTTTCTTGTTTCTTTGGCAGGTGACAAACAATGGGTTGAAGGTCGATCCATACCGATTCAAGAGGAGGAAGTCCTAAAGAAGGATTTCTTGTCAAAAGATTTGCCAAAGAACTTGCCTCCATTGAGGGAGGTTGTAAACAAGATTGGGGGCAATCAAAGTGCCAAAACATCAACTTTGGCACAAATTCACTTTGATGCAAAGTCACATTGAAAGCAACTCGAGGAGGAGGCAACGGACCGATTTTTTTGACTTAGGCACATTCATGTTTGTGTCGAATGAGTATGCGGCAGAGGAGGTGTTTGTGACGGGACAAATGACCCTTGTGTCACTTGACACATTTTCAAGCAAGTTTGGGAGGAGCTTAATTGACTTGCGGTTTGCCAAACAATCGAGGGAGCGTATTGATTTGGTAAGTGTTTCTTCTCAGCCATCAAGGAAAGTGATGCTACGAGGATGTATGCATTATTATGGCTAGAGAATGTTACGCAGGCAAGCAGCACAGGAACACTCACAACCCATGCACGCTTGCGGCCCAGGGTGGCCCAAGTGCGAGGGCCTATCTAGATGGTTGGCTGACGGGTTCAAAATTTCAAATTTTGAAGTGGGGTCTTACCGAGATGGATTTGGATAGGATTTTTTAGGGATTTTAGGCATGTGGGATAATGTCATATTTGAATTTGAATAAATTTGAGATTTGAGTTGCTTAAGTGCAATTTTTCATTGGTTAGAGTTTGAATAAGGGATATGGGGGTTTATCCCTCTTTGGCCTATAAATAGGGCCTTGTAAATTGCTTAAAAACATATTCAAATTCGTGCTTAGAGTTCTCCATTTATGTGAAAGACTTATTTCTCTTTATTTTAGCTTAGTTTCTTTTTAAAAGAGAGGTTGACTAGCTTGCTTGCACCCTAAGTAAGTTAGTCCGCACATTTAGGGACCGGGAGCTTTTCCTAACTTGATCTAGCAATGTGATACTTAGGCACCTTCTACTTTTGATTTTATACTTGTGTTGATTCTCTATCCAGATAGTGGGACCTCAGGAAAAAAAAAGAATGTATAGTTGCGAGAATAGACAAAAAATTATCAAAATATTGAATGTATTTTATGTATGGATTCATTTTAGATAGATCAATAATATTTTATACACTTATAGAAATTTTGGTGCCCTAAATTTTTTAAAACAATTTTCTATCAAGCATTCATTGTTCCAAATCAGATTAACATATTTTTGTTTATATCACTTAGCAAGTAGCAAAGCAATGTAAAGGAATACATCATGTAGGTGTAATCTAGATCTTTGGTAGATTCATTGGTGGTCTTGGGGTAGGTAATTTTAGTTATTGTTAGATTGAGCACACTTCCATCTTAAAAGGATTGGCCACTTAGGAGGCCTATTGCTCAACCTTATTACCCAACCACACCTCTTAACACTTATCAACATAAGACTTGTTCCCACATAATACTCTCCTTCACATCTAAGCTAACACACAAGATTGGTTTGAGACTTGGACAACAAATATAAATCACATACTCACAACTGATCCTCGGCCTATGCATACATCCTTTTGTGATACCATTATTGGATTGAACCTAGTTTCAACCCAAAATAACTAGTCACTTAAGAAGTTTATTGTTGAACCTTTTAACCCAACCACATGTCTTAGCACTTATCAACATGGGACTTTTTCCCACTCAACACTTGTCAATGTCTTGTCAATTAGTATTTATAGACAAGAATTTTAGTATCATCGGTGATTCGAAATAGGCAAAATAATTGTCTTTTGTTTATTTTCTTAAATTTGGTACTGTTTTAGTTCGATATTAGTGATAGAACATGAATAATAAAGGCATACCCGTAATTAGTTTTATAAGTAGAAAGTAGATTGGGGAAATTAGAAAGTTAGGACATATATGTTATTCTGTCTGGCTTGAAAGTAGAATAGAAAGAGTGGGAGCTACATAGAAGTAGGAAGTCGCATAAAAGAAGGTAGTTGCCTTGTTTAGAAAATATACTTGTTCTCTTAGGGTTAGATTAAAAGTTTCTTTTCACTACAATTGTATCATTCTTCTATTTAAAGAGAAGTGCATGGTTGAGGAAGGCCCTAAGCCTTTTATTTTACTAGCTTCTAACTAGTTAGCGCGTAATTTAACCTAAATTTGTCTATCTCTCTCTCCCTTTCCTATCTCAAATTCATGCAACCCCTAATTTAGCCTCTATAGTTTTATATCTAGTGGCACTAGAGCAGCTTTTTTGTGTCATCATTTCACAATTTTTATGTTACAAATTATATTTTGCTGAAAAGATCCTTGAGTTCAATTTCCAACACAAAAGAAATTTTGACGCATCAAAGATTGAGTTGCAAGAAGGTTGCAAATGGCAGAAAAAAGCTTGAAATTCTGAATAATTTGATCGATAAAAAATATGGATTTATATAGAGACTTATATGTCAAAAGAAAGATCGGTGAGTCTATTTTTTAATTTAGAAAATAATTTCTCAATCTAATTTCTTTATAGAAAGAAATCTACATCAGAAGTAGCAAATGTCTTGTTGAAAGCCTATTGCAAGTAGAAAACCCAAAATTTAAGCTCAATTTCAAGCCTCTTCGGGGCCCACTTTCCAATCAAGAATGGCAGTAAATCCAAGCTTAAGATGTTGTATTTGAGCTGAAAAGGCTGAACACTGAATTGAAGGACATATTAGCTTAGTTGGAGAAGTAGGACTCTAGGTCCTTCTCTCCAAAAGCTAGTGAAGAAGGTATTAGCTCACTCTTCTCCACTCATACTCATGCTTGCTTTTCCCTCCCACAGTCACCTTAAATTCCAACCCAACCTGCTCACTAATCCTTCATCACACTCTTTGGCCGCACCCAACCTCATCTTCCACCCCACTTCATCCCACTTAATCATACCATAGAATTCCTTTCCCTTCTCACCACCTTTACCCATAATCGGTATAACCACCATTATTTTCTCCACCTATTACCTGGGGAAGCCACACTCCTAACCCTTACACATATCCATCTTCCTTTACCCATCAAACTGCCCTCGCCTACTACACACAACCTATCCCACAGTTCACTACTCAACCCTCACACTTCCTTCACCTGACCTCATGAAGAAATATGTCTCTCTTTATAATCTTTATAAAAAGGCCATATTTGGCTAAATAAGGTTTATAAGCCTAAAGCAATTGAAGGGTTAGGAATAATAAGGTTCAAACTCTTGACTAAATGACTATGGAAATTTGGTTGTGAAAAGTGTGGAAGAAAATTATCATGAAGAAATATAGGTACAATAAAAAAAGATTGGCTTCTTCTCTCATGCTCCCTCTTATTATGCCTCCAACCTTTAGAGACATATAGGTAAACTAACTTCATATTTTGACTGTGGATTCACCATTCATGTAAGAGAAGATGAATCTACTCTTCTTTGGCTAGATGTGTGGGTGGGAGAAAGTAATTTTTCCGGTGTTTTTTTTTTTTTTTTGGGATCTTTTTAGAGTAGCAGATTCATATAAGATAAATCAAGGTAATTTGGATTGAGATCTAAATTTCAGGAGAACCCTTGCAAATGATGATGTTTTTATAGCTTGTGATCTATTATACATTATAGAAAGAATTTATATTGGTGGACCAACTCCAAAAATTTTCTCATTTTCTTTGGTGTACTATAAGAGGTAAGACTTTAACTATTCTCCAGCTAAGGAAAAGGGGAAAAAATGAGTTTGACAAAATTGACATGGATTTGAACTTGGGTAATATAGGTTGCATTATTAGACCTTATATCATGTGTGACTTCGATTAGTTATACCATTTTTTCTTCTGAGTTTAGAGACATATTACTTGATTCAAATAACATAAAATGTTTTGATAGAGTTAACTTAGATCTTGAGGGTCTTGATATAGTAATGACAATGAGTTAGGTCGGGTTACAGTTAAATTTTAGAAAATTCGATTCTCCTTTGCCAACTAGTCCTTGTGTCCCATCCCCCTTAAACCCATGAGCAATGAATTTTCTCAACTCCTCTTCAAAGTATGCCTCTATACCTTGTCACATCCCTAGAAATTAATAACGTACCATATTAAACAATAATAAAAATAAAAATATTTATATGATAAAATATTATTTTAAATTAACATTAATTTATAATAATATTTAATATATGATTTTTAAATAATATTTATTTTTGTTTAAAATATTATTATTTAAAATTATTATTTAAGAGTTAAACTAGTAAGGATAGTTACTAAGAGATATAGTAATGACAATGAGTTAGGGTCCTCCCTTGCCCAAGTAGTGGAGAAACCCCTGATATATTATACTGTGTTAGTGTTTAACCTTAAAGCCCTATGTTAGGGTTTAACCTTAAAGCCCTATGTTATTTGGTGATAAGGACAAAAGTTGGCGTTGCTCAAAATCCCCTAGAATAGATTTTCCACATGATCAAACACATGTTTTTTCAAGTCCTAACTTGCAATTCCAACTCATTGGATCAAAGACTAATCAAAATTTGCTTAGGTATGACCAAAGAGCGAGAAAAATGTACTAAGAATCCTAGAACCAAGGTACAAAATAAATTAAAATATAAACAACTATAAAAAATTAAACAAGAAGACTAAAAACGTGTGATATTTAGTTATTATGTGAAAGTTTGCTATTAAACAACCTCATAGATTATAACATGCATACTATTCTCACAACCCCTAAGAAAAATGAAACGTTTATCACCAAGTCCACATTCATCCCTCTCACACAACTCCTCCCCTGAAACACCCTCAAGACCCTAACAATATGTATATAACACAATATAAGTAACAAAAACAAAACTAAACCCATAGATAAAAAACAAAATGTGAAGACCCATTTCGAGCCTTAAATGGTATTGACCAAGTGCTGACTCCCTTCTTGATTTGATGATAAAAAAACTTAATTGAGTTGACAATTACAAATCTAGTATTTCATATACTTTTTCTTCAAGAGACAACTACTCCAAGGTCTAAAACTGAATCAATACAAGCTTCTCAAAGATCTCAAGCCTCATAGAATATCAAGAACTCTTGAAAAAATATCCTCAGAAGATGAAGAAAAATTGAAGACTAGAGTTTTAGGAATCACTAAGAAATTTCAAAAACTTAGTCTATGTAAGAGAGCAGTCCATGTTGTGGACTCAATAGCACACCGAGTCACACAAAGAAGGAGGCAACAACAACTCACTCAATAAGATTTATTTCTTATATTACTTTGAGTATGATTTATTTCTTATATTATTTTAAGTAGGAGTTATTTCTAATTACTTTATATGTAAGGGCATTATGGGGAATTATTATAACCCTAACCCTAAAATTCCATGAAGTGACGTATTTAAGGGAAAGGAATGAATGAAATAGGGAAGCTTTGAGATTTTAGAATAACCTAGTCTAAACAGGTTGAGATCACCTCTTGATCTCGAGTTTAGGGTTTACTCCAAAAATCCAACCTATTCTTCACCCTCCACTGTCATCCATCATCACCCAAATTCATCCCTCATCATCCATACTAAGAAGAGGAGCTTCCCGCCCCTTTTTCGAGCCCAAAGAGACGGTCTTCCCTCATCATCAACGACAACAACAAGTAGGGTTCAATTCCCTCTTCACGAGCAACAAAAAAAGAAGATTTCTTGTTCTTTCACGTGAAGGATTAGAACAACTCTTCTTGCTGGGAATTCATCACGAAAACAGAGCAAGGACCGCCATCAACGTGAGCCAAGACTGCCCCCTAGGCTAGGCCTTCAAGTCCTAGAACGAGCTGCATCAAATCAGGGTTGAAACCTTGATTTACGTGAGCAAGAACAGGTATTCCTCCATTATCTCTCCACCTGAATTAATTCCATTCTAGCTATAGCTTTAGCACTAGAATGAGTTCATAAAAAGGGAGAGTGATCACTGGTGGAAGATTACCCAAAGAAGGGATCTTTAACCCTCCTTACAGAGTCCAACAACTCAGTACCAGTGTTGGATTCACAAATCCCATGCCGTGTTACTCGATCCATGACCCGAGACCGTAACAACTTGGTATCAGAGCAGGGTAACATGGGGGATAATATCAACAATGAAGAAATCCAAATCAAGATATAAAAGATAGAAGATAGCCTTGAAACAGCACAACCAGTGTTGGGGAAGGTTTGTGGTTTGGAAGAAGAGATGAGTCGAGTCATCAGCATGCTATAGGAGTTGAGGACAGAGAGACATCATAGTCCAGAGGTGAGAGAGGTTGCTCAAGCATATCACAGAAGAGGGGAGCAGTGGCCTGGGCGCACTGTTGTCCAAGGACCCTAGCATGGAGGCACAGTTCCAAGGTACACCAAGTTGGAATTTCCCTCTTTCAATGGTTCAGTTGATCCTTTAATTTGTTTGCATAGATGTGAATTTTTTTTTTGAACCAAGGGACTACTGAATGGGATAAGATGCAATTAGCCTCTTTCCATATGACAGATGAAGTCATGTTATGAGTTACTCAAGTAGAGAAAGAGAGACCAGGAATGACTTGGAGAGAATTTAAAAATCTATGCATAGTTAGATTTGGCCCTCCCGCCAACAGCAACCCCCTGGGAGAGTTAGTCCTATTGAGACAAACTGGTTCGGTGGAACAATATCAAAAACTATTCCAGGAAAAGTTGGCTCGTGCTGGTGAGAGGGTATTGGTTGACCAGTAGGTCTCCCTATTCACAGCAGGTCTCAATGAGTATTTACGGTTAGAGGTAGAACTCCTTATGCCTACAGATTTAGCTCATGCAATGAATATGGCCCCAGCAATAGAACAATGACAACAGTTACAGCAACGGAAGCCGGGTTGGTCGGGTGAGAGGAACACTTCCTCCATGTGGCAAGGGCGCCGCTATAATTCATCTTAGGGAGCATCTCCAACAACACCATCCAGAAACACTCCGACTACGACTCGAGTAGCCGATCCCCGCCATGGTAATTCCCTACCGAGCCTTATAAAAAAATTGACGAGTGCGGAGATGGCAGAAAGGCGGTCCAAAAATTTATGTTATAACTGCACTGAGCAGTATCGGGTGGGACACCAATGTAAACGATTGTTTTGGTTCGAGGTGGAGGATTCAGAGGATCCAGAGGAGCCATAGGATATTATCAAGGAGGAACCACCGGAGATATCCTTTCATGCTATTACTGGGCAGAAATCGCCTACTACAATGCAAGTCCGAGCTCATGTCATTGACCGAGAACTGGTGGGACTAGTCGACTCGGGGAGTACACACAATTTTCTGAGTTTGACAGCCTCACAACATCTCCAGCTCTATATACACACTCATTCGACAACCATTGTCTCAGTGGCCAATGGCGAGAAGGTCCCTAGCTATGGGATTAGTAAGGCGGTAACTTTTTCCATTGGCTCTACTTCATTTAACGCTGATTTTTTTGTTATTCCCCTGGCGGGATTTGATATGGTATTAGGCATTAAATTGTTACAAACATTGGGGCTCATTCTGTGGGACTTTTCGGCTTTAACCATGAGCTTTGATTTGGCGAGAAGTCGGGTGCTCTTACTGGGCTGTTAGGTGGACAGGGCCCACGACATACACACTTTGCAGACACAGAATCAACCTGACAGTACTAGTGATGTTCTAGTTGAGGAGTTCTCTGACCTCTTCCAGGAGCCTTCGGATTTGCCTCCCCTAAGGCATTGTGACCACAGGATCTGTCTGAAACCAAGATCTGAGGTAGTGGTCGTGTTACCATACCGTTACCCACACCTTCAGAAGGACGAGATAGAGCGTCAGTGCCAAGAGATGTTGAAACAGGGTCTTATTCGTCCCAATCGGTCCCCGTTCCCTTCACTCATCTTACTTGTGAAGAAACATGATGGGGCATGGAGGTTCTATGTGGATTATCGGGAGTTGAATGTGTAGACAGTAAAAGACAAATTTCCGATTCCGGTAATGGATGAGCTCCTGGATGAGTTACATGGGTCGTGGTTATTCACTAAACTCGACTTCCATTTAGGATACCATCAAGTCCGGATGCACCCCTCTGATATCGAGAAGACAGCATTCCGCACGCACCATGGCCACTTTGAGTTCGTCGTCATGCCGTTCAGGTTATCCAATGCACCCTCCACTTTTCAAGCTTTGATGAACGAAGTATTTAGCCCCTATCTTCGAAAATTTGTTCTTGTATTTTTTGATGATATTTTGATATATAGCAAGTCGGTCGAGGAACACTTGGCACACTTGAGGATTGTTTTCGACACTGAAACATTCCAAGTGTTCTTTTGCGGCTTCACATGTGGGGTATCTAGGACACATTATCGCACATGAGGGGGTTACGGTGGATACCGAGAAGATACAAGCTATTCACGAGTGGCCACAGCCACAGTCGTGTTCTACATTATGGAGTTTTTTTGGTCTTGCGGGCTACTATGGCAAATTTATTCAGAACTATGGGCCAGTGGCAGCACGATTGACCAGTCTACTCAAGGAAAATTCCTTTATTTGAAATGAGGAGGCCACCACGCCGTTTGTGGCACTCAAAGTTGCCCTCGCATCCTTGCCAATATTACAACTTCCCAACTTTGACGAATTGTTCGTGGTAGAGTGCGATGCTTCGGGCGTGGGCATTAGGGCCGTTTTACTGTAGTTGGGACATCCTATTGCGTATTTTAGCAAACAGTTGGCAGTCCATCATCACAACCTGGCAGCCTATGAGCGCGAATTGATTGGGTTGGCCAAAGCGGTACAACATTGGAGGCCTTGTCTCTGGGGCCAGGCTTTTCTCATATGCACGGATCACTACAGCCTTAAATTCCTACTAGAACAACGTTTGACGACGTCGCCACAGCAACACTGGATCAGTAAGTTGTTAGGGTTTGACTTCTCGGTGGAATATAGTGCGGGGAGATTAAATAAGGCGACTGACGCCTTGTCACGGTGTTTTGAGGATCAGCAGTCGATCTATTCGATCAGCTAGCCAAGATTTCTCATTCTCAACTTGGTGAGAGACGCACAAGCCACTGACCCTGCACTGTAGGAACTACATCAGAAGATTTTGGAAGGGACAATGAATTCGAAGTGGTCCATCCAGGATTCACTTATTTATTACAAGCAATGGATTTTTCTTCCACCTGAGTCCAATTTGATTCCAGTTATTCTCTCGGCCTACCATGACAGTACACACGAGGGGATACAAAAGACCTTGCACAAAATTCGAGCTGATTTTTACTGGCAAGCCATGAAACCTTCTATTGTGACGTATGTGGGCGATTGTCAAGTATGCCAGCGCAACAAAGCTGAGCACTTGAGTCCAGCCGGGCTTCTCCAGCCTCTGGCCCTTCCTAAGTAGGTTTGGGCTGACATTTCGATGGATTTTGTGGAAGGCCTACCCCTGTCCTCCGACAAATCCATACTTTTTGTGGTGGTTGATAGATTATCCAAGTACGGACATTTTATACCACTGGCTCATCCGTATACAGCAACACGGGTTGCTCAGACTTTCCTGGAGCAGATAGTCCCTTACATGGCATTCCAGAATCCGTTGTGAGTGACAGAGATGCAGTTTCATGAGCACCTTTTGGAGGGAACTGTTTCGCTTGAGTGGGAAGAAATTGAAGTTCTCCTCCGCCTATCATCCACAAACAGACGGGCAAACAAAGGTGGTGAACTGTACCATCGAGATGTATCTATGGTGCTTGGTGGGGGATCGTCCGCGGCAAAGGGTTCAATGGTTTCTATGGGGCGAATACTGTTACAACACTTCGTTCCACTCTGCCTTGCAATCTACTCTTTTCCGGGTTATATATGGCCGAGATCCACCTCGCCTTCTCTCCTACAACCCAGGGTCCGCCCGCGTGGACGGATTTGATCAAACACTCATAGACTGGGATCTGCTGCTACAGAATATCATAGAACGGCTACGATGTGCCCAAGCTTGGATAAAGGATGTCTATGACAAAGGCCACCGTAAGGTCTCTTTTGAGGTTGGGGAGTATGTGTGGCTACGGCTCCAGTCCTACTGTCAGCAGTCTCTTACGGGACATCCACATCATAAGCTCTCTCCCAGATTTTTCTGGCCGTTTCCCATTCTTCGACATGTGGGACCAATCGCCTATCAGCTCAAATTATCGAACGCGGCCAAAATTCATGATGTGTTTCATGTCTCTCTTTTGAAGCCACATTCTGGAGCACAACCTACATCCACTCCATTCCTACCACTGGTTGATCATGGCGAGGTTATTCTTAACCCAGCTACAGTGTTACGCGCACGGCTGACCAATGACCATTGGGAGATTCTCGTTCAGTGGACGGACACTGACCCCGACGCTGCAACATGGGAACATGTGGACATCTTCAAACAAGTCTACCCAGCTTTTGAGCTTGAGGACAAACTCTTTCTCCATGGGGAGGCAGATGTTGTGGACTCAATAGCAGACCGAGTCACACAAAGAAGGAGGCAACAACAACTCACTCAATAAGATTTATTTCTTATATTACTTTGAGTAGGATTTATTTCTTATATTGTTTTAAGTAGGAGTTATTTCTAATTACTTTATATGTAAGGGCATTATGGGAAATTATTGTAACCCTAATCCTAAAACTCCATGACGTGACCTATTTAAGGGAAAGGAATGAATGAAATAGGGAAGCTTTGATATTTTAGAATAACCTAGTCTAAACAGGTTGAGATCACCTCTTGATCTCGAGTTTAGGGTTTACTCCAAAAATCCAACCTATCCTTCACCCTCCATTGCCATCCATCTTCACCCAAATTCATCCTTCATCATCCATACTAAGAAGAGGAGCTTCCTGCCCCTTTTCCGAGCCCAAAGAGAGGGTCTTCCCTCATCATCAACGACAACAACAAGTAGGGTTCAATTCCCTCTTGACGAGTAGCAAAAAAAGAAGATTTCTAGTTCTTTCACATGAAGGATTAGAACAACTCTTCTTACTAGGAATTCATCACGGAAACAGAACAAGGACAACCATCAACGTGAGCCAAGGCTGCCCCCTAAGCTAGGCCTTCAAACGAGCTGCATCAAATCAGGGTTGAAACCCTGATTTATGTGAGCAAGAACAGGTATTCCTCCATTATCTCTCCACCTGAATTAATTCCATTCTAGCTATAACTTTAGCACTAGAATGAGTTCATAAAAAGGGAGACTGATCACTGGTGGAAGATTACCCAAAGAAGGGATCTTTAACCCTCCTTATTGAGTCCAGCAACTCAGTACCAGTGCTGGATTCACAAATCCCACGCCGTGTTACTCGATCCATGACTCGGGACTGTAACAATCCACTCCTTCCAAAACTTGAGGTACAATGCCAATTTGGAACTTAGGACATTTTGTATTCAAACATGTTTTCACAAATACTTACATGTTAAAATCACTTAGGATCATTGATTTTCATGCTTTAAAAGCCTATAAGATGAATTGACACCGGAATTATCAAACAACATATGTCAATGATTGATCAATCAGAATTGCATATGCCAAAAATATAAAGTGTGATCTATCAACCTAGGTTGATTGATTGATCATGCAGAACATGACCAATTTGTGATGTTGAATTTAGGACCCCATGATTGAAACCTCGAACAAGATGAGAGAGGGAGAGGAAAAAGAGAAAAGAGAGAGAGAGAGAGAAGAGAGAGAGAGAGAGAGAAGAGAGAAGAGATATCCCTTCTCGGCATTCATTTCTCTTATTTTGCGGTTCTTTCTCTTTCGCCACCGGCATCGTTGATCGAAAAAAGTGAAATGAAACGATGAAGCCGACAGAAGCTACTGCCGTGAAGGGGGACTGTGAGGGGTGGCTACGGAGTGGAGTGCAATAGTGGTCGGGACACGCCCAGTCAGTCGAACAAGATGAGAGAGGGAGAAGAAAAAGAGAAATGAGAGAGAGAGAGAGAGAGAGAGAGAGAGAGAGAGAGAGAGAGAGAAGAGATATCCCTTCTCGGCATTCATTTCTCTTTTTTTGCGGTTCTTTCTCTTTCGCCACCGTCATCGTTGATCGAAAAAAGTGAAATGAAACGATGAAGCCGACGGAAATCGCTGCCGTGAAGGGGGACTGTGAGGGGTGGCTACGGAGTGGAGTGCAATAGTGGTCGGGACACGCCCAGTCAGTCGAACAAGATGAGAGAGGGAGAAGAAAAAGAGAAAAGAGAGAGAGAGAGAGAGAGAGAGAGAGAGAGAGAGGAGAGAAGAGAAAAGAGAGAAAAAAAAATTATGCTAGAGAGAGATTCTTCATGAGTTGAGAAGTGGAGAGTTTGATTGAACCCTTCAACCAAGACCCCTATTTTTACTATTTTCATTACATATTTAAAGATAAGATAGGATCCCTAATATCTCTAATTACATCAATCATGATTATCCAAATCTACATAAATCATGGGAAGATAAATCAATTACATTAATCAAGAAAAATCGACAAATCTTCCAACTCAAGTGATAAGGATGCTAGCTCGTGTGATGACTCAACATGCCACCTCACGTGATCATGGTGGGTCCCACTAGCTCGTGTGATCATGATGGGTCCCACCTTGTAATATGTGCTATAAAGCATGATCGATTGACCCATTTGGACTAATTGATCAATATTGTTCAGGCAAAACAAATTCTTTTTGATTGATCAATTAACCTCTGAGATTGATCAATCATACAAAACTTTGCCACTCAAAGACATAAAGCACGATTGATCACAATAAGGTCATTAATCGATCATACTCGTACTGCATTGCCAGAGGGAATTCTGATTGACCGATCATACCATGTACATTGATCAATCAATTTAAAATATCAAACCCAACAAGAAGATATTGATCAATTATACCATCGATCAATAAGTCACATTCTGACAAAAAATTAGTCGTTACACACAATTGATCGATCAACCTCTTTACATTGATTGATCAATTATAAACTCCACTTTTTGCAAACGGGCAAAAAAGGGTTTGTTTGGCTTGGAAAACTGATAAATACCCCCACAAACCTCTCATTGAGAAGTTAATAAGAATTTATTGGTATATCAACAAGTATTTACCATCAATTCCTTGAAAATCTTTCTGAAGTGCATTTTTTGAGGAAAAGTGAGCTAAAACTCTGGAAAAATTCCTTTCTCTTTTCTCGTACCATGTCCATTGCATGCATCTTAGACAAGCTCCAACCTTTTTCATTGTACTACAAAAGGTTGGAGGCTTGGATCGCTCAAAGGAGAAGGTTTCTCTTCAATTGATAAAGGTGTAAGTTTTTATCTGTCTTTTGTATTTTTCATTTAAGATAAGTTCATCTAGAACCTGATTAAATTTAGATAAAAAAAGGGCCTTGTTAGAGCTAGAATTTAGCCAATTTCTTGGGGTGATTGATTTGTAAATTGTGTACTTGAGCATACACATGGCTAAAAAGAGAGCCGAAATATTTTTTATGTAAATTCCAGTTAATAGAACTTGATTAGTGAAATTTTCCAAACACGAGTTCTTGGGCGGTGAATACCAATAAGGGAACATCGATAATAAAACATTTTGTGTCAATTCTTGTGATGTGTGAATTGCTATGCTTTACTTTGCATGATTTTTTATTCCATGCCTTTAAACTTTAAAAATTGTAATTCTTAATTCACCCCACTTCTTGAAAAGTCATCTAGGCCAACAAATGACAATCCTAGGGGAAGAAATTTGAGAGAATGAAGATAAAGCATATGAGTAGAGAAAGAGAAATAAAAACAACCAATGATAAGAGAATGAATGAGGGAAAAAAAACTTAGAAGGTCAAAAGAAAATCACTTGGAGAAGCTCCGAGGAGGAAGGTATCGTAGCGTGGACAGTAGACCCCGTGAGACACCAATGGCAAATGAAGTAAAAAAGGGGAAAAGCAGGGGTATTCTGTTGAAAAGTGTTGCCAAAATGAAGGCGGGGCGTGCTTAGGAGTCATGGAGTGGAATGTCGACTCGGAGAGAAAAGACGGCAGAAAGTCAACATTTCCACTCGAGAATAAATGCGAAAAATCCGCCCACTCACAAACCTCAGAATCTCCGCGCTCGCTCTTCCTTCTATATTCACGTGCCGAGACTCCTCATCACGTGTCAGTCATTATTAACTAAACAATCATTAGTCCCACTAAAGTTTAATGAATAAAAACATTCGTGTGCGGAAGCCAAGTGGCCAAAGCCCATGGATGATGAGTTGGGGAAAACCGAAGCGAGCGTTTGCTTTAATGCCGGGCGGCCTCAATCTGGGACTCGAAGCGAGTGAGCTTCCGAAAAAGGCTCCTCTGTTTCTGCTGCTGCTTTCCCTCTTGTCGTGTTAAAATCTGAGCTGCTTTCTTCTTCCTACATATTTTTCTTAGCTAGCCAGGGAGTAGAGACTGGGGTGATACTGGTAACTAGTATTTTGGTGTATAAGTGTCTGTTGTTGTCTGTATTTTACTCTGGTCCCTTTTTGCCCATTATGAAGAGATTTTCATTGTGAGACATGGCGGTTCTCATGATGGCCAAT
The DNA here is from genome assembly GCF_029961685.1 of Aristolochia californica. Classification (NCBI taxonomy): domain Eukaryota; kingdom Viridiplantae; phylum Streptophyta; class Magnoliopsida; order Piperales; family Aristolochiaceae; genus Aristolochia; species Aristolochia californica. Next base: position 10,911,476 of record NW_027181815.1, on the reverse strand, counting down.
GATGAAGGTAAACCGATCTTTCATGATTTCTTTGGTGTGAGCTGTACGGAGTCGCATGCTCTTTTAGCCAAGACCGGAGTGGGAGACACTCGACTATCTGAGGCGTCGCCCTCTGCGTCGGTGGGGGCTTCTTCCGGCGGTCATGGGCATGTTTCTGCCAGCTCTGATCTGGGTTCAGGTTTGAATATCCGGATGTCCTCTTTTTTCCAATGTTTTTCTTCTCATTTTATTTTATTGTTTAAACTTGTTCCTCTTTTCTCGGTAGATATTACGATGGTGCTGCAAAATGGTTTTGGTCATTCTGCACTTTTTTTTTTTTTTTTTTTGTCGTTCTCTTTTCAGTTCATAGCTTTCGAATTGGTCGTTTCCACCAACATCTTTCTTTCTCTCTTTTCTTTTCTTTTTCTTTTTTCTTTTCTTTCCGGAGGTTTTTATCAGTACTTGATTGCAGTGATGGAGTTTTTTTCCCGTTGGATTTTCATGGATTCTTTTTAAAAAGATGATTTCGTCTGTATAGATCCCGGTTATTTACGGGTCTTTGTTTTTTTTTTTTTTTTTTACCTTGTTATGTGTTTTTTTGAGTCTTTCTATCTTTTGTGGGGAGTCTAGTTTGAGGATTTATGAGTTTGCAGGTTATGCGTTTCTTTTAATTTCTTTTGTGTTTGGGTAAGTAGGATTTGTTATCACCTACATTGGATTTCAAGTTTTTATTTCGATGTTTTTCATTTGGTTTGCTGATTGCATCGGAAAGTACTAGTATGATACCATCTGTGTTTCTGATCATACTATGGTAAATGAAACTTTTTATTTTTATTATTATATTTATAGGACAAAGATTATCTGGTTTGTTATGTCACGAAATTCTTCGGTTCTATGTTCTGTATCATCGTCATCATGAAACCCTTGAGCCAACTCCGTTAGGGTCGGCTTTTTATATGTTCCATGTTGTATGAATCTGTCAGAATGGAATCTAGATCGATGCTATCTTGTTTTTAAGGACTACTATAGGTTTCTAAATTTAAGTCCTTTTTTTCACTTACAAATATGCATCATTGTTGGAGTCCGGAAGTTTTAGTAATTTAGCTCTTAGCATTGAGTTTGGAAGATTTTGTTGCTGCCTTGGGCGGACATAAATAAGTATCCTGGGACGGGATGTACTTTTTTTGGTTCGACTTTAATTTGTAATCTTCCTTCAAATTGTCATTCGTTGCCTTGTTTAAATATTTATAGAGAGGCAAACTGGGAACAATTTTGAGGGGGTTCAGTTTCATGGTCCAAAGGGTGATTTTCCTGGGACTGAGATAAGTAATCGGTTTTCTGGACGAAAGAGGAGCAACTCTGATTCTGCTTTTATGGGTTCCACTAGAGAAAGGGTGCTGCAGATTACTCCTGAATCTATTGAAAGCTCACGTCTCACTAAGGTTTGGCAGATAAGCTTCCATTTTGAAACTAGTCTACCATCGGTCACAGTGATCATATTTAATATTCTTTTTACTTGTTTCAACTATTTGCAGAGGACATTTACCCAATTCTGACATGCTGATGCAGATTTTCCAAAATGAGATGGGAAGTGAATGGCCAAGGAGAACACATGCAGATGAATCGTTCATTGGCATGCAACCACCCAGACAAACATCTGCATCTCCACTTTTGCTGCAAACCCCCATTGGAAGTAGACATGATCTAACTGTGTCCAACTGGGACCGTTCTATGCCTATGAGTGCTGGGTTCATGGTGCACTATCCCCCTCGTGTTAGTCAAAATGCTACTGTTGATAAGAATTCTTCCCGCAGAAATAGGGATGCTAGTGCTAGTACGATGCTTATTTCTCAGCCTGCTGCAGATGAAGGTTCTAGAACTGGCATTAAAGGTTCTGGCGTTCTGAAAGTGATTAACTCCAATGCTGGGGCTTTTGAGAGACAGCCAACTGCATTATTAACCAATAATAGTCGACCTATTGCAAGTTCCCACACTACAGAAACAGATAATGCTAACCTCCGGTAAATCTTTCATGCAGTTGTATTTTTTTCATATCTGTTTTTTTTTTTTTTTTTGAAATTGTTTTCATATCTGTTTTATCAATAAAGTTGATGATGCCTTACATTTATCTCTTGTTGTCAGTTGCCGTAGTCTTACAACTACTAGTCGGCAGATGACTATATTTTATGCTGGCCAAGCCCATGTTTTTTACGATGTTCATCCTAATAAGGTCAGCTTAATGTTCTCTGGAAATCTCTTTATCTAAGAACTATATCAAGTAGACTTTGTAATTCTTGTGATCAAATTGGGCATCCTATTTTAGTTGTGAAGGTGGACTGTGGGCTTCCATAGGAAATTTTTCATCATTCATTAACCTTCCCGTGTCTTCAACTTGCTAAAATATTAGAAGCATTTGATAAATCCATATAAAAAGTTATATTTTCTGTTATGTCTGTCAAAGATTATTGTTGCTGTAGGTGATCTTTGACAGGTCAATATCCAGGATCATGGTTCAAAAAGACATGCAGTTGGTACAGAGTGATGGGTCCTCCGGAGAGAAGTATAACTCCTGATTTGTTTAACTTATATAAGTCTCAAACACATGGACATTCAAAAGTGAAACAAAGTGATTCAGTAAAATAAAATAAGATAAACGGAAGAATCTTTATTCCTTTATAGAGAGAAAAAAAAAAAAAAGAAAAATTCCAAAAGACAAAAGTTCCCTTGGTGTTCTAAGTTTTGCTTATATAACAGAGAGGGCTAGACCTACTTGGGTACCTTGTCCCAGGTTTTGTGGGAATACCATGTGTTTACCCTCCTTGTTCTGTAGTTGTCGACAAAGAAATTTTTTTAGATTATTTCTTTTAATAAGAAGAAAGTTGATATCATGTTGAAAACTGTAGGATATAAAAAGGTGAGGTAGAAACAAAAGCATATTGTATTTTTTTAGGAGAAAAAGTAAGTTTAAGGATAAAAAAGGGGGAGGAAAATTCAAAAGCTTATTGTATTTGATAGGAGGAAAAAAAGTTTTTCAGCTGGATATGGGAGTAACCTGAGAAGAGAAACAAGATTATGTTCTTCCTGAACAAAAAAAAAAAAAAAAAGTGAAGTACAGTAGTTTCAAGTAGCAGCTATTTGATGAAACTCAAAAATTTATCCATTAAAGAAGGAAAAAAGAAATGAACTCAAAAAGCACGATCAAACAAGAAGCGTGTCTCTCTTTAAGGGGGTCTCATGGATGAAGTGTTTATTTCATTTGCATCTCACCCATGGATTTCTCAACCTTTTGTACTCTGTGCCTGTGGCATCACCATTTAGACCTTTTCAAATGTGAATTCTCAGATGTGATGTGTAAATACAGTTGCTTAATGGCGATTCTAAGGCTTTGATGCAACTTATAAACACAGTCATATATAAATTGATGATGCTTAACGGTAGCCTGGTTTTTTTATATTGAATCATTCACACCCTCAAAATGATTCAATAAAAGTTGCTTATAAACGACCTCAAATCTTAATTATTCAATAGAATAAAAGTTAGACCTAAAACTAAACAGAATTATCCAATATCAAATGAGGTTTTGTGCCTGCTTAATGGTACCTGCAATTGTGTCACAAGTTCTTTATTTAGTCTCTATTGATATTCCATGTTATTCTCATCAAGTTCAGCCTCAAATTTGTCATTATTTATTTTGTCATCAATCTGTTTCAACGTTTTCCTTTGTCATCAGCTTGATGAAGATTGCCCTCCCTAAACATGTCTTTGCTGCAATGCTTTATCAAATGTATTAAATGTTGTACAATCTTGGTTATTTGAAATCAGCATTAACAAAAGCTTTTAGAATAGAATCTGCTTGCAAATTCCACATATCTTGTTGTGAATAAATAGAAAGAAAAGAAAAAAAAAATGTAGTCTTGTCTTGTTCGAATATAAGAAGGGGAAAAATAATTCATTGACTGTTGTGTAAATTGAGTACATTGGGCCTTTATTTATAACAGAGGAAATGTATAGTATTAGAGTATAATTAAAACTATCCATGTCCCAGTTACACTTAAAATAGAACTTCTAATTATACTCAAAGTAAACAATTACCAAAGAGAAATAGTAACAATTGAATGACCTCTGAACTAAAAAATTCTTGAAACATCTTCCCATGAAACTCTTGTTAGACTCCACCATATTAATGCCACTTCTTTGTAACTTTTTCTATGAGAGTCATGTAAGACTCCTATATGTGGTCTTCAACACTCCCCCTCAAGTTGGAATTGCTAACTTCAACTTCTAAAGAAAAAAATAATTTGGTGTTCGATCTTGGTCTTCCATTTTGGCCTTCAATCTTTCTTTGGCCGAAATTTTTTTTCATAGATGCAAATTTTTCATCTTTTGTTTTTGCCTTGGACATTCTGATCACATGAAAATTTACCACAATATTTGGAATAAAATACCTCTTTTTTATACTTCTTCTACATCTCCCCATCAAGTTAGAGATCACTTTTTCTTTTTCAAGAGACCCATATTGTGCCTCCAAAACCTTATTGTGGAGGGTGCCCCTATTCTATAGGTTGTATTTTCTTTTTCTCTTTTTATAAAATTCACACATTGCATAAAAAAAAAAAAGAGACCCAAATTTCACAAAATAAATTTGGAGAAAATTTTTTACTCCTAGTCGTATAACAAAATTCCATGCACTAGTGAAAAAAGGTCAAATCATGAAAAAAAGACTTAGGCTTTAGGGCACGAAAAAAAGAAATTACTCACTATTTAAGAGTGGGTAAGGAAAAATACCACTTGGGTGAACAAAGAGACTTGACTCGCGTTGGATGTTGGACACACTCATGTACTTTGTATGTAGTAGGTCTATATGCATTGCTTCGAAGCGATGAAAAATAAACATATAATAAATTGAAGAAATACTAGAGGAAACAAAGATAGCGACACCTATCTTTCAGACGGAAAGAGGCGATTATGCAACATTCATACTTCCAAAACCTACTCTAAATTCAGAAATTTCAGACAAAAGGAGGCGTTGGTGCAACTCTACTTCCAAATTGAGTTTGTAAGCTGAAAGAAGTTATGAAGAAGGTGCTTTCACCAAATCACTAGATTAAAGAGAGTGACTAGTTTTTTTTTTTTTTTTTTTTTTTTGAAATTTTAGGGGATATTGTAATTTTTAGAACTTTAAAATTTAATAAACAACTTGAACCAAGTATGACCTCAAACAAATTTCTAGGGGGTGAGCTAAAATTTTCAGAGGTGATGATGTGGAAGTGACACAATGATATAGACATGCAACACCAACACTAGAGGGATCGACTGGATTGATTCACAAAATTTTAAGAGATGCATAATTCCTAATAGTTGAAATAGCAATCATTAAATTTAGACAAATAACACTATTTAAAAAAATTAGACAAATAGAAAACGTTAATGGCAATTAAGCCAAGAGAGAAATAGCAACCATTAACAAATCCACATGAGAATGTTGCTACATTCATAAAGCTATTTTGATTTTCTAGCAAGGGAAAAGACAACAGTAATTCATGGCTCTATCAATGGCCAAGCTATTATTACAGCAAAGCCACCACTATTGGCTGACAATCAGAAGCAGAATATAGACATAGTAGATAAAGACAAAGAAACAACAAGACAAACACAATGCACTTTAGAAGGCAATTAATTAAAGAGAAGACAAATAAAGACACCAAGCAGCTGATTGGTAACCAAAACAAGCCTTTCTCCTATCTGGGTACGAATCCTTTAGATCAAAAAATAGTTTTTAAGCACAAAATTGAGAAAATCAAAATACCTATGAGAGAAAAGGGTGATAGTTGATTAAACAAAGAGAAACACAAATTGCACACACTGGGATTGATTCTCCGTGGGATGTTGTGGAATATTAAGATGAAGTGGCAATGCTTGAGGAGATGGAGAGGGATGTCCCAATGTCCGAAATGGTGCTTCAAGCGAGGAAACCGGAAAAAGTTGAAGAAGCCCAAGGAGAGATTCTCACATCCACTTTTACTAGACATGCAATAGATATTCTTTGAAATTAGTTTTGGTAATTTAATTTCTCAACTCCATCTCTGAAGTTTGGGATTGCTTTGTGCTATCACCATTCTTGATGTTGTTGCCAAGCATGCCAAAGGAGAGTAATTTGATATAATTGGTTGGCTCTAACAAATTTCAGCTCCTTGATTTAAGTACATTGCATAAGAAGAAAATGATGACTTATATACTTTGTTGCTATAGAAGAAGAGGACGGTGTTTACTCCTCTTTTGTCACGGGTCCCAATGGAAGCGCATGTTATTGGGAAGCAATATCTTTGGACGACTCCTTGGAACATGACATTGCAATCTGGGTCGTGTTACTGATCTCCGTCTTGGTTTTCGGCTTTGCATAGTCTTAGGGGTCATTGGGTTGGTTGGTTGCCAACAAGAATTACCAGAGAAGGCTCGATCTTTTAGATGTGGTTGCAATCTCTTCCTTTGTTCTCTAGTTGACAACTAAAGCAAAGGACACGTTTGCAATTTCATGGATCAATTGTTGCAAGGAAGATGCCATGACGGTGGAGATGCATTCAAGGTTAGCTGTTGATGGCAGCAACAAGTTGAAGATGCTACTCATTGCTCTAACAAGGAAACAAAGACAAAGTGGATCTAAACTTAAAAAGAAGATTGTGTAATGAGGGACGGTGTATAAGATAAAACAATGAAGCTAAATACTAAGGAACACAATAAAAACAAGGACAAAGGAAAAATAAAAATAAAGAATAAGAACAAATTAAAGAAGAGCTTCATTGTCTTTGTGGGTTGAGCCTGGTTCCATCCCATAATGACTAGCGACTTAGGAGGCTTATTTGCTCAACCTTATAACTCATTCACTTTTCTTAATACTTCTCAATATGGGAATTTTCCACTTCACACTCCCCCTCACGTCTAGGCTTACATTTGATGAGCCTGTGTCGTGTCCACACACAAACAACTTGACTCTTACCTCATAGAGCCTGTACCGTACAAATAACTTGGGGAACACATATTGGCCCTCGGCCAATGCACAAACCTACTTTGATTTTATTGTAGGGTTGAGCATGGTCTCATCCTAAAATGATTAGCCACTTAAGAGGCATATTATTCAATCTTATAACTCATTCACTTTTCTGAAGACTTCTCAATGGGAGATTTTCTCCACTTCACATGTCTATTTCCGGTCTCCTTAGCTTTTAACATCTATCGCTTAGTGAGAGAAGACCATGTGGGCTTAAAAGGTCGGTTAAATAATCCTTTGTATGAGTGCCCCATAGCTTGTAAGAGTGCCCTCAAATTATTTGCAATTGATTGTGTAAATGGCATCCTCATCTTTACTTGATTCCACCAATGGAAACTGCCTAGTTGCATGAAGAAAATGTTAGGATTAGGTTGGTGGCAGTCGTAGATTAGAGGGTTGCGGTTTACATAAAATGAACATAATTATAAGACGAAATACAGTTCCTCGTTGTGATTTTTCCCCTTTTTAAAGTACTTCCCCCAACAATTGTATAACATAAAAAATTTCAAATATATTTCCCAATGTGCATTTCCTACAATTATCCGCAGGTGTGAAAAACCTCAGACTAATTATATAACAGACGATAAAGACTGACTTGTTCTCATTTGCAGTCATCTTTTCTCTCCTAATCTGAGATGTACAGTCCAAAACACTAATGGGCAGCTTTTAGCTGCTGCCAATATCCCTAGTCTTGCCTCTTAAATTGTGATATCTGGGAATTGTGCCCCAACTGGAACAAACACATCACAATTAAGAGGTTAATATAACATAAAACGATAATAGATATGTTACCATTTTGGTGTCAGGCATGATTGTGCATTCTCGTAGAAATATCCTCTCTCATGTCAGATGTATTGATTCTCCGTTGAATCTTGAGACACTGGAATTGAGTTGGATCTTTATCTATACTACTTGGATCTGATACCATATCTTGGTAGGATCGGGTGTAATTCATCCAGTTTACCTCATGATTTCGATGAGGAAGTAAAGGGAAAGACAGCTAAATTCATATCCAAGGCAGCATATTTTGTTGGACCAGAAGACAGTGTTTTAGTTTCTCTTTCATGAGGCCTCTGTCTGCATGTCCGTTAGTTTGAGTTTTACATGAAGTTTTTGAGTATTGTGTTCTCTGGTTGTTTTGATTTTGTTTCTGTGTACGGTGTTAAGATTTGGTGGAAAGAAGACCTTGTAGTAACAACAATCTCTCGTGTTGCAACAAAAAAACAAAAAAAAAAAACAGGCAGATGCAATAATGGCCTTGGCTGGATCAACTGGGGGATCATGGTCCACAACTTATTCTCACAAAACTAGTGCCCGCCCACCTCCTGAAACTTCCATGCCCAGTGGAGAGAATGATACGACCATTAACAATATGAATGCATTTTCTCAAGAATTGCAGGGGAGGTCTTTACTCCTGGGGACTTCCAGTAGCATTTTTAACCACGCAGCAAGAATCACATTTCCTAACCAAGGTTGTATTCTCAATTCTTGAGAACATTATGAGTTGATTCTGTTTTACTGATTACAATCATTAAACATCGGTCGGTTTTAGGTGTCAGTCCTGGTGGAAGAAATGCAAGTCAAGCAGCAGGGCCCGATGTGCAAGGCAAAAAGTAGGTATGATAGAGGCCATGCGTCTCTCGACCTCTGAACCTGTTGTTGATTTTTGAAGGATATGATTTTAGTTTGAAATCTTGTAATTTTAACTATTTTGATTTTTTGTTTCTCTATTTTGGAAGTCCATCTTTTAGCTGTCCCTCCTCGGTTTATCTTCTTATACATAACTTGATAGGCTTTTAATCATTTCCACAATGAGTACATGGTAGTCTTTCTATCTCCCACGACTTCTACCCTTATTCCTCTTCCCCTACATTTAACTCCACTTCCTCGATTTCTAGAGAAAGAGTTACCACCAGTAGCAACCATTGCTAAATTATCAACTTTAGTTTTAGCATTAGGAACTGCAAGTTCTCCTCTCATCAGATTGGCTACTTGGCTACAGTGTCTTTAAACGCTGGCTTATCAGTTTGGGCAAGAAATTGGACCCAATGCGTGTTGATTTCTAGTAACTTTGATATCTTCTTGTTATATTTCTAGAGCAACATTTAGTTTGATGGGGTGAAATTTCACTTGCTGCTCAAGTGGCTTATCTCCTCCCTTCATGGTGTAAAATTTTGAGTATAATTCATAAATTCTGGAAAGATTTTTCTTGAGAAAATTGTTTCTTCAAGGACGTCCAAATCTCACAGGCTGTCACAAAATATTACTTGATTATTCACATGAGGCCCCATGCTACTTAACAACCATGACAGGACTTTCCGAAGATTTATCACCAGGCGGTTTGTCATAGATGAATTGTTCTTTGTTCCTTTCTCCAATATATATCTCAGCCACTCTGGAATGTAATTATCCCCTTTTGAGTATAGTAGTGGTGATTTTACCAATTTGTTCTTTCACAGGGGCATTTTTTTTTTTGTGCATGAGCACTTCTAACCTTGACAATCAGCAGATTGCACGCAAAATTCCATATTCATATATGCCCCTCAAAGACTTAACAGATATAGGTTATAAAGAAACTTCTAACAGTCTGATCTCTTATCAAACTTGTACCCACCAGAAATATATCCAACTCGTTTAAAGATACTAAACGCAGATTGTCTTGAACTGGGAACCTACTTGTAGGAGATGATCAAATAACTCATATTGCAGAGTTTATCTCTAACGAGGTATGTCCACCATGCAAACTCCCTCTTCTCTACAACGACTTCCCTTCGTCGATCTCTGAAGCAGAAAACAATCCCCCAAAGAACTTGCTTGAGAGAAAAATGATTCTTTATCAAGTTTAACAGATTTGCAAACCCATATCAATCATTGTACTTTCTGTTTCTTTCACGACTGCAGTTTTTAATTTCGTAGATATCAGAAAACTGTTCTCCACAACGAGAGCCTTCAGTTGTTGTAGAGACTCACTTTCAGCAAGATAGTAACTCGATTTGGACCATAGATCCTATGCGGATTTGGTGTAGCTACTGCTGCAAAAAGAAAAACCGAGAAGAGACTTCCTTCCTTTGTTCAAGTTCAATGCTTCTCTATCCTTCTTAACTCTGACTCGTTGATTCGAAACTTTAGATTGGATTACACCCGCTCTGACATCATATGAATTTAACTAATTAACTTTGGCATAATCGGCGGGTTGAAAGAGAAGGAAGAGAACAAAAGCAAAGAAGGAAGATAGAAGGGGTGCTGTGCAAAAGCAAGAATTTTATCCCTTATTTTCCAAGGGTCTTACTTCAGCCGCACCTTATTCTATTTATAGTTTACTGAATACAAGAAGTGAAGTATGGGTAAGGTCCTCCTTTGGCAGTTTCTTCGCTGCTCTCTCAAATTAAGGATATCGATCAAACAGTTGTTATTCACCCTCTTTAGCTCTGATGAAGTCTCGCTCTCTTCACTTTCTTAAATCTTAATTTGGTTGATCTAAGAAAATGGCCATCGCCATCGCAGCATAATATTTTTTTATACCCTTTGCTCTTTCTATCATCAATACTGTCAGGTCACCTCCCTTATATAAGATGCTATTGTTAATGAATTTGTCCAGCGAGCTTATTCGAGGTCTCTATAAAGAAGAAAATCCAGATCGTTTGATCCTAGTTCGATAGTCTTTAAAAGATATGCTAAGGCCATTGAGTACTGATTGGAGTGCCATTTCCCCCTTGATGAGACAAGATTGAGAAAGCCATTTTGCCCCTGTGTCTACAAGGTTCTGGGCTTTGACACTTTTTACATTGATTTTTCACAATGTTGGGTGGCAGGGTGCCTTGACAGATTGTAAACACCTTTAACTATAAATATACCTTCAAGGCATCGGGTAAAATATTCAAGTATCTCCCTCTTGGCTCAAATTTGTCCATACACTTTTCTCTCTTTTCCTCTTCCTTCTTTCCCTTAGTTTATTCTCTCCTCTCTCCTAAGAGCTAGAATTCCTCTTTTCTCTCTTTCCCTTGAGATCTCTTGTGTTTATGCCTGGTCCCTAGAAATCAACATGGTATCAGAACGGGCAAAAATATGAGATGAAAAAAAGAAGAAGATGGGGAAGAAAGGAAGGAAGAGGAAGAAAAAGGAAAATAAAAAAAGAAGAGTTTCTTTTTTTTTTTCTTTTAGTCTCTGTCCCAATTCCTGTTTTTAACCTTCTCGATCCTCTGGTTAAGATGTTAAATGCAGGCGACAAGGTTGGTAATGACAAAGAGGAGCCAATAGAAGATAAGGGCAACGACCTCTTCATGATAGATTTCTGGAGGTGAAGATGCTTTGGGGGGGGTGGGTGGGGGGGAATAAACAAGGTTGAATTGATTCCCTTTCAGGAGAAGATGTGGCTACTAAATGGGCTCAAAAAATTGTTGTGATTCCCATGCGGAGGCGTGGTTCATCTCATTACCTCCAAGGTGTTGAGGGAAATTGAGCAAGATCTATCTGGATTCCAACGTGGCATTGCACACTTATTTTATTGCATACCGGTGCTTCCCTAACTATAAATGAGAACTATGAGTCAGATGTTCAAGCTGACATTGAGACCTTTCTAAACATGATAGTTCCTGAGGGGTGATCTGCACCATGGAGGCACACATTGGAAGGGCCTGATGATATGCCAACGCACATCAAATCATCAATGTTCGGTTGCGCTCTTAACTTCGTAGGGAATTTGGTTGTGTGAGCACATGGGCCAAGTTAAATTTGATACGAATCTTATTCATTTGATGCAAATTCTTCTTGGCCGGTATACCAATTCGATATGAAAAATACTTTTTTAAATGGTAATACTGAGGAGATCTATATGCATCAATGACCTGGTTTTGTGGTTAAAGAGGAGTTGGTATGCAGATTGAAGAAATCATTATATGGCTTAAAACAATATCCTCGGGGCTTAGTTTGACAATTTTTGCAAGTTATGTCACGTTTTGGGTTCCATAGATGCTCCGCTGATCATTCTGTATTTGTGAAGAATGCATTGAAGGGAAGTGTATTACTAGAAGTTTATTTTAGATGATATTGTTGTAACTATCAGTGATGCGAAAAAAATACAAGAAGTCATAGTAAATATATGCAAGGAATTCAAAACAAAAGTCGTTGGACTTTTGAAATAATTTTTGGGTATTGAGGTCTTCCAGTCAAAATATTGGATTATCTTATCTCAGAGGAAATATGTTCTTGATCTGCTAAAAAATACAGGGATGATGAGATGTCGACCGACATACACTCCTATGGATGCTAACACCAAGTTGTGTGCAAGCTCCGATGAAAATATGGATGTAGGAAAATATCAGAGGCTTGTTGGGAAACTTATTTATCTCATAGTAACCAGACTAGATTTAGCATATGCCGTAAGTATGAATAGTAGTACATGCATAAACTACAAGCTATTCACTAGCAAGCACTAGAAAGAATCCTTCGATATTTACAAGGAACTCCCGATAAGGAACTTCTATATGTTGATTTTTAGGACTCCATGGATTACATCATGGAGAAAGAAGAAGAACACACGTTGGGGAGAAAAGAGGAGGAAGAATAGGGTTCTAAACTTAGTCAAAACCCTCCCATTTAATCTCTATTTATAACTGATAAAAATACAATATCATAAATATGCCCTTCCCCCTAGTAAGAGTGAAGAAGAGACAAGAAACATAAAATAATTACATCAATGCCACCCTAATTATATCATATCTTCCAACACTCCCCCTAAAACTGGGAGGTAATGACATTGATCCCAGTTTGAAATAAATAACATTAATGTAGTAATAAACTCCTCCATCATGGTGTCCCAGGATAAGTACAAACTTGGGCACAAACTCTCAAAAGGTAGAAGTGGGTGATAAAACATAAGTCGAAACCAACCTCAAATTATTTTGATTAAATATAGTGATTATAATCACTAAAGTGGGTAATACCTATCATTTACAAGATGACGATAAAAAACCCAAGGGTACCAGTCACCATGTACTTTTATTTTTCTAAGTACTTCAAATTTTTTATCAGATGAACTAATGCGACAACAATCAGCAAATAATGAAAAGGTAAGCAACCGAGGAGTTCTTCTTCAATAATAATATTTCAATCAAAGAGATGTAATAGCAGCATCGGAAATGGGCCAATGCCCAAATAACACATACCAAATAATGAAAGTCCTTAAGAGTAATAAGGACACATGAAATAATCTGTAGTGAGTCCATCATTGAATAAGGGAGTAGTGCACTAAGTAATAAACTGACGATAACCCAAGGTAATAATAATCAAACCAAAGTCAAGGATCTGAGTCAAGAGTGAGTGAGCCCGAGTTACACCGAGTCGGTGTCAAACCAATATAGCCAAGTCGCGGGAGAAATCAGTATAGAACTCGGGACCTGGACCAGTATATCAGAGGCAGGGAGCAAGTGGACCAAGTTAGGCTGACTCGATTTCTAGTTGACTCAATCCAAGTTAACTCGAGTTAACTCGAGCGGAATAGAAAACAGTATGGCTCTCAAGTCGCTAGTTTGCTGGTTCGAACCCCACATATTAAATACAACAAATAACTCTCTCTTGGCTTCCCTCCTATTTCTGCAGCAGAGCAATGGTCAACGAGCTAAAAAAACCCAGCGAAGGAGAGCAAGAGGAATTTCCGAAACCAGCAACGAGAATCGGGATAGAAATCGGACAACGCAGCAGCAGCTTGAGCACTTCCAGAAATAAATTAGCGTCAACGAAGGAGAGAGAAATACTGGGAGTAATGAAATCTCAAGATGACCAGAGTCCAGCTAAGAAATGATAATTGCAATCTATTTTCTGAATGAAATACTAGATGCCAGCCTGTTTTCGGAATGATACCAAACTGATTTCTTACGCCAAAAACAAAAATGGAAAAACCAATCTGGTTGGCAAGGTATAGCTGTAAATATTCGGTTCAGAAGGCAATCTTTCAAGAAGCCAGCAGGATGAATCTGAGCAGAGCAAAACTTCCAGAAATAAGGAAGATGCCAACGAGGCTATAGGATTCTGTATCAAGCAGCAAGATGACAAAAATCAAGCAATCAGTGAGGTCACTTTCTGGTTTAAGATATCCACAAGCAGCACTGGTTTATGATATCAAATTTTTTGTTGGATGAGGAAGGGAATAGATATAATCTTTCTGGTTTAAGATATCCAAGATAATCCTGGACGTAATGTCGTATACAACTGCCATCCAAGATGATAGCAACCTTCAGTAGATAAGAATATCTTAAACAATGTCGAGTGACGACGAAACTTCCACTTGGGATATCCGAAGGCTCCGGATGGAAATGCAGTAGCAGTGAATGACGCCGACATTGAGTCCGAGCAACGACAACAATGGCAATGAGCAGAGGATAGCAAGCTCTGATTAGAGGCAAACGACAGACGACAAATAGAAGAAACAAAAAACTCTGATTAGAGACAAACGGGTCCATGTGGAAATCAATCGTGCATGGAAAAGGAATTTTCTCCCGTCCACTTTCTTGTCAAATCCTCTTGCTCCTACGAAGATTAGGAAGATGAGGAAATCGCATAGTAGAAGTTCCTTAACGGCTGAGTTGAAGCCGATAGTGGAATTACAGTACTCAAATGTTAACATGTTCTAAGATAGTAGATTTACATTTGACTTTACCGGAGTTGCGGACCTACGATTAACAGGAAAGGCGCTGGTCTAAGTTGAGTTAGGGCTGAGTCAAGAGACCTAGACTCATAGATAATAAAATTACCAGCTCGAGAAACAATCTTCCCAACCAAAAAACCAGCAATGTGGGCCCTCCTATTCAATTAGATTATTTGCAATGTTAAAAAAAAAAAAAGATACCATCAACAAGTCGGATCATCCTCCAAGCAAAAAAACAAGTTTGGCATTCTAAAAAACCATAGCTATGAGTCCTGAAAATAAATGATCTAATACCATGTTGATTTTTATGACTCCATGGATTACATCATGGAGAAATAAGAAGAACACACGTTAGGCAGAAAAGAGGAGGAAGAATGGGGTACTAGACTTAGTCCAAACCTTCCCCTTTAAGCTCTATTTATAACTGATAAAAGTACAATATTATAATTATGTCATTCACCATAGTAAGAGTGAAGAAGAGACAAAAAAAAACATAAATTAATTACATCATATATTCTAACACTAAATAAATGTCACGATCACCTCACCATCGAAGGATTTGCAGACGAAGATTGGGTTGGATCACCAGATGACAGGAAGTCCACTTCTTGGTACTGCACCTTAGTTGGAGGGAACTTGGTTACATGGAGGAGTAAAAAGCAAAATGTGGTTGTTAGATCCAGTGTTAAAGCAGAATACAGGGCTATGACCCATGTAGTGAGTGAGCTTCTATGGATCAAATCTCTCCTCACTGAATTAGGGCTCCACAAAAAGACTCCTATGGAACTCTATTATGATAACTAGGTAGCCATCCACATTACTCCAAATCCAGTCTTCCATGAGAGAACAAAACACATTGAGGTAGATTGCCATTTCATACGAGAAAAATTTCAAACTAGCATTATATTTCTCAAATATGTTTCACCTCAAAGACAAGCAACAGTTATACTCACAAAGCAGGATACGTCCAAGATATATACTACAATATGCAATAAGATGGGTATCTACGAAATTTTCTTTGCCCCATCTTAAGGGGGAGTGTTGGAAGACATCTCAAAGGGGCATTAAGGTAAATATCTTTCCCACGTCAATGAGATGGCAAAGGGTGTAAATTAGTGTTCTTCTCATAAGGATGACATAAGGGTGTAATTAGAGAAGATGATGTATGTCTACTTATGTCTTTTTTTCTTTTGAGAGTTTGTTGCCCTAAGGGCAATGTAGTCATTGTCAACTTCCTTCATCAACTATAAATAAAACCTAAAGACATGGGGTAGAGCATTGAAGCCTTTTGTCTCAAATTCGTCCATATACCACTCTCTCTTTTCCTCTTTCTTCTCTCATCTCTCCCAATAACTAGAATTCCTCTCTTCTCTCCTTCCCTTGAGATCTCTTGTGTTTATGTCTTGTCCCTAGAAATCAACATGGTATTAGAGCGGGCAAAGACCTGAGATGGAAAGGAGTAGAGGATGGAGTAGAAGATGGAGAAGAAAGGGAAGAAGAAGAAAAAAAAAGAGAGGAGTTTCTCATTTTTCCTTTATTTCTTTCCTAATTCTTGTTTTTCATTAGATGTTTTACTCTCATACCTTATGTTTCCTATAGAAAATTATAAACCATTGGAAAGATCTTTGAGTCTAGTTTACAACTCAAAAGGAATCGTTAAAATAATTTTTTTTTAGAAAAATAAATTAACATCTCAAGTAGCAAAGGTCAAGCAACAGAAAAGTTTCGTGTAGCAGTAGAAAACCTCAAATTTTTGAACAATTTGTACTAACATTATCGAGGATTTATAATGAGAATTATATATCAAAAGAATCTATGTGAGACTACTTTTTATCCTAATAAACTATTTCTCAATCAAATCTTTCTAGAGAGAGATATCCATATTGGAAGAATTAAAGGTCAAACTGGTATCTTATTGCATGCGAAGATCCGAATTTGAACCAAATTTTTTGCTTCACTTTTTGAGTTGCTAATGTTAGTTCAACGTCCTATTTGTTTTCAAAATCTAGTCAATATTTTACCAACTTGAGTATATTTCCTTCCTTAATTTTTTTTTTGTTTGATCTCACATTAAATTAATTTTCTTAAGATAAGTTTTTCCCATTATGAGTATAGTTTTTTTTTTTTTTTGCAAAGTCTAAAGTTTTTTATTTAGAAAGTTTTGTTTCCTAATTCTAGATTCCAAATAAGTGTCCTAAATCTCCCTTATTCTAGAATTATCTCTTGAATATTTTCTTTGTAAATTGGTCAAGTTGTGTTAAAAAGTAATTGCCTTATTTGAGAAGTTTATTTTTAGAAAGTTTTCATTATTATGTTCTATCTCAAAACTTTCTTATTGGGATTTTTTTTAAAGTTTTCTTGGTCATCATGTTAATAGAGGAATTATTTTTTAATTTTTTATCTCCCTCTTGAGTCAAACATGGTCACTTTTTATCCCTCTATTGGTCTAAAAATGCCTCCTTTGACTAGAGAAAACCTACTGCCTAAGGTGCTCTTATAAAATGTATTTAAGTCTAGTATCATAAGGAGAAAAATTTATGTCAATCTGGTCTATATTTAAGGAGATATTCACATTGGAAGAATCAAAGCTCATGCTGGTATCCTGTTGCATGTGAAGATCCGAATTTAAGCCGATTTTTTTGCTTCATTTTTTGAGTTGTTGTTATTGATCAACAATATCAGGAAAGTATCTTATGATCTATCCTTGGAAATTTTTTGTTTTTTAATTAACAATAACTGGAAAGAATCTTTAGAAAATTATCTTATTTTCAAAAACTTGCTTTAGATTTATTTGTCAAAGAGAAGTATTCTTATTCTGAATTATGAACCTTTTTGGCCAACCACGAATCTTGTGAGATTTTGTTAGTGATTTGGAAAGACTATAAGAATCTAATTTGATATACTTGAGTATCAAAGCAAGGAAAGAATGTTTTTTTGGTAAGTGGTGCCATATACAAGGGAAGTTTCCATATTTATATTTGGAAGTGGTTGATTTTACGAAAGATCTTTTCAAGATCATGATTTGGTGGATAATTTGATTATCTCTCACTGTGGATTATTTCATGTGTCCTTATTAAGGACTTTCATTGTTTGGAAAGTTTTATTTGGGCATTGGCCCATATTCCCTACTACTATTGTGTGTCTCTGATTGAGACATTATTATTGAAGAAGGACTTCTTAGTAAAACACATGGTGGCCCCATAATATTATCTTTCGATGATTACCTTTTACCCCCTTATTTGGCAATTTTACTCCTACCATTTAAGAGTTGGAGCCCTATGTGGGGTTACTGTGATGGAGGAGCGTATTACTACACTTCTGAGCAACGCCTATAGAGCCACTACCCACAGAGGATAGGAGTGTGTCCAACATCCAATGTGAATAAAGTCTATTATTCACCCAAGAGGTGTTTTTTTAGCTACCTTGAGAAAGTGGGTGGACTCTCTGCCCCACAATAGAGCTTCTCTTCCGCCTGTGAAATTGAATGGAAAGAATTTTTTACTATGACCATTTGACAGGAGTATGGAGCTTTGTCTTACGACTATGAGTGATTTTAATCTCTCTAATATTATGCAAGATGGGTCTCTTGGTAAAGAACAAAGAGAGACCACCAGTTTGAGGGGGAGTATTGGAAGATATGATGGACTGCCATTTTATACAGGAAGATCCTATCCACTATTTGCAACAAGCTGAGCGTTTATGATGTTCTCTCACCCCTAGCTTGAGGGAGAATGTTGGAAGATGAGCTCAAACCAACACGACCAAGGAAGGCCTACGCATCCAAGGAGAAAGCCCACACGTCCAAGAGAGGTGGCATCTTGGTAAATAAGCAGACTTCTCATGAAGATGGCACAAGGATGTAATTAGTCAAGGAGGAACATGTCTACTTATGTCTTTTCTTATGTAAAGCTTGTAACCCTAAGGGCATTATGGACATCGTAACATCCTCCAAAAAACTATAAATAAAGGTTCTTTGTTTGGGGTAGAGCATTCAAACTCTCTTTCCTTCTCTTAATTCGTCCAAGCTCTCTCTTAGCCTAACGATTCTCTCTTCTTTTCTCTTCTTCTTTTCTTCTCCTCCCCCTCTCTTACTTTGCTCGAGGTTCTAATCATGGAATCCTAAATTTAATAACAAGTAACCTTCAGAGAGTAGGATTATAACAAACACAACCATTCTGTGTGTGAGAGTATCCCACAAGATACACTTGATAGAGTTTGGATTAAGTTTACTTCTCTGAGGTGATGTAACATGAACAAAACGTGTAAACTCGAAAACTTTCAAAGGAATAAAAAAAGGTTCATCATTTGGAAATAATACGATTATATGGATTTATGACCGAAGATAGATGAGGATAGCCTATTAATGAGAAAACACGCAGTAAGTATGGTATGCGTCCAATAGAAGTATGGTACTTTCATGGAGTATAGTAAGTCATGGTCTACCTCTACGAGCTGGCAGTTCTTTCGTTCCGCTACACTATTATGTTGAGGGGTGTAGACACAAGACGTTTGATGGATAATGGCATTTTCTTGACAAAAGGAGTCAAAGTCACTAGAGAGATACTCTTTGGCATTATCAGAGCGAAGTAATTTTATTTTCTTACCAAATTGAGTGGCCACCATAAAGTGGAAGGACATAAGAATGGACAAATACTAGATCTCTCTTTATGTGACACGATTAAAATCATCAATAAATGTGATAATGTACTTAACTCTGAAATGTTTGAGATACTCAAGGGTCCCCATACATCTGTGTGGATCAAGGAAAAATGAGCATTACCTTTAAGTTCAATGCGAAGAGAATATGTGGGTCCTTTGGTGTTTGCTAAGTTAACACACTTCACTGTTCAAAACTAACAAATTTTTAAATGTTGGAAAGAAATGATGAAGAGATAGTGCTGAGGGGTGTCCCTACCAATTGTGCCATAATTTTGCCTCGGTTTGCTTGGTTGAGGCTGCATTTATTTGAGGCAAGTCTAGGTAGTAGAGACCCCTTGTTCATGGCCTCCACCAATCACTCACTTCGTCGTTAGATCCTAAAGCACATAAGAAGAGGTGAGAAGGTGATGAAGCAATTAAAATGTTTAGAAAGTTAACTAACTGGCGATAGATTCAAGGGAAAAGTTGGACCAAAAAGGATATCTTTAAACAGAAGTGATGGTGTAACAAAGGTGGATCCTTTCTCGAGATCTTTACTTTGGGATCCATTAGCTTTGGTAACAAATTTATCTGAGAGACATGGAGAAAATGAATGTAGTACACCTTTGTTACCTATGAGATGCTAAGTGGCCCCTGAATCAATAATCCAGGATGAAGAGGAGGTAGTGACAGAGAGCATACCTGAAGTGGTAATGGTAGCAGCAATAGTGGTGGATGTTGGAGGATATACCATCAGATTTTTTATTCTTTGGAATAGTTCATACTCATTATCAGTGATGGTCTTTTTGTCTGACTATGGTGCAGACTTATCCTCCTTTTTGCCTTTAACTGAGGCTTGATCAGTCATGGACCATTCTGGCTTGCCATGGATTTTCCAACAATTTTTTGTAGTGTGGTTGAACCTCCCACAGTGAATGCATTCCTTGTTGTATGTTTTGGATAGACCAATCCATCCACTTCTTCCTTGACTTCCTTTATAACTTCTACCACGTCCTCGAATGGTAGAAGATGTGTCCCTATTATAGGAGTACATGGCTAATGATACTTCATTAGGAGAGTGTTGGAAGATATGATGGACTGCCATTCTATACAGGAAAATCCTATCTACTATTTACAGCAAGATGGGTATTTATGGTGCTCTCTCACCACCAACTTGAGGGGGAGTGTTGGAAGATGGGATCAAGTCCACATGACCAAGGAAGGCCCACACGTCCAAGCGTATTAGAAGATGGGTTCATCCATTCATAGTTCAACACTTATTTCCATCCTTAAAAACTTTACCAAATTTTAATTGTAAAGTCTATTAATTGAGCAAACACCAAAGGACATTATATTCTCCTCAAACTGAACTTAAAGGTGTTGGGAACCCTTAAGTGTCTTAAACATATCTCAAGTTAAGTATTTTTTTCACATTTGTTGATAACTTTACCCAAGTCATATGGCTATTTCTGTTTAAAGAACAAGCTGCATTTTTTTTCATATTTAAATCCTTTCATTCTATGGTGTACACTAAGTTTGAAAAACAAATGTAAGTGTTTCGATTAGATAATACCAGAGAGTACCTATCTAGTGAATTTCAATCTTTTTGTCACGATAATGGCATTATTCATTAAACATCTTGTGCCTACAACCCTCAACAAACTGGTGTAGCTGAAAGAATAAACCAACATCTCCTTGAAGTAGTCCATAGCATACTCTACTCTATGAAGGTGCCCTACTTTTACTGGCCTCATGCCATTCTTACACCTACCTTATTAATAGGCTACCTTCTTCAGTCATTAGCCACAAATCCCTAGACTCTTTATTATTTCCAAATGAAGACTCCTTCTGCCTTCCTTTGAAAGTTTTTAGTTGCACTTGCTTTGTTCATATCACATCTCCAAAGGGTAAACTTGAGCCGAAATCACTTAAGTATATCTTTTTGGTTTATTCTCATACCCAAAAAGTCTATATGTCTATTATAATTCTTGTCTTTGGAAGTTAATTGTATCAAGGGATGTCACCTTTTTTTAGGACACGTCTTTGTATTCTTGAAAAGATACACCCCCAGAGGTCTTTCATTAGTTTAGCTAGCTCTGAAGCCAACTGTGCCACTTGATGTGGTTCTACTGCAACCCCTTGAAGATTTGGCCAACACCACACCAGGGGACTTTACGAATCCGTCTGAGGTAAGTCTATCTTCCCCTATTGTATTTGGCCCTAATTTGATACTCGGCTTATAGCTCTACAAAAGGAGCCTCGGACTTGCACTAGGTCTTCCACTTCTCATCCTATTTCAAACTTTGTTTCTCACCATCGATTGTTTTCTTCCTGCTATCAGTTTCTTGCATCTATTTTTTCCATCTCTATTCCGTAGGCATATCAAGAGGCTCTGAGACATCCATGATGGAAGGTTGCCGTGGAAGAAGAAATTCATGCTTTATATGAGAATCAGACTTGGGCCCTCGTTCCTCTTCCTCCTGGCATGAAACCCGTGCACTATAAATGGGTTTGTACTATCAAAAATAATCCATATGGTTTTGTTGCTCACTTCAAATCTCGACTCATTGCCACGGGATACACTCAGTGTTATGGAGTGGATTATGAAAAAACTTTTTCCCCAGTGGCTAAATTAAACTTTATACACTTCTTATTATCTCTAGCTACTAATTCTACTTAGCTGGTATTTCAATTGGATGTCAAAAATGTTTTTTTGAATAGGAACATAAAAGAAGAGATACAAATGCATCAACCACCTAGTCTTGTTGCTGAGGGGAAGTTTGTATACAAATTGAGAAAGTCTCTATATGAGCTTAAACAGTCTCCTCGGGTTTGGTTTGATAAATTTAGCCAAATAATGTTATAGTTTGGATTTAGTCGGTGCTCAGTAGATCATTTTGTCTTTATAAAAAATACCTTAAAGGGAAAAGTATTATTAGTAGTTTATGTGGATGCTATCATCTTAATTAGTAGTGATGCAGGCAACATAAAAGAAGTCAAAGAAAAGATATGCAAAAATTTAAAACAAATGATTTTGGACTTCTAAAATATTTTTTGGGAATTTAAGTATCCCGGTCAAAGAATGAGATTATATTATCTCAGAGAAAACATGTCTTGGATCTACTAGAGAACACATGGATGATGGGGAGTCAACCTGTAGATACTCCTATGGATGCTAATGTAAAGTTATGTGCAAGTTTTGGAGAAAATATTGATATAGGTAAATATCAGGGGATTAGGGGAAATCTTATTTACCTCATGGTGACTAGACTAGATATATTTTATGCAGTAAGTGTTGTGAGTCAATATATACACATACCACAACTTACCTATTGGCAAGCCTTGGAGAGGATACTAAGATATTTAAAAGAAGCTCCGGGAAAAATGTTTGTTTATAAGAATCATGGCCAATACAACATAGAAGGTTTCTTAGATGTTGATTGGGCTGGATCACTTGATGACATGAAGTTCACTTCAGCTATTGTACCTTAGTTGGAGGTAACCTGGTTACATGGAGAAACGAAAAATAGAATATTGTTGCAAGGTCCAATGCAGAAACAATGTATAGAGTTATGACCCACACAATCAACGAGCTTCTATGGATCATATCCCTTCTTGCTAAATTGGACTTCTATAAAGGAGCTTCTATGGAATTATAATGTGATAACTAGGCAGCCATTCATATCACTTCAAATCATGTCTTCCATAAGAATCTATGGATCTCTTCTTATTATGAATTTTATACCTGTGAAGGTATGGAGCTATGAATGGACATTTTAAATGCAAATTTATAAATGTCATAAAGGATTAATTGAGAGATGTTGGATGCTAAAAAGTTTTTTTTTTGCAATGATGGATGTCTTATTCTCATTATGTAATTTGAGTATTAATTAGGAGAGTTTCTTAGATAATGAATTATAACCTTATGGATTTTCATCATTTTGTTATAAATGAAAAGCAATGTTATCCATGTAGTGGAATTGCTTGGAAGAGGGAATTCACCATTATCAATTTGTTGTAAATTGAAAAGATATATATATATATATATATATATATATATATATATATATATATATGTTGTTTAATTTTATATATTTAGTGGTCTTAGATGGAAGGAGATAAGTTTTAATATTATTACGCTTATTTTACTTGATAAAAATAGATTGGTAGAGCAAAAACCATTGCGTGGTTTGGGAATAGACTCAAGCTTTCAACTTGTAAACTAAGAGCGAACGAGACATTGACTTGTGATGATTATTGTAACATAAAAAAAACAAAAGTATTGTCTTAAATTCAACTTCATTGAAATATTAAATCATAATATGCTTGTTTATAATAAATTTATAAATAAAATTCAATTAATAATATTTATTTTAATTAATAAATTAAAATATGTCGATAATAATTTAGTACTTTTAGATATTTATTTCTTAGGCTTGTATAAAATTTTCAATTATTATAATTTTTTAAAATTATTAAAAAAAATTATTTTCCTTTTTCCTTGTGCATCCAAATAAGAAACCATGTTTCACTTTTATTTTCTCTCTTATTTTCCATGGGTATTAAAACAGGATAAAATAAACTTTTTTTCTTTTTTTTCTTTTATCTTTTTTTGTTTTGTCTCTTTCTTTTCTTTTCTCTTCACTTTATGTGTTTCAAACACAGCCTAAGAATTTCACTTATTTGATCGTGGCAGTTTGAGTAGGCAATTGTGTCCACAAAAAGCCTCAAACTCATGCTAGTAAGTTATCTTTGATGATAATATTAGGAACTAAGTATAAGTAGCCGGTAGACTAGGTCTTGAAGACCAACATTCATAGTTAAGAGTAGGAAATGATAAGGTGAGGTCAACTAAGTGAATCAGCCCTTGAATGGACCTCACTTTTTAGCACTTTAGTAGTGGATGCCCAAGGGAAGTTTAGGAACTGACAAAGTAGGAAACCCTAGGATTAGCACAGTATAAATTGCAATGAGTTGATCAGTTAGGAACCAAACAAAAACAATCCTTTTAATTAGGCTCTCACTTCACGTGGGATTTGAGGCAGTTCACCCCTTTACAAGTGGGTTTTTTCTTCCCTTCCTTTCCCAAGTTCAACACTCATCTTCCTCAACTACCGTCTTCCATCTCTCCCATGACCATCCAGCTCTCTCTCTCTATTACTCTTGGCCCTTCCTACCTCTTTCATGACCCACTGAAACGAAGCCATCTCCTTATTAACCTTAGAATGCTCCACATTTTCTTATGCCTCATCTCCTAGTCTTTCTCTAAGTCCTCAAAACCTATCTCCTACTTAGCCTCTACTTCTAATCGTTCTCCTTCGTACTCTCGAACACATCTCTCTCTCACACTTCTCAACAGACGAATCCTTCTCTCTCCAATTCACAGTACCATACAGAACTCCTCTTCCATAGACTATCCACCCTCTACATCTTCTAAAGCCTAGTCCTCCCTCTAACCAGTCTTGATTCACACTTCCCACTCTCATTTCTGAACCCTCCTCATAGACGCCACTAAAGACTTCCTCTCTCTCATCTCTTCCTACTCTCCACGTAACTCCTCTCTCTACCCATCTATCCTTTAACTCACGTAAAAATTCTCATTTTATTGCCATGCAATCTTAGTGAGGGATCCCCAACCCGCTTAGCAAGCCCAAACTCAGCCTACACTTAACTGGTAATGATGTTTTCTTCACGTAAGGAATGAAATAGCAGAAAACGAATCATTTGGAAAGGCAATGTAGAAAGAAGAAGAAAAAAAAATCCATTTTCCTTTTATTTATTTGTTTTCGTTGTTTGATTAGTGTTGGTTCTTGAACTTCAGTCATTCTAATCTTTTTTATTTACTACGGAACACCGTATTCTAAGTGATGGAGGATACGTGGCTGGAGATAATCGAAACCTTCAATCTGATTTCTCCCCCATTTTTACGACGACAAGACCAGTTGGGTAAAACAAAATATAAAGCTCGTGCTTTGAATTTTAGAGTTCTGCTCTAGATTTCCAAATTCAACAACCATATGATAGAAAATAAAATCATTCAAAGTCACAAAATGTAAAGTTCTGTCCTTGCAAGGTCCAAAAGTCACAAATTTGCGGCTCATCCAATTTTGTTTGATCCTAGCAACCTATTTTATTTTCTTTCCTGGAGTCTTTTAGCATTATACATCTGTCACCCTTTTTGTCATTTGCGTTCTAGTCACTAGATGACAGAGACTTACCTCCTCCATTGAGCTAGCTCATAATGCTTAACTCAAACATTCTCCTTAGCAAACAATCAACTAAGTGAGATTTTAATTCAATTCAAAATTGAACTATCTAAATCAGAAGATTCATCAATTTGAATTGCCTAGAGTGAAGGTTAGTCACTTTGTTTTTGAAAGACCATAACAGGATCCACAAGTCACCTAAATGTAAAACGTTTGATGATAGAATGGTTTCTAAGCTCTGAATAAAATTTATCTTATATTTTTAATTGAATTCTTTGGGTACTTTCACTTGAATTTTATTCAAACATCTTAGTCCAATCATAACCTTATCCTAAGTATAAAACAATATTCCAAATTAATATCTCTAAGAGTTCACACTATCCTGCAAAAAGAGGGGAGAAGGGCGCCTTTCTACATGAGGGCAGGAGGGACCCTTGCCTCATAATTTTGCACATTGTGGATGTGCCTCAGTGTCCCTCTCCCTTCTTTCTTTATGCAAATAGAAGGAGAGATCTTAAGTTGTGCCTTCCCTGCGCCTCTCCCCCTCCTCCCAATGCATGCAGAGAGAGCACCTGAGGGCAGGAGGGACCCTTGCCTCATAATTTTGCACATTGTGGATGTGCCTCAGTGTCCCTCTCCCTTCTTTCTTTATGCAAATAGAAGGAGAGATCTTAACTTGTGCCTTCCCTGCGCCTCTCCCCCTCCTCCCAATGCATGCAGAAAGAGCACCTCTCCCTAATGAAATGATATCTTGTATCAATATGCTTGGATCGATCATGAAAAGTTGGATTCTTTGCTAGAGAAAATGCTAATTTGTCGTCTATCATATTCTTGGTTACTTTTCTTTGTTCCAATAGAGCTCTTTTAATAGTCTTCTTAACCAAATTGCATGACAGGCAGAAGAATTTGCAATAACATACTCAGATTCACATGTGGAGAGCATGAGTACGGGTCGCATAAATAAAAAAAAAAAGACAAACCTAGTCGTGTTTTTTCTATCATCAATTCTCCAGCATAATCACTATCACATACTTGATTGGGATGATTAACTTTTGGAACGCCCTTCATCATATTCTTCTCTTCTAAGTCTCTAAGTCTTCTAAAGTTTAGATGACCAAATCTCATGTACCAAATCCATGATGGATCTTTCACACAAACTTTTAAACACATTGTTCCAATATTCTTCATATTAAGCATAAACATTCGATTTTTTGTCCTTGTGACCTTAGCGATAAGATTTGTTTTTCAATCTCTAAACCAAAGAAACGATATTTCATGGTGATTTTGTAACCACTCTCCAAAAGTTTCCCAATACTCAAAATATTTCTTTTCATCTTAGGAATGTAATAAATATTAATTTTGTCACGATAATGGCTTTATTCATTAAACAACTTGTGCCAACAACCCTCAACAAAATGGTCTAGCTGAAAGAATAAACCAACATCTCCTTGAAGTAGTTCGTAGCATACACTAGTCTATGAAGGTACCCTACTTTTATTGGCCTCATGTCATTCTTACACTTACCTTATTAATAGGCTACTTTCTTTAGTCATTAGCCACAAATCCCCAAACTATTTATTATTTCCAAATGAAGACTCTTTCTCCCTTCCTTTGAAAGTTTTTAGTTGCACATGCTTTGTTCATATCGCATCTACTCCAAAGGGTAAACTTGAGCTGAAATCACTTAAGTGTATCTTTTTGGGTTACTCTCGTACCCAAAAAGGTTATATGTCTATTATAATTCTTGTCTTTGGATGTCACCTTTTTTTAGGACGCGAATTTTTATTCCTCAAAAGATACACACCTAGGGTCTTTCATCAGTTTAGCCAACTCTGAAACCCACTGTGCCACTTGATGTGGTTCTACTTCAACCCCTTGAAGATTTGGTCAACACCACACCTGGGGACTTTATGGATCCGTTTGAGGTAAGTCTATCTTCCCCTGTTGTATTTGGCCCACAATTTGATACTCGGCCCATAGCTCTACATAAGGAGCCTCGGACTTGCATTAGGTCTTCTACTTCTCATCCTATTTCAAACTTTGTTTCTCACCATTGATTGTCTTCTTCATGCTATCAGTTTCTTATATCTATCTCCTCCATCTCTATTCCATAGTCCTATCAAGAGGCTCTGAGACATCCAGGATAGAAGGTTGCCATGGAAGAAGAAATGCATGCCTTATATGAGAATCAGACTTGGGCCCTTGTTCCTCTTCCTCCTTCTAACCAATCTTGATTCACACTTCCCATTCTCACCTCTCAACCCTCCTCACAGACATCACTAAATACTTCCTCTCTCTCATCTCTTCCTACTCTCCTTGTACCTCCTCTCTCTACCCATCTATCCTTTAACTCACATAAAAATCCTCACTTTATTGCCATGCAATCTCAGTGAGGGATCCCCAACCCGCTTAGCAAGCCCAAACTTAGCCTACATTTAAATGGAGATGATGTTTTCTTCACGTAAGGAATGAAATAGTAGAAAACGAATCATTTGGAAAGGCGATGTAGAAAGAAGAAGAAAAATATCCATTTTCCTTTTATTTATTTGTTTTTGTTGTTTGATTAGTGTTGGTTCTTCAACTTCAGCCATTCTAATATTTTTTATTTACTACCGAACACCGTATTCTAAGTGATGGAGGATGCGTGGCCGAAGATAATCGAAACCTTCACTGTACTTTCTCCCCCATTTTTACGACGACAAGACCAGTTGGGTAAAACAAAATATAAAGCTCGTGCTTTGAATTTTATCCTCTAGATTTCCAAATTCAACAACCATGTGATAGAAAATAAAATCATGCACAGTCACAAAATGTAAAGTTCTGTCCTTGCAAATCCAAAAGTCAAAAATTTGTGGCTCATTCAATTTTGTTTGATCCTAGCAACCTATTTTATTTTCTCTCTTGGAGTCTTTTAGAATGATACTCCCCTCATAACATTTGTCTCCCTTTTTTTGATATGCATTCTAGTTACTAGATGACAGAGACTTACCTCCTCCGATGAGCTGGCTCATAATACTCAAACATTCTCCTTCATTAGCAAACAACCAACTAAGTGAGATTTTTTGATATAACATAGAAGTCATTTTTTCCCCAATGTGCTACATCTCAGTGGAACTACTTCATCAAATAGGCCCAAACTACATACATTTGTGTGCTATCAGCTAGTTACCAGCAAAAAAGGAAGACAACTTTTAGACAATATTTTTAATTGTGCATTTGAGTTGAAAGCTCTCTTATTCATGAGGCCGTTCATAAGTGATAGATGCCATATTTTGACATGAGAACTAGGTTAATTATAATAGAATAACCTTTATAATTGTGTTATAAGTGGTTACTTATCGGTTTTCAAATGAAATGAGCATTTATTGAATTTGGCATTAATCACTGTCGATATTGCATATTTCTCTCTCCTGAATTATATTTCATTATTTTTTAGTCTTATTTCTTCCTGAAATGCTTTTTATTTCAATTATGGAATTTCAGGAGAATTTGGGTGGAGAAGAAGATATTTACCAAAATGCCCTTAGTGAAATGGAGGTAATTTCTAGGGCAAATCGTTTTAAAATAAGAAAAATCATATTTAAAGAGAAGAGGAGCGTGAAGAGAAGGGGTGCGTGAAGAGAAGAGAAACAGAGACCAAAAGAGAGGACTTTGACCGGAAACAGGGGAGGACCCGAGAGGAGTTCCCCACCGCTGTTCGCCGGCCAATACCTTTCGCCGCGCCACCGTCGTCCACCGCCGTCCACCGCCGTCCAGCAACTGAGAACAAACCCGAGGAGAGCTTGAGAGAGTCTCCGTCGAGGTGAGTTCGACAGTCGCTCGCCAGGCCGAGAAGTGATCCGAGAGGGCTTCTCCGGTGCCACTTCCGCTTTCTGACCATCCTCCGGCGTCGTTTACATATTCCGACCAGTCCCAGAGCCATTCCGACTCTAACCGAGACTCGAGAGAGCCGGTTAGAGAACGTCAGCTCTGTTTCGCTCTTCGCCGGACGTTACCTCCGTCCGTCGGCTTCTAACCATCGTCGCCGGCGTCATCTCTACCTCCGGCCACTCACTATTGCTACCCGACGCCACCAATTTCCGGAAATCGCAGCACCCGTGAGAACGAGTTGCTGCCCGAGCGAGAGGAGGAAGAAGGGGAGTAATTCATCATTATTGAATTTCATTTTTCATATGGTTTGAACTTAGGTTTTGAATGTTAATTGAATCTGATTTGATAATTAAGGTTTATTTAAGATTTGTTTTCTTGATATTTGATTAAATTAGCTAATTAGGGTAAGATTATAATTGAGGTTGGATTTTGGTATTTTAATCCGATTTTTGTCTTTAACTCTAGGCGCCCGAGAGGGGCTAGACGCAAGGATTGAGAATCCGGATTCGTGGTTACGTGGCGCTCGAGAGAGGCACGAATCACGGTAAAATCCAAAGTTGATAATTTTAGCATCATCACAATAGGAAATTGATTCTCTGCATTCTATTGTAATCCGATCTTTGTCATTAACTCTAGGCGCCCGAGAGGGGCTAGACGCAAGGATTGAGAATCCGGATTCGTGGTTACGTGGCGCTCGAGAGAGGCACGAATCACGGTAAAATCTAGAGTTGACGTTTCCTGTTGTGCAAGTAGTTAATTAAATTATTGCTTGATAATTTAGGATATAATTAGTGTTTAGTTCAGATTAATTCATCATATGTGGTTAGGCTAGTTGACTGAAGAATACACGAAATTCAATCCTCCCTATGGATATGACCCTCGCTTACTGCTAGATTACATGAACGATTCGTACGCTTGCGAGGTATAAAAGTCGATGTAACTAAAATTCTACATCAATAAGCTCCAGAATCCTCGGTTGGAAGCAAAGGTGGGCAAACAACTTAAAGAAAGAGAAAGGAAGAAGAAAAATAAAGGAGAGACAAAAGATAAAAGAAATTTTTTGTTGCATATGGTTGCTAATTCAAAGCTTGAATACATGAATATTTATACTAGTCAAAAGACAATAATCAATAGATGCATTTTATCACATAACAGATACTAATTAATAGATGTATCTTATCACACCAAAAAACACTAATCAATGGATGCATCTTATCATACCAAAAGATACTAATCAATGGATGCATCTTATCACACCAAAAGACATTAATCAATGAATGTATGCATTTTCACTTTTGTTGAATAACCTATAGTAAATTGGCAATAACTTCTTTTTGAAAACTTCAATTTATGAATGGTTTAATTTATTAGAACCTAGACAAGCATAGCTTTCCAATGACATATTATTTGCACCATTTAACTGTGAATAACCCCTTCAACTGATTCTTTTATTCCAGTCCAGTTTAATATCCAATACTTCCTTTTAAACTTAATATCTTTGCAACACCGATCAATAGTCTCAACTTATGAAAATTTTCATATTTGAGAGACTTTGTGAAAATGTTAGCAACTTGATCAAGTGACTTTATATATTTCATCTTAACTTCCATTTTTTCAACACACTCTCGAATGAAATGATATCTTGTATCAATATGCTTGGATCGATAATGAAAAGTTGAATTCTTTGCTAGAGCAAATGTTGATTTGTCGTCAATCATATTCTTGGTTACTTTTTTTTGTTCCAAATAGAGCTCCTTTAATAGTCCTCTGAACCAAATTGCATGACAAACAGAAGAAGTTACAGTAACATACTCAGATTCACATGTGGAGAGTGTGTGTATGGGCTACTTCTTGGAACACCAAGAAATAAATCACTATCACAATACCCTATCAATTTGAATTCATTTGAAGATGAATAAAAAATTCTGTAGTCAAAGTTACCGATGAGATAGTGAAGAATCCTCCTAGTTGCCTTCATGTGCATTTCAGAAAGATTTTCCATGAATCGGCTCACAATTCCAACTGGAAAAAAAAATGTTAGGCCTGGTACAAGTCAAGTACCTCAAACTTCCCACAAGGCTTTTGAATAAATTTGGGTCTACACTTGCGACATCCTCCATTTTAGAAAGTTTCATGCCACATTCCATGGGGGTAGTGGTGGGGTTACAATTCTCCATGTAGAATTTATTGATCACTTTCTTTGTATAAGTCTCTTGAGAGATGAAAATATCACCCTCCATTTGTTTTACTTCAATTTCCATGTAGTATGTCATGAGGGCCATGTCACTCATTTCAAATTCTTGAGCCATAGTCTTCTTGAAGTCTTCAAACATTCTTGGATTGCTTCTTGTGAAAATAAGATCATCCACATACACAAACAAAAAATAATCCTCTATTTTTTTGTTTTACATAAAGTGCATATTCATATATGCACCTAATAAAATTATTTTCTTGGAAATACTTATCAAGACGATTGTTCCAAACTCTTGGCATTTGCTCGAGTCCATACAAAGTCGTCTTCAATTTTAGCACTTTGTCTTCATAGCCTTTAACAACATATCCTAATGGTTATTCAACGTAGACCTCCTCCTTTAGAAAACCATTCAGAAAATCAGACTTTACAACCATTTGATGAATCTTCCAATAATTTGAGTTGTAAGAGAAATTAGCAATCAGATTGTCTTCGGCGAGCAATAGGAGAAAATACTTCTTCATAGTCAATACTTTGCTTTTTTTTATACAACTTAGCAAATAACCTCCCTTTGTATCTCTCTACTTCCTCGGATTTTTTCTTGGCTTCGAATACCCATTTAACTCCGATAGCCCAATAGATGGATGTATTCTCGGTTTTATTAAACAACTTGTAGTAAATTAGCAATAACTTCTTCTAGAAAACTTTAATTCATGAATGGTTTGATTTATTGGTACCTAGACGGGCATAATTTTCCAATCAATGACATATTATATGTACCATTTAAATGAGAATAACTCTTTCAACTTATTCTTTGATTCAAGTCAAATTTAATATCCAACATCCTCACCCTGTATTGAGGAAGCTTCAGGATTCTGGAGTTTCTACCCGTAAAATCGGACAGAATGGTACTCTACAGACTACATCTCCGAGGTATAGCACCGGACACCATGAACAGAGACTTCTACAGCCTCGATAAAGGATTGGCGATTCAGACGACCGTGCTGCACTTATCTGCGTGAAAGGCACAGTGGTACTCTTGTTTTCGGCGTTTATCTATAAGAAGCCAAAACCTGTGGGAGTACAAAGCAGAAGGTCTTGGTCATAAATTACGGCCAAGAGGGAATAACTGCATTTTGGCAGTTGTGCCCAGCGTGATGTGCCGTCGTGTCTCTCTTTGCCAACCTCTCCCTTTTAACATCAATTCGGAAAGAAATGGATATTTCTTCCACTATTGCTCTCTCTCACTAAAACTAGCGTGGATCACTTTATGTCCACTTACCACTTTTAAGCAGAGAGCTTCTTTTCAAAAGCTTATCTGGAGACGATTAAACGCGGATCGTCTCTTTTAGCTTAGCTAATGATGATGAGAGATTATAGCGAAAGATTTGTTCAACGGAAACCCCTATTTGAGTATTCCGATAGATATAGTAAAGTGGGTTTTTCATCAAATAGCTTCTGGGTTCAGTGCCGATGGTTGACTAACTCAACCCATTTATCACGAAATTGTATAATCACAGAAGAAAACTGCTGCCGACGCTTAATCGGAGTATCTTGCGTGTATTTGCTTTTAGATGGATAAAGATGGATGAAGCTGCTAATGCTAATGCTGTTTTCAGCCACGTCTTTTGTCATTAGCCGTGACAAAGCACAGTGCGCAAATCCTTGATAGATTTGCCACGACGAAAACGAAACATTTGTCCACTAGCAATCTCAACACAGAACAGTACAAAAAAAAAAAAATGGATTCGGCCTCCGGACACAACAGGTAAATCCGCTTCAACTCACACGTCGTCTGATCCTGAAAGTAGAACAGACTCGATGATTGATCAGTTCTTTTCTTTTAAATCGTGTCACGAAGAGACTAGTCTCGCTCACGATGGTTTCGTAAGTTTTTAGTCTTCGTAACTCCGCATAATGGGACGAAATTCAACATGCTGTAGCATAACAGTGTTTTGTCCTTCATCGATTGTTCTGCGAATTTGCTCGACAAACAGGATCTGTCTGTAAATGATTTACTTTGATAATTTAGGAAAAGGAGTTGTGGGAGTGGCTTTTCTCTTGTTTTTCCCTATTGGTAAATTGTTGAAGGAGTTTCCTCATATTCTACTTTGTGATCAATCAAAGACGCGAAATGAAGACAAAAAAGCGCACCATGGCACCTTCAGCCTCACTTTCGGGTGGCTGATGGAATAACGTGTATCCCTATTTCCTAACCGATCTTTGTTCCTGTATGATAAGATCGTTGTCCTCTGTAAATACGTCTCCAAATTGTCGACCCTTTTATAGAATAATAAAACATTTTCTTTGTCTGAAACCAAATCTAGAGAGAGTTAATGTGGTCCCTCAGTGACATGACCCATCTGGTCCCATTCATGGGGAAGTAAGCCGCTGCTCGATCACTTCTCTTCGAACACTCATCTTCTTCTCTCTGTGCGTGCGTCTCTTCGATCATAAACCATCAAGAATATGAGGGTAATCTTATCCTCCCTGAGTTTCAGGGTTGGGAACATAAAACGACTGAATCACCAGGCCGTGTTGACCAGTTATTGGATTGGAGATAAATAGAGTAATTAGAATGGACATGGATTGGGGCCGAGATTGTTTGTCCTTTATATATTGAATATGTCACAGAAAGAGATGGGAAACAAAAAAAACGGGAGACAATGGTACTGAGTACCTTCCGTTCTGCAGAAGACGGTAGAGGTGAGCCACGGTGACGGCAGCGAAGCTCGCAAAGAATGGTTTGCCCATACGGGGAAGGTGGTAAAAGGGGTCGTCTCCACATATGGAAGACCTTGGCATGGAAAATCGGTGTAGTACCCAAAAACCATTAGAAACAAGAAAGGATTAAAACCCACTTCCATTTCCAGCAAACGACGGACATAGCCTTGTGAGCTCTATCCTTTCGTGCTGGGAGCTTTCAAGTATGGAAGGAGGAAGAAGAATAAGGAAGGAATCTGGCAAAGGCAAGTAATAAAGTTCAATGCATTTCGTTTCTTGTCGACCTCGTTTGGAAAAATGAATCTACTAATTGACCTTTCATTCAACGACAACCAAGTTTCTCAAGTAAAGTGCATTATGTCTCAGAGAAAAAAAGTATCACAAAAGTAGGTAATTTAAGCTACAGCCGCGTATAATAGGAAATTAATAAATTTGGTAGACATTATCGTGTCTGTCGGGTCAATTGTATTAGGCAAATGAGATTCTCTCAAATTTGCCTAAAATTGAACCGTGATTTGATTCTGTGCAAGCGCACCTCCGGCTGTTTCATCCTCAACATGCACTCTAAAGTGCAGGAATTCATTCCCCATGGAAACGCCTCTCTCCGGCGGCGTTCATCTTTCTTCCTCAGTCGCGCAGAGAAGCCAAGAGACACCAGAAGCAGCGGATTCGATCCAGATAGGAAGGTAACAGGTGGCCGCTTCGTTTTTTGGGCCAAAGAAAGTAATCTAGATCCTTTCTGTCTGGTTTTGTCCATAGCTTAGAGACCTGTTTTTTTCCCCCAGAATTGGCTCAAAGGACAAAGTCACTTCAAAAAATTAACGAAATTGGTCCTTGAGTTGGGTCTTGGGACCAGGTCAATTTGCATAGATCAAAGAGAAGCAAGAGAGGATAAGAAATAAAGAGAGAGGGGGGAGGGGGGCAAGGAAGTGAGTCGTTTTGCATGGAAATGAAGATGGGATTTGTTGGTTTTTGGTGAAGAGAATGGAAAACAGACTATCCAATGTATGAGTGATATGGATGTTTCTCTACTTGACGACAAGACAGGAGCACATGGGAATGGAAAGAGTAGAGACCTCTTGAAGGTGAGATATTGAGTTAGCATTGCCCTTAAGCCACCTTAAATCCCCTATAGGACAAGTTGGTCCTTTTTTTATTTTTGTTCCTTCTCTTGTCTCAACACTATCAATTTCATTCCTTGTCTTCATCCAGCAACACTCCTTCCAACACCACTCAAAGACAACGCTCCTTCCAACACCCACCCCCCACCACCTTTGTCACTTTCTCCTCCACTTACAACCTCATGTGGTCTATATAATCTCTTAACCTTCCAACTCCCATCATCTCCTCTCTTTTCTGTTTGCTTTCTCTCTCGTTCATAGCAAGCTTGTGGACTGCTTACTAGCTACTGGTCACTTCTCAACTGCTGCTGCAACTACCAACTCCTCTCTCTCTCTCTTCCGAATTCTGAGACTTCAACCGAAGCATTAAGCCACTTCTTTCGATTCTCTAGCTACCATGTCATCACTCGCAGAGGCCATAAGGGCACTTCCGGGCAACCTCCATGAGCCTTCCTTGGACTTCGAGGCCGTGCATGAAGTTCCCGACTCTCACGCCTGGCCCCAGCTTCACGACTACCCTTGCGGCGGAGAAGATGATCAGTCCTTCCACGCTCAGTCTCCCATACCGGTTGTTGATCTCACGCAGCCAGACGCTGCGACTCGCATGGGGCAAGCTTGCGTGACGTGGGGAGCGTTTCAGGTCACAAATCATGGCATCCCCATGCGGCTTCTTGACAACGTGGAGTTCCAGGCCCGCCGTCTTTTCTCTCTCCCTCCCCAACAGAAGCTCAAGGCTGCGCGCCCTCCCGACGGGTTGACAGGCTATGGCATCGCCCGCATCGCTACCTTCTTCTCCAAGCTGTTATGGTCTGAAGGCTTCACCATTGCTGGCTCCCCCGCCGAACATGCCCGTCTTCTTTGGACACAGCCACAGGACTATTCCCAATTTTGGTAAGAACCTCACTATTCTGGTATCGATAATATACAAGTCGAAACGACACTGTTTTTATGCGGTTCTGTTCGCTGATAATATCTGTACTTCTGGCTTACTTTTGTAAAACGTGCAAGTGACTCGGTCCCAAACAAATGACGCTTCGAAAAAGGGTCAGGTCAGTTCATGCTGTGACTCGAGCTAACGACATGCCTCATTATCTTCCTGAAACAGATTTTAAAAATAAATAAATAAATAAAAAGTAGTGATCGGATTAATCCATCCAAGAATAATAACTCTTCTCTCTGCGAGCGGGATCATCGTCTTCTTCAATTTATGGACGCAAACCGATTGAGTTTGACGGTTCCTCCTTTACTTCTTCGTATATATGATGCAGTGAAACAATGGAAGAATACAAAAAGGAGATGAAGAAGCTGGCGCGGAGGCTGATGTGGCTGATGATGGCTTCACTGGGGATAAGCAAAGAGGAAGTGACGTGGGCAGGGGCAGGCGGAGAAATGGAAGGAGCATCAGCGGTGCTTCAACTGAACTGGTATCCGGCGTGCCCGAACCCGGAGAGGGCGATGGGTCTAGCAGAGCACACGGACTCCCCACTGTTCGCCATCCTCTACCAAAGCAGCACGACGGGGCTGCAAGTCCAGGGAGGCGACGAAGAGGGTGGGACCAAAAGATGGGTGACGGTACCTCCTCTTCGAGGGGCCCTAGTCGTGAACGTGGGCGACCTGCTCCACATGTTGACAAATGGCCGTTTCAAGAGCGTTCTACACCGTGCCGTCGTGAACAGAAGCCGGCAACGCCTCTCCGTGGCTTACTTCTGGGGTCCACCCACCAATGTTCGTCTCTCTCCGTTAGAGAAGCTGGTGGGACCGGAGAGCAGTCCTTTATACCCTTCAATGAGTTGGTCCGATTATCTGAAAATCAAAGCCAAGCACTTCAACAAGTCGCTCTCTCTGCTTCGACTTCAACCTCTCCACCAACCCACCACTGACCGCTTCAATATCGAAGAAACAGCAACAGATGATCGCAACAGCGCCTGCAACAATAAGACCAGAATCAAGGCATGCTAAGCTGTCCATTGGTTCCTCCTCCTCCTCCTCCTCCTCCGGCCTATGGCGATTGAAATACCGAGCCGGAAGGGAATAAGAAGATGTGGTTGGTTCCCAACTCCCAAGAGCTAGGGCCGAGCGGATAAGTTGCATCAAATCATGCACATGGATGCAAACAAAGAGTCGTCGGGTGGCTTCTTTGTCTTAAGCCCAAAAACGATAATAAAGGATTCTTTTTCGAATATTCAGCAGCTAAAAGACGGATGAACCGACATTTTTCTTTCCCCGGATATAAAGGATCCCTCCAAAGTCCAACCTAAAAGACAATCACAGGCCTTCTCTTCCATGAAAACCATAAAATCCAGTCGACGTAAGTCTCAATCACTTCATCACACAAACTGATGTGCGACCATGTGTTTGAGGTAGTACATACATGACCGAGGGTCCTCTCTTCTCATCTCGCGCTCATGGCATGGGCCTGTCTCTCCGTACTTCACCTGTAGACCCTACCGATTGTTGAGGTGACTATGGGCTCATACAAATGCCTTGCACAGAGCCCACATGGCCGTCAAATCCAAACAGAGTCTTACTTGGCCGAATCCAGTCTCGCAGCCCAGGCTGTTTATTCTTTCGCATTTGTCTTGTTCACGTGATTGGGTTACGGAAAAACTCTTTCCTCGTTTAATTATTGCCTAAATTATTATATAAACCGGCTCCGGAAGTTTCCAGAAGCGGACAAGACATGGCCACCATGGGCATCCTACTCATGAACCCACCATCCTCCCAATCATGAAACATGCCACGTGACATGCCCCCTCCAAACCCCCTGCTTTGACACCGCTAATCAGGACAATTCCCAGCCTAATTACGGATCACAATCAACACACACTGACCTCTGGCCTCTGGCCTCTGGCCTCTCTTCTTTTTTCTTCCCTGATAGAATCATTGAATAATACCAAGAACCCCAATATTCTATGCGTGGATCCGAGGAAATTACACATGCCTTCAGGTACCAGAATCTGAACGCCTCTCTTGTCAATTTGACTTTTCTAGTAAAAGTTGCTCCGAATTCCTGCCACTTAATAATTGCACAACACCATAAGATTACATTTCTCATCAATTGTTAGGATACAAGATTTGCTGAACTAGGAGATGCTCCCAAGCCTTTCACTCCTCCCAAACTCATCCTGCATATCGCAAGTTACTTTTAGAATTTTCAATAGAATTAGCTTTTTAAATGTGCTTGCTCCATAAGGAACTGACCTGAAAAGACTTTAAAAGGGAGGAGCGCTGCCGTTGCTCTGCTATTGAAGCTGCATACTTTTGCTTCAGATTTTCAAAGCTTTTCTGCTCTGTTTGAAGCCCAATCTGCACCTTTTCTAATTTCTGAGGAAGGATTGGGAACGGTAAGAGCAAAAGATTTTATTTTCAGCTATTTTTAACTTTACCCACATCAAATATCATTTTTTTTTTTCACTCAGTAACACATCAAATACATAAGAGTGCATACCTGCTGAGTTCCCTTCAAAATTCCCTCCATTGAGTCAATTAATTTAGTACGTCCAGCTGTGCTTGTTATGGCATCTTGAAACTAGCAAAAGGAAGATAAATTTTCAAACTCAGAAATGCAATACTCCAAATTTCAAGGATAACAATTTGATACTAATTAGTGTAACTGACATGAGACACACAAACCTGTGCATTTATCGAATTCAGAAGGGAAACTTCCTTTAGCATTAATTCTTTTCTCTCTAGAAGGGCATTGTAAGTAGCATAATATTTACGAGTTTGGCGCAATTTTTCCTGTTAGTCATTGAAGCAGATTATCAGTTCAACCATACTTTCAAATAGCACTGGGATCATCCAATAAAAGGATGACTAAAATGGTAATATAATTGCAGGGGTTTATTAACATAAGATTATCTTACCTGGATTTGTACATACAGTTCAGAAAACCGATGTTCGTACCTAAAAAACATCAAATATGAACAAAATAAATAATAGGACTAATAACTAGAATTTTCTACACCAAACGTTCAAGGAGTACTATAAATATCGTTTTATAGCATACCTGGGATACTGCAATTCCAAGAGAAAAGAATTGTATAGCTAATTAAATTTTAGGGAAAAGTGGATAACAGCAGCTCCTTGGGTAAGTTTGAACTAACTACTAGCGCCTGTATCCAAAAGGTGAATTTCCCAACTCTCTTGGTATTTTCTAATTCATAATCTCAAAAAAGAATAGTAATAACAAAGTCCTACTTGCAGGCTTAATACAATCAGACTGACCGTTTCTGCAAGTTTTCACATGAAAACGTGCAACAGTCTGATGATAGGTTGTCTTAGTTTGAACCAAATTTTCTTCTACAGGAAAAATAAAAAATAAAAGAAAATCTCTAAAATACAACGCATTCTTTGGCTGGTATGTGTCAGTAACACAATAATGCGATATGGTTATATGTATTTCATGTGCAAACAGTTGTTTCAACAATGAACTATGTTTTCCTAATCAGCTGGCTAACATCTTTCTAAGAGCCACTTCTGGTCAACAGCAGTAACTAAACAGTAAAAGTAATAATTATGACAGATAGGTTTAGAAAGGGTGCCAATTCAACAAAAAAGTTTATTTGAAATTCAAAATGCAATATATGTTTTAGAAATTTACTTCCAAGACATAGATTTCCAGTACATCGTTTTCCCAAAATTATCCCGCTCTCAAGCATTACTGTTCACATTAGAGAGAGGACAAAAGTGAAAGAAAGCAAATCAATGAGGTTTGGATCTTTAATTGCAGAAGAAACAGAAAACAGAATAAAGACTACTGCTTTCTGTTGAAAAATAATACCTAGATGCTCGATCGCTCTGCTTCTATCACAAATCTCTAGTTACATATGTTAGGGCACATACGCCATTATTTTAATGCCAAAATTACATCTAAACCGAATCTCTTTACACTTGTTTTCAATTTTCTCGCATTACACTTTATCGCATAGAACCCCTGGTATGAAATTATCGATAAGAGCATAATCTCTAGGAGAACAAAAAGCAGTGGATGGAAAACTAGGGGAAGAGAGAAGAGAGAAGATAAATCTCTCCTGTGGAAGGATGAAAAAAAAATCTGAAATTAAAGGGAGAAAATAACAGCCAGAGTAATTCGAGAACAGTACTGGAATTATTTTTTTATGGTAATAACCTTCTACGAATTCCAATTCCAAGACACTCGCATGCCCCAGTAATGTTGCTACTATTAATAGCAAATGGACACAACGTATTTTCAAATTCATAGCCTTCACAATAGTAAACGACAGATGTTCAACCAAAAGAAAAGTCTAGCTCAAATTTATTGCATAAATAAATATCAGAATTTACAACTGCCATAGTTACAGAGTTGTAAAGTATCACAGAAAATTAGAAAACCATTAGATTGTGGACACTTGAAGCATAATGAAAATGAGAAGTACAGAAAGGAGCAAGATAAAACAAAATTTGAGGCACAATGGTAACTGCAATTATTATATGGCATCTCAAACTTGGTTATTTCTCGACTTTAGTCACTCACCAAATAAACAAGGTGAAAATATCCTAATATGTAATTATGAAGTTAACATTATGATAAAAATATAAAAGGCATGGAAACAACAGCAACTAACTAACCATAAGATGGAGATCTAACTTACTGTATTAGTTCTGACTGAGATGGCACATCAAGAAGCCGACGCTTCAGCAACAAGTTTGCTCTTAGTTTAGAGGCAAGCTCCTGAAGGAATACATAAATGACACCAGTTATCCTCTACATGACATCATATCAAGTTCCATTTATATAACAAATGCCATGTTGATATCAGAAAAGCTTCAAGATGATAATAGTTCACTTTCTATGTTGCAACAATGCATCATAGTCAAGACTGTCATGCACTTCATCTTATCATTGGGTATGGGCAGAAAAAAGTGAAAATGCAAACAGATGATGAAGTCAACATTTTACATGTATGACAGGGCAGGCAGAAGAAAAAGAGGATCACTGCCACTGAGTATTGTCAGCATCATCT
This sequence comes from Aristolochia californica, assembly GCF_029961685.1. Lineage (NCBI taxonomy): Eukaryota > Viridiplantae > Streptophyta > Magnoliopsida > Piperales > Aristolochiaceae > Aristolochia > Aristolochia californica. The sequence continues at coordinate 10,870,073 of NW_027181815.1, read as the reverse complement.
ACTGATAAAGGAAGCCTACCAGACTCAAATCAATGAAGCAACCATAAAGTAAAAAAAAACATCGTTTTTTTTTTTTTTTTTTGGGGGGGGGAGGGGGGGGGAACTGTTGATTTCACACATACTACACCCAATTCCAATGGTGCGGCAAATCCAAACCTCACACCAGAAACACCTCCTCCCCCTCCCCCTCCCCCTCCCCCCTCTGTGGCTGTTGAATCAAATGCCCAATCCCCATCTGGCCAATAAAATGCATATTCTTCTTAGTGGCAGAGGATGTGGATGTGGATTCAATGTGAAGAGGTTTAAACTTACTTTTTTAGCTAAGTTCATTTTTTCCACAGAGACATGAAGAGAATCATCAACATTATTTGACTCCAACAACTTCTTAGTCACCAGCGTCTCTGAAAGGTGCTCCTGCTTGCAAGTGAAATGAAAATCATAGTCCTTTCTCTCCAGATCCTGGAAAACATAATGCACATAAGCAACAAAACTAAGCATGCATCTATTTTATTTTTTTTGAGAGGGCGTGGCGCGATTCGAAGTCACGACCTGACGCTCCTGGTTGTAAAGAGAATACTATCAGACCACACGGCCGTTGGTACTAAGCATGCATCTATTATTACTGACTGCAATGAGTAACTCTTTTCTGTCTTACCTAGGAATGCAAAAGTAAGACCTTAATTGGTAACTGATATACATTTAATATGAGGAACACTACCAAGCAGTGAATATGTTTCTTTTTCTTTTTTTTTTTGGTTGGAAGAACATTGGGAAACACTATTTGGAAAACAATAATGAAGAATCTTTTTTTTAATGGTGATGAATTTAATTAAAAGAGGAGCAAAGATCCTAAGGAAACAAGAAAACAGACAAGAGGAAGGACAAAATAAAACAAGAAAAATATAAAAAACAGAAAAAAATATCAGTGAGAGAGGGTAGCCATATTCACTACAAGCGACTGAAGAGTAATGTCAAGCCAAAGAAAGACTAACTCGTTCTCATTGGGTTTCACTCAAGTACAAAATGCTGAAATTGAAGATTTAAAAGCTGGGTGAGAAAATCATTTGGTGACATCAAAACAAAGAAAGAGGAGCTATTCAACTCAACTCAGCAGCTAGATATGATTGATGAAACACGAGCTCTTTCAGACAATGACAGCATCCTCAGACATAACCATAAGTTTGCTTTTTGCAAAAAATTAACTCACATGAGAGCATATTGTAAAAGTATAAAATTGAGGATTATAGAGAGAGAAATTGAGAGGAAGAAGAATGAGAAAGAGAAGAGAGAAAAGAGAGTTCTGGAATGAATGACTCTCATTGGGGGTCATGCTCGACCCCTAATCTCTTTTATTAAGTGAGTTGATTTACAGAAATGCCCCTTTACACTTAAAATCACTTAAACCCTTATATCTCCCACTATACATACTCACATTACATGAAACTAGAGACATATCTAAACATGTACAATAAGATGATAAACTCTAAACATCATGGCTAATATAAAAAGACGAAACTACCCTTCAGCAGGCTTTTCTAATACATATATTGGAAGCAACGTGTCCAGTACAATTGGCTTACTAAACGGGATGCTAATAAGAAACTCTTTTACACCATGGCCACAACCTGATTCAGAAAGAACTCAATCTCATCTACCGATCACTACGTGAGGATGCTCCCTCCAGCATGAGCGAACCTTTTCAAAACTGGTTAGGAATGGGCGCTACTATCCCAGCCCCAATCCAGCCAGGTTCTATTGATCATGTCCCCTTCCTTACAGTTTGAACCTGTCTTGGGGCGCCTTTGGAAGCAAGTGCCCTAAGGCAGATGGGTCTCTAACTTCTCATCACTCAATAATTTCTAACAAGCTCATTGAAAACTTTGCAGATCCCTATATGGAGGAATGGGGTCAAAGACCATTAGCTTACTCACTCCGGATTTCTTACACCATCTCATGCAGCGAACCTTGAGCAACTCTTTCTCTCTTGATAAAATATTTGCTGCCATCACAGTCATTCCTTCTAAAAAGGTACAAGATCCTGATGGATACATCACTATTTTTACAAAAAAGGTCTCCTCTTTCAAGTTATCCTTGCGATGTTCAATAATTTTTTCCTTAATGGCATCACTAGTTCTATGATGGGTGCTTCTTTTATTATGCTTGTTCCTAGACAAGAAAGGGCAGAAATTCCAGGGTACTACCAACCTGTGACTCTTATTTCTGGTCACTACAAGATTATAGCCAAGTGTTGGCCACAAGATTGAATAAGGTTCTCATATAGGTAATTTAACCACAACCAAAACATTTTATTGAAAAGTAGACTAATCCTTGAAGATTTCTTTCTGCCCATAAGCTTCTTCACTCATATTCAAAGACTGGCATCCAAGGGTCATTCTTAAGTTACACTTACATAGGTTTTTTTACCAGAGTTAACTGGTCCTTCCCTGACATTATCCTTCATAAGAAGGGTTTTGGGGATCAATAGAGAAAATGGATATGAAGTCGTACCTCATCAGCAACTTTTTCACAATTGTTAATGGTACTCCTCATGGTCATTCACACTGCTCAATAGGTTTGAGACAAGGTGATCCATTGTCACCCCTACTCTTTAATATAATTGAAAAACTCTTGCATCAAAGTTTAATCTAGCAGAGAGTAAAGGTTGAATCTCACTTCCATCTTCCACAGACTTTCTTCTAGGAGCCCCAATAATTCAACTTGATGATGATACAATTTGTTTTTGTAGTGTAGATCTTAACCAAAAATATGAATTAATTTATGGACAGTGCGCAAATTGGTCAATATCTTCTCTATTAGGAGTTCAGTCGATGCAAACCTCATGAATGATATGATGGACATCTTGGGTTGGGAAGGCTTCCCTCCTTTGTAATATGCTCTCTTGAGCTTTTGTCTTAATAAAAATCAGCATCATTTCAAAAAAAAAAAAAAAAAAAAAAAAAAAAAAGATATGATGGACATCTTGGGTTGCAAGCAAGGATCTTTACCCTACACTAATCTGGGATTGCATTGTTTATTGGGTGGCCAAAATAAGGCCCTTTGGAATCCTATTATTGGGAGATTTGAAAGGAACTAGGAAACTAGCATGGCAACCACTCCTCATTGGCTGGCCGAGTCACTTCAGTCACACTTTAAGCAAATCTACTCTGTCTGGACTTCCAAATTACTATTTACCTTTTCTATCATGTCCATTTGAGATAGCTAAGAGTTTTGACGATATTAGATTTATTTGGAGGGTACTTCAAGCTTTAAGTAGCATTGGAATGAGGTTTTCAAGCCAAAATTTCTTACTTATATATATATATATATATATATATGAAATACGGCAAGAAAGAGGGAATCCATTAAATAAACTCCCAGGGAACAAAGAATACAAGAAATGAGCAGCAAGAAAACAAAAAAAAGTGAACAAAGGAATTATGAATATAGCTCTTCTCACAAAATGGTTAGTTAAGTATGGGAACAGCAGAGCTAGTATGTGGAGGAAAATTATTTAGAAAAAGTACAAGCACAAAGTGAACAACTGGTTTCCTACACTGCTTGCTCCAGCTTATGCTTCTAGTTTATGGAAATATATCTAGAAGCTCAGAGCTCATTTAATGAGGGATTCACCTTCCATGTAAGAAATGGTCAACTCTTTCGCTTTTGTCTTGAAACTTGGATAGGAGCCACCTACGTTAGTTCAGCTTATCCTCTTCTTTTCAGATTAGCCAGAGAACAGATCTTTTTTTAATAGCACGGAAATAAGAACATTTCAGTAATGAACTCTAATAAAAATATTACTGGCAGTGAAATTGAGACTTTGGTTTCAGAAGGGCTCTCTTTGATGATGAGACATCTGAGACCTGCAATCTGTTATTAGCTTTAGATTATATCTATATTCATGGCTCAGGTGATGATCTCATGATATGGAAGAGAGACCTCCAGGAATTTATAGAGGTAGCTCCCTAGATAATTTTGCATCCGGCAATAATCTTGAACAGAAACATGTTAAAGCCATCCTTTGGCATTTCCCTACTCCAAAAATCATGCATTTTCTACGGTGTGCAGCAAGAGGTAAAATCCTAACCATTGATCAACTTAGGAGGAGAAGAATAAGAGTGAAGTTAAAAATTGTGCAGTGATGCAATGAAAAATATTGGTCGTTTACAGCCACTTTGTGCTTTTGCTATACAAGTTTGGAGAACTTTCACACTTAGTTTTGATTCTCACTTATGTTCTCCTTCTTCTCTTGCTTCAGTAGTTGAACAATCATCTATGGTGCCTTGAGGTTAAGTTGGGAAAAAAGATTTGAAGCTATCCCTTATCATCATTGTCCTAGCTACCTCAGTAAATGGCGATTCTTACGTTCAACGACGCCATTTTGATAAGGGGTAAAGACACGAGATGTCTGCTGAATAAATCCATGTTCTTGACAAAAGACCCAGAATTTATGACTCATGAACTCGAGGTCATTATCAATACGCAAGATACGAAGCGGAGGAACAAATTGATTTTTTATTTCATTGAAGAAAAGTTTGAATACATCAAAGGCCTTAAATTTTTCTTACGAAGGGAAATACAAGTACACCTGCTAAAATCACCTCAAATGTCTAAGTGTCCAATCTCAAATAGATGGCTAGTTTTATGAGACAAGACTAGAAACGAACTTTTGTGATGTATGCCCAGTTGACATGACTCGCACTAAAAAGAAGAACTCGATGGAAGGTCTGGAAAGACTTGACTCAATTTTTGCTACCGATGGATGACCTAGCCACAAGTGCCACTATAAAGGAGAATATGCGGTATATAACGCCTAAATACTATCCTGCAAATGGTTCTCCAAGTAGTATATAGCCCATCTCTCTCACGAGTGGAACCAGTCTTCTCATCATGAGATCCTAAAAAACACAATGAGTAGGATAAAATATGAGAGAACAACTCATGGACTTGGCTAACTGACTAACCGACAACAAATTTAGGGGAAACTTGGGAACAAAAAGCACTGACTAAGGAGACAAAAAGGAAGCAGGAGTAACATTGCCTACTCCTTGAACAGGAGAAGCAGAACCATCTGCAAGATTAACATGTTTGACACACAAAGAATCTTTTAAATAAAAAAATATTGATAACATACTTGAAATGTGTTAGGAGGCTCCTGAGTCAAGAACCCAAGACGGTGACGAGTAAACATGATAAACTGCAATACCTGAGTCTACATTGGTAGAGCTACAAATGTTGAGGTCGAGGCAATAGAGATTTGGGCCATGCGTTGAGCAATCTACTATTGTTGCAGTATCAATTGTTGCATCTCATCTGGAGCACTCAGTGTAATCGACATAGAAGAATCTATACTACCACTTCTACTATTAGAAGTTGGAGAATTAGCCCATGCAGGCTTCCCAAACTTAACCCAGCATCTGTCAGAATAATGATTATTTATGCCACAATGAACACACTTCTTTTCTGACTTACCATTACCACGTCCTCTACCTCTACCTGGGCCCTCTCTACCTCGACCTCCACCTCTACCTCTACTCAAGAGGAATTTGGAGTTTTTTTTTTTTTTTGAAAGAAGATGTATTAGCTGTATTAAAAAAAAGAGGAAGATTACAATACCTTGCTAAATAGGGCATCCCTCCACAACAAGGTGTTGGAGAAAGTCGCCTAATTTAGCCTGAGCATCAGCTAAATGATTAGCAGATCTAGGAATATAATTCCATTTACAATTTAAAGCAGAAGTTAAATTACAAATATCATAGAACATATTCCAATGCCGCCAAGGAGGACATTCAATCTTTGCGCACCAGTTGATGACAATTTTTGAATCACCTTCAATGCTGAGGGGCCCAGAAAGACGACTATTGAAGATCTGAAGTCTCTTAAATAATTCGGATAATTCAGCAGTAGTAGAGTCCGAATTTCCAATTGGCCCAGCATAGGAAAAAAGAAGAACTCCATTTTCATCATGAACAACACCACCAAAACCTGTTGGGTCTGGACATCCAAACACACTGCCATCAAAGTTCAATTTTTAATGGCCTATAGGGGGAGGAGACCAAATCATCATACTAGGCGGGAGAGTTGGATAGGACATGCCAGCAATTGTTCGCCAGTTCTCACGAAAGTTTGATCCTCGAAGATTTCTGAATTCCTTACGCAATAAGATCCACATAGTAACTTGACCAATAATTTTTTCAACCAATGTTTCTCTAGGAATAGACTTTAGATTGAATTTATGATTATTCCTTTCTTTCCATAATGCCCAAATGAGATGCCCCACACGACAAGATATTAATAATTTTGCGAGTTTTGGGAGGTTGGTATCTGTAATTGAGAGGATGGTTGAAGAGAGATTTTGAGAGGAACAGTATTGGAGACCGATTTTGTTAAGCAAGTTGGTCCACACAAAATAGGCATACTCGCAATGTAGAAGGATATGGGTAGTTGTTGCCGGAGAAGTTTGGCAAAAGGGGCAAAGAGGGTCTAGGACTTGGGCACCTCTTTGAATTAAGGAGTCCGAAGTAAGGACTTTGTTCCAACATGCAGACCAAATAAAAAATTTAACACGTGGGGGAACATGCAAAGTCCATGCGATGGCAGCTAGACGTTTGATTGTGGAGGGTTGGGGCTGATGAAGTGTTGGAAGCATCAAGAGCAGCGGATTCCATCATTTTACCTCCTTTACATGTTCCAGGTACAATAGTCTTCTCAGCCCTCATAATCTAATTAAAAGTAGTTGAGAGAGTAGGAATTTCATTTGGAGCTAACACCTGGACTTTAATGGCATTAAATTGAGAACCTAAACTATCCAAAAAATTTGCAACAAGCAACTGATTTTGTTGTTTTCTCAATTCATTCTCATCCGTAGTAAACGGATGATATACATTGATCACTTGTCATAAGTCAAGGAATGCACTATAATATTTTTTAACAGTTCTATTTCCTCTTTTCAACCCAAAAAAAAATTGTATACAGCTCATAAACTCGAGAAAAAATTGAATCCCGCCTTGCATCATGGAAGGGGTGTCTACTTAGTAAAGCAGGGAGGCCCATCCTTCTCAAGTCTTGCATAGCAGGAATCACCAATAATGCCCTGTCCTTTATGCCTAGTCTTGTTGCAATTTGTAAGGCTATGGATAGGCTAAAAATAAGATTCTTGTGGAGGGGATCGAGCGATGCTTTTAAGTACCATTTGGTTAGTTGGGATAAAGTATGCATGCCGAAGAATATGGGTGGTTTGGGAATCCAGAAATCTAGGGAGATGAATCAAGCGCTGCTGCTAAAATGGCTATGGAAGTTTAATACCCACTCCTCAAATCTTTGGAAGGAAATGGTTCTCGCTAAGTTGGGTGGGGACCCTCATTGGTGGATGTCTATACCTTCTGCTTCCAAAATTTTATTCTGCAAGTAGATTCTATGTGGGCAATGGCAGATCGCTCAAGTTTTGGGAAGACTTGTGGATAGGGCAGGAGCCTCTGCAGGCTGCATTCAGAAGTCTCTTTCTCCTCATGTCTCGCAGAGACATATTAGTAGCAGAAGCTTTTGAGGGGGGGTAGGGTATGAGCCTCCATCCTAGAAGGGGTCTCTCGGATAGTGAGGCTTTGGAGGCTAGTCATTTGATGGACCTTGTTGCTTCGTTTAAAATCCGTCCTTTGGAGGCCGACAAGCTCATTTGGTGGCCTGATAAAAAGGGTTCTTTCATGGTCTCATCCGCATATGCCTTCCTAAATGGCGGTAATTCGTCTTGGAGGGAGAATGAGATCAACTTTGTATGGCGTTTATGTGCCCCTCCAAAGATAAAATTCTTCATGTGGAGTGCTTGTCAAGGCAAAATTCTCTCGGCAACCGTGTTGAGAAGAAGAGGACACCCCTCCCTTGATCCCTTGTGTCCATTCTGCAACTCTGACACTGAAACTACAAGCCACATTCTACTTCTTTGTAGTTTTTCTTGGAAGGTGTGGACCAGCATTCTTGGAAAGTTTGGGTTACAATTCTGCATGGCGGCTGATCTACTGTCGTTCAGTAAATTTCTCACTGGTACCCCTCTGCCAAGCCTTGGAAAACTGATGTTCTCTGCCTATGCCAGTTTCATACAGTGGGGGCTTTGGAATGAGCGCAATAGAAGACAATTTGATGCAAAAAGCCTTCTCTTCCTATCAGGGCTCCTTTCGTGAAAACTGGAGAAATTTGGCTATGATGCACAAAGGGAAAAAGCTTCTGGTCATGCAAGAATGGACTCCTCCTGATCCTGGTTATCTCAAGTTAAACTTTGATGGCTCGTCTCTTGGTAACCCTGGGATTTCTGGTTTCGGAGGAGTTATTTCATATCATTCCGGTAATCAGTTCTTCACTTATGTTGGCCCTCTTGGTATATCTGACTCTACGTCTGCAGAGTTACATGGCCTCCTCTCGGGTCTCCGCGTCTTCAGAGATAAATGCAGTGGGCCTCTTCATATTGAAGGTGACTCAAAAGTGGTTATAGGCTGGTGTGAGAATGCATCCTCTCCCCATGGAGGCATTGGGATACCTTTAAGGAAATTTTAGATATTACCACAATTGTTTCTTGTATTTGGACTCACATTCCAAGATCCGCAAATTCGGCGGCAGATGTGCTTGCCAGGCAGGGAGCTACCCTACAATCGCTGGTTGTAAGGGACATGCTCCCCCAAATTTTGTAATTTCTCTTGTTTTATTAATACATCTTTTTCAAAAAAAAAAAAAAAAACTCGAGAAAGATTACTCTCCTGTGCATATAAAGATTCTAGAGACAGCCATATGGCCTTTGCTGTCTCACAATTCATCACTTGATTTCTATGAGTAGAATCAATACTATTGTCAATTTAGGTCATAACCTGACTGTCCTCTGCCTCCCAATCATCATCTAGAGGCACTGGGGGATCATTCGGATAAACTTCAACTTCTTTCTCCCTTTAAGATACATTTTGTCAGACTTACCCAATTAAGATAATTAGGCCTTATCAACTTTTTCGAAGTAATCATGATAGTATCCTTTCCATCAAACCCATAATTTCCTCTAGCGATGGTATAAATTTCTCCTGTCTCAGGCATAATACTGATATATGATCACAAAATAACCAATTTAAGCTTCCAGACAATTTTCAAATTTATCACCAAGGTGGGCTCCACTCACAAAATTAGGGTTAGGGCACAAAAATAACCAGCAATTCATAGCTATTTCAACCAATATCATGCAAAAATAGTAGCAATTAGGGATGACATCATCAATTGGGTGATGATGCAAGCATCCAACACTGGGTTAGGTGACACAGATCTCAAAAAACCCAATTAGGGCAATCAAAGTGTAGAGAATCCTTCAATGATTTATAAAAACCAGTAACCCTAAGGTTATGGCAAAGAAAGGAAGAAAAAAGTTCTATGCTATAGTTACTAGGCCGGATATTTCATTTGCTATGGGAGTTGTGAGCCAACTCATGAAAAATCCTCAAAAAGTCCATTTAGAAGCTACTCAAGAGGATTTTGAAGTACTTAAAGGGTGCACCTAGAAAAGGTCTTTTGTATACTCATAATGGGAAAATTGATGTACTTGGGTATTCTGATGCCGATTATGCTGGGTGTAAGATGGATAGACGTTCTCCATCAGGCTATTGTTGTTTTGTTGGAGGTAACCTGATAAGTTGGAAAAATAAGAAACAGGCAGTTGTGGCTAGGTCCAATGCAGAGGCCGAGTAACGAGCAATGGCTCATACAGTTAGTGAGCTTATGTGGATTAAGTCTGTGTTTCTTGAGTTTGGTTTTATGTTACCTGACCCTATGGTTATGAATTGTGATAACCAGGCAGCCATTTTTATTACCAGCAACTCTATATTCCACGAGATAACGAAACATATAGAGGTTGACTGCCACTTCATTAGAGATGCAGTTATGCAGAGGAAGGTGATAACTCCTTATGTAAAGTCTTCAAACCAATTGGGAGATAAATTTACCAAGCCTTTGGGGAGACGTGAACATGTATCCTTTAGTGACAAGCTGGGATTATTTGATATCTACTCTCTAGCTTGAGGGGGTGTTAAAATACAAGTTCAGGGGTATTTTGGTCCAAAAAAAAATGTTAAGTTGGGTCCAAAGCCTATCCCAAAATGACTAGCCAACTTAGGAAACCTCTTTCCCACTAATAAATTCAAGATCTTTGTACTCACTAATCTATGTGAGACTATTCCTTAACAAGTTTAACTTTGATGAATAGGTCGTCCTCTTCAAAAATAGCAAGAATATGTAGTAGAATGCTCCCAGCAATGATCTACTGCTCTGTTACAATGTACAAGTCGAGATTTGGGTGAAGGAAGAGGAGAAATTTGAGAAACAAAGGAGAAAAGAGAAGAAGAACTTTCTGAAGAGCCTGAATGGCTTTGTTGGGAATTGTGTGTGAATTCCCAGACTGCTTAAATAAGTGTTTTGAGTTACAAATTACAAAAATTCCCCTATACACTTAATAAATCTTAATCTTCTTATATCTCCCTAACCACACATCCTATGTACATGAAAATTTAACCACTGATATAATCTAACATGCAGAATAAGATTACATAAAGAAAATTTACCACTGAAGTGGTAAAATGACCAAAATACCCCTGGATGTATTTTCTAACACTTTCCATTTGAAACCCTTCCCGGCCCTGGTTAATATAGTTCCAGCATTGAAATAATTAACTGCTGAGTCATTTCTGGAGCCTTCTATTTTTGTCTTTTTCCATCAATAGCAAGTAGGTGAAATGGTGTTGGCATTATACCATAATCACTTGGGTGAATCAATTTAACTGGTGCACTATGGAATGCCCTTTGACTTTGCATCCTGTCATTTCTGACAACTAAATAACTACTCCCATTATGGCATTCATGAGGCAGAATTGAAGGGTGAACACCTAGTGGGGAAGCATTTAAGCAATTCAAATTTGAATTGGAAATCTTTCGGGTGCATGGTGGAGGGAGGATAGCGCTACTCGCCTCCTATCCCCGATATGGAAATCAATTCAAAAACTCCTCCCAACATTCAGAGATGCAACTTCCTTTCACACAGGCAATGGAAAGACCCTCCTCTTTTGGTCGGATGAATGGTGCGGCCCCCGCCCCCTCTCCGAGGATTTCCTAGGGTGGCGAGGGACCTCTCTTGCTCAGTGGCTGATTCTTGGAGAGATCGCTCATGGAGTCTCACGTTTTGACGGGGATTAAATGATGAGGAAACTACGGCTTTTTGCTCTCCTCTCCAGACTCAGCAGCACTACTATTCATGAGCATGCAGTTTAAAACTGACATGGAAGCCTAGCATTAATGGCCGATTCACAGTTGCATCCGCTACTCTCACATTAGAAAACAAGATTACAGCATGCATGAGCACAAGGCAAACCTGACATGGAAGCTCTCAGTGCCTAGTAAAATCAAATTCTTTGTGTGGACGGCCATAAGGGAACAAATCCTCACCTCTGACAACCTCCATAAAAGAGGTTACACTGCCCCCGATCGCGCTTGTCCCCTTTGTGGTAAGTGCGACCAGACAGTCCAGCATGTTCTCTTACATTGAGACTTTTCTTGGCAAGTCTGGATGAAGATATTTCAGAAGATTGGTCTCCAAATGGGGCTACATCAGGAACTTTTCGGAACCTTTGAGATGATTATGGGGATATGCCTTCTTAAGTTTTTTTTTTTTTTCTTGGGCAAGATAATTCTCTTGGCATGCTTTGCACATGTCCCATGGTGTATATGGCTCGAGCGAAACAACCGGAGATTGAACTCCAAGGCTAGCAACCCGGATAATATAGCTTCTCAGGCAGTGGGCCTTATCTCGAGTTGGCTACATTCTAGGAAAGAGTTTGCTTCTCTATCGGGCATCTCCCTTCGAGAAAATTGGGGCTTGATCGTGCACATGGCAGGCCCCTGTAGGAATCCGGTTATGGCCACTTGGGATCCTCCCCCTTACGACTGCACCAAACTCAATTTTGATGGCAGTGCTTTAGGCTGTCCTGGGCCGGTTGGAGTTGGTGGTGTTTTCAAAGACAGGAGTGGAGACCCTATTCTATCCTATGCAGGGCCGGTGGGTATTGCTGATTCAAATACTGCTGAAGTGAGTGCTCTTCTATTCGGCCTCCAAATCTTTAAAGAGTGGCTTCATGGCAAGCTGATTATCGAAGGCGACTCAAAGACTGTCATCAGTTGGTGTTCAAAAGATAGCTCCCCTCCTTGGCACCACTAGCCAATCACTGATTGTATTGCTGACATTATGTCATCCATTCATTGTAAGTGGAACCTCGTTCCTAGATCAGCCAAATTCTTTGGCTGATAAATTGGCTAAATTCGGAACCTCCCAGCAATCTCTCATTGTTTGGGAAGGCTTCCCCTCTTGTAATCTACTCGTTTGGGCTCTCATAATAAAATTCAGCATCATTTAAAAAAAAAATTGAATTGGAAACGTAAATTTTAGGAAAGTGATTACTAACCCCTTTATTGTAACCATGATTCTGGTATGCTGAGTTGGACCTAGTGAAATCAGCATTACTGGCTGAGTCAACTCGATTTGGTCATCCTGGCCAGTGTTCTGCAACTTGCTCAGAAAAAGGAGTCTCCAAGAAAATCTGAATCTATACATAATTGCTGCCGAAAGAAACCTTCACCATTGCTTTTTTCGAAAATGATTTTTCTGAAGTAACTAAAATTCGAGCATAGTCTAGACGATACTGCATTTTAGTAGCATCGTCTATTTTTTCTAGCTTCCCGATAGTATTTGCTATAGCATTGAAAGTATTATCATGCCAGAATTCCAACGAAAGACCATAAACTTTTAGCCATTGGCTTTTCGAAAATATAGATCAGATTGACATGAAATTTTTAAACGTCAATAAATTTCATCCAAGTATAACTTGTCTTTATAAAATATACTTCTTTTGAGATAAGTAAGCTGATCTATTTCGGGAATTTGTAATCTAGTTGACCTAAGTACTCTTTCTTCTTTTGCCAGCATAACCATTGACTCTTCCAAGATTGATATCTCCCTCTAGAAAACTCAGATTGAGAGTTGGTTGAATAAGTAAGCAAATATACTTATAGATCTTCTTTGGATATATAATTTTCCCTATAAAATCTCATTCTTGATGCACAAGACAGCTCGAAATTTTAAGCTTTCTATTACTGCTTAAACCTCTCTTTCAGTCTGACCTTTCCTACTTCAAATATCGATTTCTCTTTATAAAAAACTTTGATTGACAAAATTCATTTTGCGTTGGAAAGTAGACTCGAATATCTTTCCATCAATATATATTTTGCAATATGAAAAGCTCAGTATGGAGGTGCGAATGCCAAGAAAACAATGGATATTGGAACTGAAAAGAAAAAAAATATAGAATATGAACCTATACTACTAGAGATGATAGATAAAAAAAGGATCACATTATCTTTGTGGGTTGACTGAGTCGACTCACAAAACCTGCTCTGATACCATGAATTTCTGGAAAAGAGAAAAACTTCATTAACTTATTGTAATCTAAGTACATGAGGCCCTATTTATAATAAAAAAAATAATAGATTCCAATTACAATTAAAGTACCCTTGTCCCAATTACACCAAAAGTTTAATAATTAAGATAATTACTACCATAATTAAGCAACTCAACATAAATAGATAACTAACATAACTAAAACACCTTTAAACTGAGACTCTTCTATGAGACCTCCTTCTGTGAGACTCTTGTAAGACTCTACCATATTAATTTTGGCTTTATGAGACTTCTTACTGTGAGAGTCATGCAAGAGCCTTCCATGTCTTTATGAGACTTCTTACTGTGAGAGTCATGCAAGAGCCTTCCATGTCTTCTCTTCAACATTAACAACAATAGAAGATGCTAATTTCTCACAATTTTCCTGCATTACTTGCTCTGGCATGGAAATTTCAAAGGATGTTTCTAGTGGTTTAGAAGATGGATTTGAATTACTCGAGTTAGGAATACTTATCCTCGGTATAGGGGGAAAATGATCATGATTTAGATTTGGAGGTGATTTCTCTACTAGATTTGAAGGTTCAAAGCAATGGAGACGATCCAACAGAGCTTTCCATTCAAAACCAGAATTGGTGGATTTTGGAATATACATATAACCCATAATATCTGATTTGAGTGATCTTGCAATCCCTTCTCCCTTGATACTGTAAGACTGAGAAATAAAAGACTAGGGACTCGGTCCACAGTTCCTTCGTGACATGTATTCTATTGCTGATATTTGTGACTGCCTTAACTATTTGATGAAGGAACAGCAAGCATTGACTAGTATAGAAATAAAAGACCTTTTCATACCAGTTCTTCTCGTAAGTCGTATAATAACTCCTCTTTGAGTATTGATTCTTCTAATACTGAAGGATGAAGAGCCAAATCTAAAAAAATTATTCACCGGTGCTTCAAGAGTTGCATTGGTAGACGATCTCCTCCGGCTTCTCACTTTTCTCCAGCCAGAATTATTTTCCTCCTCTGAATCTCACGTACATTATATGTTTCTGTGTGTGAGATTCCCTTACCTTGGTGTTGTTGTTGAAAGCTTCCTCTCTGCTTATGGGACGTTCATCCTTCTGTCGACGATCTTCCTCCTCTCTATCTCCATCTCGCACTCGCTCCTTCTCACTCATCTCTCACCTTACAATCAATACATTATTAGTAAGAGAGGTTAGGATCAAGAGAAGATAATTTGTCTGTAAAGTTGGGTCCAAGGCCTATCCCAAAATGACTAGCCAACTTAGAAACCTCTTTCCCAACTAATAAACTCAAGATTTTTGTACTCACTAATCCATGTGGGACTACTCCTTAACACTCCCCCTCACGTATAGGCCTTCTTTTGTAGCTCTACAAGTATATTATTAAGGAATGTCCCACATGGATTAATGAGTACAAAGATTTTGAGTTTACTAGTTGGAAAAGACGTTTCCTAAGTTAGCTAGTCATTTTGGGATAGGCCTTGGACCCAACTTAACATGGGATCAGAGCAGGTACTCATACGTGGGCTTACACCTAAACTATCAACTTGTAGAACCACAAAAGAGGGCATATACTTAAACTATCCACTTGTAGAGACACAAAGAGGGCCTACACCTAAAACTATCCACTTGTAGAGCCACAAAAGAGGGCCTACACCCAAATTATCCACTTGTAGACCCACAAAAGATGGTTTACACGTGAGGGGGAGTGTTAAGGAATAGTCCCACATGGATTAATAAGTACAAAGATCTTGAGTTTATTAGTTGGAAAAGAGGTTTCCTAAGTTGGCTAATTATTTTGGGATGGGCCTTGGACCCAACTTAACATATATAATTTAGGTGTAGGCCCTCTTTTGTGGCTCTACAAGTAGATAATTTTAGGTGTAGGCCCTCTTTTGTGGCTCTACAATTGGATAGTTTAGGTGTAGGCCCTCTTTTGTGGTTCTACAAGTGAACAGTTTAGGTGAAGGCCCTCCAAGGCCTATCCCAAAATGACTAGCCAACTTAGAAACCTTTTTCCCAACTAATAAACTCAAGATCTTTGTAGTCATTAATCCATGTGGGACTATCCCTTAACGCTGTCAATAACATCTTCCTCCCATTCCTACCTTAACTCCATAATTGTAGCCTCGCAATGAGCAAAGGGGCTAAAGTATACTAGAAGGGTACTACTTGAAGAGTCATGGATACTTGACCTCTACAAGAAAGCCCTGGAATCCCTCTAGAGCTACCATTAAATAAAGCTTCATGAAACCAGGCACAGGTGGGCTCGAAGGGAGCATTCATAAGCAGCAAAGAGAGAATATGACTATTTTCAGATATATCTAATCAAAGAGCTGGACAGATGAGAGGCTTCATGAAATTTTCTGGTCCAATCAGTGATACAATTCATGCTGAACTTAGTGACACCACCAATTAATTTTTGTGCTCACTCTTGAACGTCAGTTAGTTGCCTCTTTCACAAATTCCATGAGATAACAACAAAAGATAGCATCCAAAAGCTATTATCTAATTTTACCCGAACAGGTACAGACAGCACAAACTTGCCATGCAAAAGAGCACAGAAGTGATAGGTAGTCAATATTCTCAGGAAACTTACCACAAAGCTGAAATTTTTATCATCAATCATGTTATCCCTCTTCCAAAGTTGATCGAGAATTATGAGTTTACCTCTTTTGATATACAAAGGAAATGAGTGATCACAGGGGGAACAGGAATGTGCCAAAGGATAGCCATCGGATGCCTCTGACCAAGGTTATAGCCACAAATGAAAGAATAATGGGACCTAATAGTTTAGGCCCAAAAAATCACCCTCCCAAATCATGAAATCTTCATTCAAGCCTCAAATATAATACTTTCTAAAATAATAAGGAGGATGTTTGCTTCAAGGGCTTCGTTGTCTAAAAGTGTTCCCCTAGCATTTAGGTTCCAACAGAGGTGCCTGTTACCAATGTAATAGGAAATCTAATTGATATTTTTGTCCTCCATCCACCATAAATAGCTGAGGAAAGTTACTTGTGAAACCTTTGTCTCCCGCCCATGGGTCAAAGTCAAAACAAAGTGCCATCTCCAAAGTGGGGATGAAGCTGCAATAGTTTTCTGGATGGTTAACGCATAGGTTGGGCAGGTTGGGGGGAAAGGGAACCTAGCTCTATATATGAAATTATTTTCTTCTACATACTTTTTTTTATTTTTTTTTGGATAACTATGAGAAAGGAGAATTCCATTAAAAAGGGAGAACGATTACAAAGAGCGAGTACAGTAAGAGAACAAACCTCACTCATAGCCAAATTTGAGCTTCCACACCTATTAGAGTACAGTAAGGGGAATTCCCATTTGAGCTTCCACATAGTATTTTCATTCATTGCAAAATTTCCACAGCCACTTTGTCGAGAGAGCAATGTTCATGTTTTGTATTCTTTATTCCTAAACCTCCAAAACTTTTTGGTTTGCACACCTCTAAATTTTGAAGATCTGCTCCTACAGGTAACCTCCTCCCAACATTGTAAGAATAAGAAAAAAGTTTGGCAACATGCCTAGAGTAGATTTAGAGCCAGATCAGTCAAAGAAAGGAGGTTTCTTTGCCAATTTGTCAAGCATTTCTTCAAATGCTCAACGAAAAGCAGGCTTGCTGAGCCACCAATAAACAAAGGAAAGCCCAAGTAGGCAGCAGACAACATACCCAGTTTACAGCCTAGTACATTACTGATGTCATTTAAAAGGTCTAGGTCAATACTAATACTAAATACTGAAGATTTTGACCAATTAACAGGCTGACCAAAGATTAAACCTTATACAAAAAGAAGGGCCCTTGAGCATGCAATTTGGTCAAAGTGTATATTATCTGCAAACTGATTATGGGGTCTCCCAATAAAAATTTTACATAAGAGATATATTCGACCTTTCCTTCTAGCCATGTCAAATAGCGATGCAAGAACCCGTCCCACAAGATTAAACAAAACAAGTTACAGAGGATGTCCCCAGGGCAGCCCCCTCAAGCTACATAAGTGGTTGTGGGCAGAGCCATTGATGATCAAGGAGAAGGACGCTGAAGAAATACAACTCCCTATCCATATCCTCCATACAATATATGGAACCCATATTACTGAAGACAAAGTCAAGGAAAGACCAATTTACACGGTCAAATACCTTATCCATATTCAGCTTAAGGATGATTCCACAATATTCTCGTAAAAAGAAAAGAAAGCTGGCATGAGCAGGCTGTAAAAAATGGAGAAAACATCTGCACTAGCTCCTAAAGATCAAGGTTGCCAAATGAAACATCCTCCAAAAAGCAAGTGTTAGAAAAATGGAGTGCCTGATAAAGTGAGATAATCCAATTGTATACTTTAGCACTAAATTTTGGAGGCAAGATTTTTAGTTGGATAGTTAGGACACCAGATGCTCTTATAATTGTAACCTATATCTAATGGGAGTTCTCCAAAGTGCTCCTCAGTCCGTATCATTATGCCACAAAAAACAGCAGATTGGCAAAAGTTTTATGGCCTCAAAGAGATATTTGAGAGGATCTGTATGACCTATATCTACATGAGTTCTCAAAAATGTCCTCCACCAATATCATTATGCTACAAGAAAGAGCAGATTGGCAGAAGTTCAATGACCTCAAAGGGATATGTGTGAATGTGTACGTGCATGTATGTGCAATCTTTCTATAAAATCACTCAACTACTAGATCCCAAAAGCAGTTCAAAGGCCAATGAAAAAGGAGAAAGAACTAGACGTCATGAAGAAATGGCAAAACATCTTGCATCCAATGCATACAGCCATCTGTGTAAGTAAAGCAATCTCCAAATAAACACACCACAGTGGATTTCTAGAGAAATAATTTGTCAATAATGAATAACAGAGCCTTAATTTACATTTATTTAAAAAAGGTGTTTCAGGCAAAACAATTTGTAGCCAGTAATAGAAGGAGAAGGAAAAGGGAGAATTGTTGCCAGTAATCTGAAGCCAATCCCCACCATGAAAGTTCCAGACAGTTGAAGTACCAAGGGCCTAATTAATGTCCAATTTGACCAGAATGTGCTCTCAGCCAGTTTTAGAGATGCAAAGATTTTCTCAGTCGCAACCAAAGAGTTGGCTGATCTAGGAATGAGATTCCAATTACAATACATAGAAGATACAATGTCAGCAATACTATCAGTGATGGGCCAGTGGCGCCAAGGGGGGAGGTTGTCCTTGGAACACCAACTAATAACCGTCTTCGAGTCGCCTTCAATGATTAACTTGCCATGGAGACGATCCCTAAAGATTTGGAGGCCGAACACAGCAGAGCACTAACTTCAGCAGTATTAGAATCAGCAATGCCCACCTGACCAGCATAAGAAAGAATAGGGTCTCCATTGTGACCTCTAAACACACCACCTGCTCCTGCTGGACCAGGACATCCAATAGCACTACCATCAAAATTCAGTTTTATGTAGTCGCAAGGGGGAGGATCCCAGATTGCCATTCTTGGAACTCTACTGGGGCCAAACATGTGAGCAATCAAATTCCAATTTTCCCGAAGGGAAACTCCCGATAGAGTGGCAAAATCTTTCTTTGTATGAAACCAGCTCGAGATGAGGCCAACGGCATGAGAAGTCTGTGTTGTCTGGGGTGCTAGCTTTGGAGTTGTATCTCCGATTGTTCTGCTCGAGCCAAATGCACCATGGAACACGCGCAAGACAGGCCGAAAGAATTAACTTGCCCAGCCAAGGAAGGAGAATCCCTCGAACCATCTCATACACTAGACAACCAATCTTTATTGAAGTTCCACAAATATCTGCTTACTTTTTCTTAGACGAGATGCCAATGTAAACATAGAAATAAATGATTGTAATGCTGTTAATTTTATCCATTTAGCTGTTATTCTGCTTTACCATTTGATTATAAATGGTATGGCACAAAATCTGTTACCCGTTTTTTTCTTATGGTACCCTATTTACCTGTATTCCATTTAATGATGAATATAAATATGGGTCTATTCATATCCCTTTATTCCTTTCATTTTCCTCTATCAAATGAAAGATTTGAATAGTTAATTTACATATAAATCACATAATAATATAAAAATTACCAATAAAATAGAAAATTTTATTATTAAAAATAAGAAAACGTAGGCAAACAAAATGTTTCTCCTTGAGGGATCATATGATAAATTGGTTAATAGGATTTTTTAGTAAAGAAAATTTCATACTAGTGATTAGATTTTTTAATAAGGTCATTTTTGGCATTTTAAACATTTAAGTAAAATTTGTTAATGGAGAAAGAGGTAAACGAAATATTTTGTCATTTAGTAGGTTTTATTGAAATGAAATTTGAATAATGGAAAGCAGACTCCCTTGCAAAAAGGAGCTTCTCACTAACATCTTGCCATCAGCAACTCACTCCCTTCATGATTGGATTATAGCTTTGTTTTCACCTTGATCATATGTTTTCCATTTATCTTTGTTTCTTTTCTTACTGATCTTTTATTTTAATTTTATGCTTTGTACCCCCGAATACTTGTACTTAATCGTATACTTCGTGCACTTATTTCAAGCCCCTTTAATGAATTCTCTTTCTCATTGTTCTCAAAAATCGAAATAAAAGAAAAATAAAATACGTTTTTTAGATATAAAAATTTAAGGGGCTCTTTAGATATTTTCCCTAGATATCTACTTTATTCTTTCCTGGCATGAAGAAAATCCACAATATGCAACTTCTAAAAGCATAATAATTTGGCTGAAGCAATTGACATGCAATTGGTAATTTTTTATTTTTTATTTTTGAGAAAAGTGAATTTTATTCAAGGCAAAGCCAGAAAACAAAATAACAAATCAAGGCTAAACTAGAGGGGGTCTCATTATGCAATTGATAACCACTTGGAGACAATTAAGTACTTCATGAAAGTTACTGGATATTAACTTCATTTTTATTAAAAAAAAAAACTTCATTTTATTTTTATTTTATTAAAGTTTAGCAAGTTTGTTAGCAGGAAAGGATTGATGGACCACTGTCGCGAAACCCCCCCCCCCCCCCCCCCCCCCCTTCACGGCCCTCATCTCTGCCCCACCTCTCCGAGTGGGACAAGTCTCAAAAAGAGAAACAGGAACCACACAAATTAAACCAACACAGCAGTAGCAGTAGCAACACAGATCACTAGCAGAGGAATCCAAAACGAAGCTACCAAAAGATGACCCTAGATGGCAAACTATCATCAGCCGCACATCGAGACGAAGGATTAGGGTAGAGGATCCCACAACGCTTCACTTCCAAAATGGAAGTGCCTCCATCTCCTTTCGGCGAGCAAAGGACAGAAATGGAGAAACCATCTGAATCCTCTCCCAAATCCTTCATCTCGATCCCTATCAGAGCAGCAGAAGCATTCGGTGTCATCTTGGACAAGGTCTTTGTCGGCAGAACGTGAAGGAGCTCGGGAAGGTCTCTCTTCATCGGAAACCTGGAATTCCAAATATACCCACAATACCACGGAGGGAAACTCAAGTGTTCCATCATGCAGCTAAGCTACAAAGTTTTGATAATTCTGTTGCTCAGAGTCTCTGGTACAACTCGGACCCTAAATGGGCAACGGTTGATGCAGTTGGCCACTCCAGTGGCATTCTTGTCATTTGGAACCCCAGTTCGATTGAAGCCATATCCTCAGATTCTGGCCTTTTCTCTCTCTATATTCAGTTCCGAGATAGGACTTTGGGCACTCACTGGGCCCTTGCGGGCATATATGGTCCATCACAGCATGGCAACAGAGCCACATTCTAGGATGAGTTTCTAATGCAAGTTCAACAATGGGATTTACCCTGGCTTCTTGCCAGGGATTTCAATGCCACCCTCCGTTGCTCCCAAAACAGCCCCCCCCCCCCCCCCCCGCAAAAAAAAAAAAAAAATCCCCCACAATGAGAGCCTTTTCGGATCTCATTTGTAGTCTAGAACTTCTCGAAATACCTTTGTCTGGAAAAAAATTACTTGGTCCAATGGACAAAACCCCCCTATACTTTCCAAATTAGATCGTTTTTTGGCAAATAATGACTGATTGCCTCTCTTCCCCAACACCTCTGACCAAGTCCTTAATAAAATTGGCTCTGATCACTGACCAATCCAAATCAACACCCACCCCCCAACCTGGGGACACCCTCCATTCCGTTTCAAAAACTCTTGGCTTCTTAATGATTCTTTTGTCCCCCAACTGAAAGACTGGTGGGAAGATTTCAGTCACCACCCAAATCCTGGATGGTCCTTTCCCCTAAAACTCAAAGCTCTAAAGCTAAAGATCCGGCCATGGTCTTGACGCCTCTGTGTTGCTGCTGCATCTGGAAAAGATTCTATCCGGCGCCGTCTCTCTGAACTTGATCTCCTCGAAGAGCAAAGGTCACCCTCATCCTCTAAACCCTTTCTTCGAAATCATTTAAATTCTGATCTTTCAAATCTTCATAAGAATGAAACCACTCATTGGAAGCAACGGGCCAGATTCCACTGGCTGACTGACAAGGATGGAAATACAAAATTCTTCCATGCCGTTGCCTCAGCTCGTCAGAGAGCTAACCATATATCCTCTATTCATCATGAAGACGAGGAGATTACAGATAGCATCTCCATTGATAATGTCCTTGTGAAGTTTTTTTCAGATCTCTATATAGAGGAGTGTTTCAACCATCCTACTCTTGATCAGATCGAGTTCAATCTTATCTTTGCCTTAGAAGCTGCTCTTCTGGAGCGCCCTTTCTCTCCAGAGGAAATTGATGCGGCTGCACTTGGTCTATGGAAGGATCAAGCCCCTGGCCCATACAAGTTCAATGGAGAATTTTACCACAAATCTTGGGGTGTAATCAGAAATGATGTCCATGCCTTTGTTAACAACTTTCATCAAATCAGCATCACCCACAAATCCATCGGAGCCTCTTTCATTGCCCTAATCCCAAAAAAAGCCAACTCAACCCTCCCTCAAGACTTCAGACCAATCAACCTAACCACCAGCACATACAAAATTTTAGGCTGAATTCTTTCCATCCGTCTAAGGGTCATCCTCCCCTACGTTATTAGCTCATGCCAAAGTGCCTTTATCCGAGGCCGCAATATCCTGGACTCAGCAATGGCAGCCCATGAACTACTTCACTCTTTCAAAAAAACCAACCAACCAAGAGTTGTCATCAAACTTGACTTCGAGAAAGCCTTTGACCGGGTCAACTGGAAGTTGATTGACCACCTCTTCGGTGAAATGGGTTTCACCACCCGTTGGAGATTCTGGATGAGAAGCTGCATTTCTAATGCTTCATATTTTGTTCTTGTCAACGGTAACCTATGTGGGTACTTCAAAGGTACTAGGGGTAACAGGCAAGGAGACCCGCTCTCTCCTTTCATCTTCACCCTTATTGGGGAGCACTTGTCTGCCATGGTTCGACTGGCTAAAAGATCAGGATGGCTCAGCCCCATCTCCCCTAATCCTGCACAAGACATAATCCTTCTTCAATATGCGGATGACACCATCTTCTTCTGTGAAGTCTTTTTATATCAAATTTACAACATTAAAGCCCTGCTTAACCTGTTTGAAATCTCATCCAGCCAGAAAGTCAATTGGCCAAAATCAACTATTACTAGATTTAACATTGAACCAAACTTGTTGAACTCCAAGGCAAGCTATCTTGGATGCAAAATTGAGATGTCTACATGCACTTATCTGGGACTCCCCCTGACCCCTGGATTACCTTCCAAGTCTTCTTGGCACCCGGTCATTGAGAGACTGGAAGAGCGTTTGGCTTCCTAGAGAGGAAAATTCCTTTCCAAAGCTAGAAAACTAGTTCTAATAAAATCCTATCTCCATGGAATCCCTAGCTACTATTTGTCAATGTTTTGATGTCCTACTTCTATCAGAGACAGAATAGAGCTACTTAAAAGAAGATTTTTGTGGGGAGGGCCAAATGGTGAAAAAGAATATCACTTGGTAAAATGGGAAGAGGTCTGCAAACCAAAATTCCTAGGAGGACTGGGTATTCGTGATACTGCCACTATTAATTTTGTTCTTCTCCTTAAATGAATCTGGAAATTCAACCTCTTCCCTGACCTAATCTGGAGAGCTTTAGTAGCTGCAAAAGCTAACAAGCAATTGGGTTGGTGGACGGAGGGGGGAAGACACTCGTCTTTCCCCTGCCTAGAAAAAATTGTCCTACTACTCCCTGATTTCAAGAAAGCAGTCAAATGCTATGTTGGCAATGAAACCTCAATAAAATTTTGGTCCGATTGGTGGACCGGTCATTCCAGCCTCAAATTTAGGCATGAATCTATCTCAATCCTTGCCAAAAATGTTGATGCCTCTATCTCAGAAATGTGGTATGAAACGGGGGATGGAATTTAAACCTCAAAAGACATCTTTCGGATTCTGAAGGCATTCTGGCGTCCAAAAGGGTCCTTCTCCATTGCTTCAGCATACAACTTCCTTTGTAACACATACTCAGCTCAATCAAATCACCCTATGGCAAAAAAGCCATAAGACCGATGGACTAGGAGAGAGCGAGAGAGCGATTTAGGCGATTTTTGCTTAATGTGCGTTGATTGCGATTTCGCTTAATGTGCGCCATAAGCGATCATATCGTGCACGGAACATTTTGAAATTGCTAACAGGTGCCGAAAACCAAAATGCGAAAGAGGCCTCCCCTAATGGTCATCGTCTCCACGGCCAGCGATTGGACCACTCCGGACGGCCACCGCGACTCTGGCAGGGCCACCACAAACATTTCCTACACCGGTAGAAGGCACGACAATGCTGCAACGAGAAGAAATGGAAGAAATGTCTCTCCACGACGAGGAAGAAAAACCAACAAATGGTCGGATCCGTCCAACCACCGCTCCAGCGAGCTCTCTGAGGCTCCGATGGAGGACTACGAAGCTTGTTGGATGACGGTCTCCCAACGAAAGAAGCGGAATAATTTTTTCTGCTATGACTATGGAAAATGCAGAGTTACCGTCAAGAGGCTCGTCCGGGAATCTGGTCCGGTGATCCGTATCTCCTCAGCTGACGGATCAAAACTCTCATTCATCTACATCCCAGTAGAAGCAAAGAGAGCAACCACAGAAACTGAGAAATCCCGTGAACTCTGGTCACGGGACTTGTTTTTCCTCTTCTCAGTGACTACCTTCCGTGGTCGCCGAGAATGTCGGGTCACCCACAGAAGAGGAACCTCCATTTTGGCCAGATTGTTCATACCCGAGGCCACAAACTCGGGTTTTGGCTGGAATGAGCTAGTCGCTGCATTCCAGAGCCTCTCCCCGACGCTAGACCCAACAGAAGAGCCAATCCTCCCCGATGATGCCAGAGTAAGTTCCCACCTCTCCTCCCCGCCATACCTCAGTCCCCCCTGCTCCCACAGAAACATCCGAAATTATCCAAATCCCACCAAACCTTCACCATGACAGGCACAGAATTTTGACTCGCTCCATTCTCGTCCAAACATCCCCCGACATCATCAAATCCAGCATTCTTCACTGGCTGATTGACGAACTTCACCTCCCTTACACTCCCAGAATCTCCTATCTTAGTCCCCAAACTTGGCTTGTTCATTTCGGATCCTAACAGAAGTCTTTTGCGGCTCTTGCCCTCATACCCCACACCAGCTCAGGCATCATTGGGGCCTCAGAGTGGCTCCCCTCGGCACCCTCCAGCCAATACAGCCAATGGGTCTCTGTTACAGGGCTTCCTGCCAAACTATGGTAGAACGCAGTCTTCTCGAGAGTCATGTCTAAGTTTGGCTCTATCATTGCTTTGGACCCACTCACGAAGCACTGGCACTGTCTGGATGAGGCCCGGATCCTCATCAATCCTCTTTACCCATGTGAAGGGCAATATTTCAGATGTGTTATGGTGGATAAAGCGTAGTACTAGATCCGTATCAGCATCGCTGTGATGGATGAAATCAAACCTCAGGAAATCACATAGTCAGTCAATGCTCTGGGAATTGCACCTCTCGACCCCCCCCCCCCCCCCCCAGGCAGCTCTATAGTTGGCATGGGACCTACTCTCGCTGACCCCCCCAGCTTTCCCTCCCACTTATCCGACACATCACTCACCCACCCACTCACCCCAGTCCCCCACAAAAAATACCCTTGGCCCAAATCCGTATCAGCATCGTGTGATGGATGAATTTAGAGATGTGGTCCCCGAAAGCACAATCAAACCTCAGGAAATCACACAGCTAGTCAATGCTCTGGGAATTGCACCTCACGACTCTGCCCCCCCCCCCCCCCCCCCCCCCCCCCCCAGGCAACTCTATAGCTAGAACGGGAACTATTCTCGCTGACCCCCCCACCCCCCCCCCCCCCCCCCCCCCCGGCTTTCCCTCCCACTTATCTGACACATCACTCACCCCAGTCCCCCACAAAAAATACCCTTGGCCCAGATCCAGATGTCATCCACCCCTCCGTCTTAACTCCAGAAATAACCTTACCCTCACCTTTCCGCCCCCATTGAAACCCCCACATGCCCTCCTATAAATCGCCCAACAGCCACCACACTCCACAAACTTCCCCCTAGATATTGGAATCCCCCCTCGCGCACCCCCGAGAAATCCCCACCCTGAGAATTACCTCTCCGACGCAAATTCCGAAAGTAGTGAGCGTGCTCCCCATGCTCAAAGGCAAAACAATTCTCCCCCTCCTGTTGTCACCTACCAGCGCTAAGCTAGTGGTCAACAGAGACAACTTCTACAGGGAGGACCATGTGCCACCACTCGATACCCCCGCACCTAGAGACGGGAGATTTCATCATTCCAAAGCTGAGTGAACGAGCTCAAGTGTTTGTGTCAACTCTCCAGTCATAACAGCACAAATAGGACCTAGAAACCTGGGCCCAGATAGTGGAACTTGCCAAGGTGATAGGCACCATCTTCATGGAGCCTCTCCCGAGAGAAAACCACCCATCTGAGAAGTCAAAGAAGATGAATAATCGATGATTATTCTCTTCTGGAATGTCCGTGGAATTGGGTCAATGTGTCGTCGCTCGTCCATTCGGGACCTCCTTGCCTCTACCAAGGCAAATGTTGTTGTCCTCCAAGAAACCAAGGCGACTTCTTTTCCCTTTGGATACATCCGCAAGTTGTGGCACCTAAAGGAGCCCGCCTGGGCTTCAATGGATGCAATGGGATCGGATGGTGGTATCCTACTGATGTGGGACACCAGTACTATTGAGGTGCTTGATCGTTGTTGTGGCTCTTACTCCCTTGGCATCAAGCTACGAGACAAAGATTCGGGGAACATTTGGTGCCTAGTTGGTGTCTACGGCCCTACCAGACACCATGAGACTTCAATGTTACTCGCTTCTACCATGAGAAATCCCCGTCGTCCCAGAGAATCACAAACTCCATGACCATTGTTGGCCTGAGCGGGTGGACCTTCCCAATCAAACTCAAGATGTTGAAACCACTATTGCGGTCCTGGGCCTCCGAAAAGAAGGCCTCTTCCTCGACTATGAGAGCCAATGCCCTTGCTCAGATAGCCGCTCTCGACTCTAAGGAGGAAGCTAGAGGTCTCTCTTATCCGAAAGTCTCTCAGAGGTATGCCCTTCAAGGGCAATTGCAGTCCTTCGCCCACAGCGAGTTAGTGCATTGGAAGCAACGTGCAAGATTCAAATGGCTCTCCGATGGAGATGCTAATACTAAATTCTTCCATGTAGTCGCCTCTGCACGAAGAAGGGCCAACCACATTGCCATGCTCAACATCAACGGTCCGACCACCTCGGACTGAGCCCTTATTTCTGACTCACTGGTGAATTTTTTTGCAAATTTATACTCTGACCACAAACCAGTCCGCCCTTCTTCCAAAGGGTTAACCTCCAACCTCCAGGTTATTCCATCAGCTGCAGCTAGTCTCATCGAGCTCCCCTTCTCTAGTCAGGAAATTGAAATTGCAGCCCTTGGTCTTCCTCTGGATCGAGCTCCGGGCCCGGATGGATTCAACGGGGAATTTTATCACCGATGTTGGCCCTTCGTCAGAGACATGGCCAGCTCCTTTTATCAGCATGGCATCAGATATAGGAATATTGGAGCCTCTTTTATCACCCTCATCCCTAAAAAAGATGGGGCAAAGCTCACTTCCGACTTCTAGCCCATCAATCCCACCAACAATGCATATAAGGTGATTGCGTGCCTCCTTGCTGGTCGACTCAGGGCAGTCCTCCCTATTGCCATTCACCATGGCCAGAGTGTTTTTATTAAGGGAAGAAACATTCTTGATTCAGCCATGGCATGTCATGAACTTAGTCATCATTTCAAGGTCCGCAAGCTCCCCAGATTCATCCTCAAGCTTGACTTCGAAAAGGCATTTGATAGAGTTGAATGGAAGTTTTTGGACACCCTCCTGGGAAAGATAGGATTCAGGGAAAAATGATTTTTGGATCAAAAGTTGCATCTCCTCTGCAAGCTACTCCATCCTTTTTAACGGAACAGTTTGTGGGTATTTTAAGGGAACTAGAGGAATCAGACAAGGAGACCCCCTCTCCCCCTTGCTCTTCAACATGGTAGCAGAATATCTATCCTCCTTGATATACTCGGCCAAGAACATGGCATGGCTCCTCCCCACGACAGATTGCACAGCCTTTGATATTCCGATTCTCCAATTTGCAGATGATACTATTTGCTTCGGGGTTGGTACCATAGATCAGATCAAAAAAATGTGTGTCGTTCTAGGATTATTTGAATTGGCTTCCGGTCAGAACATAAACTTGGGAAAAACTACTATTCTTGGCTACCACATTGATCCAGCTGGGCTTCGGGATATGGCGGACTACTTGGGATGCTCTGTGGGAAATATGCCAGCTACATATCTTGGGCTCCCACTTTTTGATTATCGGCCTTCGGCGTCACTATGGTCCCCCCTCATTGAGAATTTTGAAAAGAGGCTAACCACTTTGAGGGGTAAACTCTTATCAACAGCGAGGCGTCTCACTCTCTTCAAGTCTTGTCTGGCTGGGCTGCCAAATTATTTGTTATCATTCATGCACTGTCCGGCCTCTGTTTGCTCCAAAATTAATGCCATATGTCAGCGATTTCTATGGGGAGGTTCAGAAGACACCTTCAAATACCATTTGGTTAGTCGGAAAGATATTTGCATGCTTCATAAGGGGAGGATTGGGCATCCGGCCTACAAGAGATATGAACAAAGCTCTTATGCTCAAATGGATTTAGAATTTCAACTACAAGCATAGCAGTTTATGGAGGAATATGGTGAAATTCTACCTTCAGTTTTCGGGTGCCTGGTGGAGAGAGGGAGGCGCCGCTCGCCTCCTATCCCCGATATGGAAATCAATTTTCAAGCTCCTTCCAGTATTCAAAGGTATTCAAAGATGCTACCTCGTTTCACACGGGGAATGGAAGGACCCTTCTCTTCTGATCGGATGAATGGTGTGGCCCCCGATCCCTCTCGAAGGACTTCCTGGGGCTGCTTAGGGTGGCTAGCGAGCTCTCTTGCTTTGAAGTTGATTCATGGAGTGATCAATCGTGGAGTCTCCCGTTCCGCCGGGGATTAAATATAGAGGAATCATTGGCTTTTTGCCCTCTCCTTACTAGACTCATCAATACTATATCCTGGAGCACTCAGTTGATGAGCTGATTTGGAAGCCCAGCAATAATGGCCGATTCACTGTTACTTCTGCTTACTCTCATATCAGCAAACAAGACTACAGTATTCAAGAGCACAAGGCGAATCTGGCTTGGAAACTCTCAACACCAAGCAAAATCAAATTTTTCGTGTGGGTGGCCATTAGAGAACAGATTCTTACTTCAGACAACCTTCATAGAAGAGGCTTCACTGCCCCCGATCTTTCTTGCCCCCTTTGCAATGAGTGCGAAGAGACAGTCCAACATGTCCTCTTACACTGGATTTTCGTGGCAAGTTTGGATGAAGATTTTTAAGAAAATTGGGCTCCAAGTGGGGCTACATCAGGACATCTTTGGCACCTTTGAGATGGTTCAAGGGATTCTCCTTCCTCGGCTAGGCAAGTTAATACTTTCGTCTTGTCTTGCACATGTTCCATGGTGCATTTGGCTCGAGCAGAACAATCGGAGATTCAACTCCAAAGCTAGCACCCCGGACAACACGGCTTCTCATGCCGTTGGCCTCATCTCGAGCTGGCTTCATACAAGGAAAGATTTTGCCACTTTATCGGGATTTCCCTTCGGGAAAATTGGAATTTGATTGCTCATATGTCTAGCCCCAACAGAACTCCAAGTATGGCCATCTGGGATCCTCCCCCTTGCAACTGCATTAAGCTGAAATTTGAGGGTAGTGTTATTGGATGTCCTGGGCCGGCCGGAACAGGTGGTGTGTTCAGAGGTCACAATGGAAACCCTATTCTTTCTTATGCTAGTCCGGTGGGGATTATTGATTCTAATACTGCTGAAGTTAGTGCTCTGCTATTCAGCCTTCAAATCTTTAGGGATTGTCTCCATGGCAAGTACATCATTGAAGGCGACTCGAAGACGGTTATTAGTTGGTGTTCCAAAGATAGCTTCCCCCCTTGGCGCCACTGGCACATCACTGATAGTATTCCTAACATTGTATCTTCTATTCATTGTAATTGGAATCTCATTCCTAGATCAGCCAACTCTTTGGCTAATAAATTGGCAAAATTTGGAACTTCCCAACAATCTCTCATTGTTTGGGAAGGCTTCCCTCCTTTGTAAATTGTTCTTTTGAGCTTTTGTCTTAATAAAAATCAGCATCATTTAAAAAAAAAAAAATAATCACCTTGTGGCCACTGCTTAGAATCTCCTTGCCCCGCCGCGTGCAAAAAAAATTCATCTAGACCGTTTGCAGGAATAAAATCCTCACCTCTGACTCTTTAATCTGGCAGGGAACCCCGTCCCAGAACCCTGTGCCCTTTTTGTCAAAATGTTCCAGAAACAACCAATCACATTCTCCTATCCTGCCATTATGCCCTCTATCTGGACCACTCTTTTAAACAAAATCGAGCTCCAGTACTACGCTGCATCAAATCTATCATCCACTTTTCTCTCACTCATTGACACTAGCCTCCCAAAGCTAGGAGAGATGATTCTCTCGTGCTGCATGGGGCATATCCTATGGGGACTATGGAAAGAAAGAAATAGGAGGAAAATTCAAATTCAAATCTTCCCCCACTGAAATTCTAACTGATTACATTACAGGACAAGTAACTATCTGGCTTCCTAAACCGAAAAGAATTCAGAAACTTTAGCTACTCAAATTTTAGAGGAAATTGGCAGTTGGGCTGTCTCAGGCCCCAATACCCCCCTGATCATGGCTATTTGGGCCCTCCCACCATCAGGCCACTTCAAGCTTAACTTCGATGGGAGCGTTCTTGGTTGCTCTGGCCCTGCAGGATATGGAGGAGTTATCCATGATGCAAACGGTGATCTCGTCTTCTCTTTCGCGAGCCCTCTTGGTATCTCCGACTCCACCACAACAGCAAAACTCTCGGGCTTGCTGAACGGAATTCAATTTTTTCTAGCCGGCTCACAGACCCACTCTACATCGAAGGTGACTCAAAGGTTGTCATTAACTGGTGTGCAAACTCCATCAGACCTCCGTGGCATCACTAGGATATGTACTCAAAAATTTGTAATTTAATTTCCCTTTTGAATTGTACTTGGAAGCACATTCCTCGTTCTGCCAATCATTTGGCAGACATTCAGGCTAAGGCGGGCATTTCACTCCAACACCTTGTTGTGGAGGAAGGCCCTCTTTCCTAGGTTTGATTTGTACTTCTCTCTTCTTTTAATAGTTTATACACACCTTTTCAAAAAAAAAAAAAAAAACTTCATTTTTATTAAGCTCCATATATTCTGAAAACATTAGCTTCTTTTTTATGACAAGTACCTTTGACATTGTATTATTGGTTGGCATGGTAGAATCTAGTCTATTGGGTAGCAGAGTATTTTGATAAGCTGAATTTGGATCACTAATAATGGTTTTACATGCATGTTAATCCAGACATACCAAGACATTATCCTATAAATTTAGGAATTATACTTTAATAAAAGAGTACCTACCTACAATGAACTTCATGATTAGTACAATGTCAAATGGAAAGCCAATTAAATAAACATTGATATGAGAAGATAGACAGCAACTTCATACCCTGAAGAAATTCAACAATAGTTTCAATTTCTCATCTGAGTTTCTGCTTCCCTCTTGTTCAATCTGATGGTTCAGATGTTTTATCTCATTCATAACAGCTGCCTTCCTTTGATCCTAGTGTACAGAAAGGTTAACAAGATGAGGAGGATCACAAGATTCACAACTAAGCAAAAAGTATAACTCCGCAGAGAACTCTTTGCACTTTGAGATCTAAAAAGGTTGAAGATAAAAGCCAAATATGTCATTTTGGGAAAAGTTAAATAGGGAAACCTCCAGAAAATGAATGCATCGGAAGCGGCTTTACGGTAGTGACAATTCAAAGAGTAATAGCTGGCGACTGCTACGACAGGATGAAATACATTGCTGAAGAGATAAGAATAAAATTTTCTTAACTGACCAGTTCCTCCAAATTTGCTTCCAACCTCTTTACTGAAATTTGTGCACGACTAAACTCATCCTTGAGCTGCAGAATATTTTCCTCTTCCCTTTTAATATCGCATAGAACACTAACAACCTATATTTTCCGATTCATCAACAACAAATGTAGGAATAAGAAAAATGCAAGACTAAATGTTTTTTTTTTTTGCAAGACTAGTAGTTATTGCATGTCTATAACTAAAACTGTCAAATTATTGAGATTCAAAATGAATTTGGAAACAGTAAGCAACACATAAGCCTCTAAAAAGCATGAATGATTGCATCATGAACCTGCACCTTTACTATCTTTCTTTACTTCAAATGGAAAAAGCTAATGTTTACACTCGTTGCAGCAAAAAGGGTCAGTAGATAAACAACTTTTCCAACAAAAACTCAAACAAATTATCTTAATATTTGTTTGCCAGCAGTCTGTGCTTCCACTGAATCTACAATAGAAGGGCAGTACGATAACTATACAACTTGTTGATTTTGGAAATTAGTTCTGCAAATAGAAATGCATATTGAATTCCCAAAATAAAAGTAAAGAATTTTACAGCATATTTACCTCATCAGCCATCTCTGTGTGCATTGACAAAACACAACTGACGAACCACAATGTTACAGGATACAGAACATCATAGCCGAGTTGTTGAATTTGGTGGAATTTAATAGAGCGTGGACCTCCAAAAGATTGTAGTGCTGCTTCTATAACTCCGCAGCATACTGAAATTTCATCGAAAATCCAAAGCAACCAAGTGAACTGATGAATAAAGACAACTCCCAAAGACCTATTTAGATTTATTTTGATACATTGAAAGATGAAACAAATTAGTTAGATAACACATTCTATGAGACTTGCTTCTTAATCAAGTACACAGATTAGGTGAATTTCCAGACGATTTTCAGCTATGACTTGAGTAATATGGGAGTCAAGTGACGCAATATTGCAGACCAATGCACCAGCTAAAAGCCTGAGATCCACGATTCAAATGAACTCAGGTAAAAGAAGAAGTGATAGTAAACGTAAACCTAGAACTAGTGATGAAGAAAAGTATTGGCAATTGTTCAAAGAAAGGACAACCCAATGATGATCATCAGAGCAACTCACCAATTTACATTTTAAACACATAGTTGCCTTCCCTAACCCCTGTACTTTGTCCCCCCCACGTAACATTAAACCAAAATTTCAGTTTATTTTGCTGCATCCTCCATGTTTATCTAAAAGTCGCGAGTAATTTTTTTACGAGTTGGAGAGTAGCAACTTGAGAAAGAAAGAGATTGAGTACTAGCATTTTGTATAGGAGGGGGAAATCTTCGTCGTACAAGAAGTCGAATAGCGTGTAGACAACTCTGATGACCGGAGTGCATCAGGGACTGCGACCGGCAAAATTTTCAGCAGGCGAACAGTGGGACACGGGCACACGGATACAGGTGAATTCAATATCGCAAACGTATTGGAAGATCTCTGATGGGATAGATCACCGGATGCCTTTCTCTCCCGCTGCCACCAACTACACGAATAAAAATTGAAACACGAAACAGAATTTCTTTAAAAAAATCAGAACTGTATTAGTTCGGTTCCGGAGTAGGAACCGAGGAAATCCGCGATTCTGGCGGACTGGAACCTGGGCTATAGTTTGGGCTCACTCCGGCCGTTAACAAATAAAAGGGCCCAAACAAGAATAAGGGGGGGGGGTAGGTAACAAAACGAAAATTTGATCTTCATCTTCATCTTTATCTTCATCTTCAGCTCATGTATCTACATGATCTTCATCTTCGAAATGGGTGTTAGTTTGGACAAGTTCATCTTCGAAATAGGGTGTTAATGTGGACAAGTTCATCTTCATCTTCATCTTTGAAATTTAAAACCATTGATTTTATTAATTATAAAAATAAGTTAATTAAACCAAGTGTTTGAGTTAACAGTATTTTAATTACCACTATTAAATCACTAATACAATAGAGTAAATAAAAAATAAATATGATTAATAAATAAAAAAGTATTATATTAATAACATAAGATAGATTTTTTACTTGGTATTAATTAATAATATATTTTGACAAAATTAAAAGTAATTAATTAATCAAATGCATACTTTAATTATATTTTATTTACCAGAGACTTAAATATGAAGTTTAATATAGTAATAAAATTGAACAAAAATAATAAATAAGTACATAAACAACTTTATTAATAACCTAAAAGAAAGAGTATTCTAATAACAAGTTCGTGTTTTTAATATTAAAATCATCAAGTTACAAGTTTAGTACATATAAACGACGCATGTTCTAAAGTAATAAGATACAACCATCATTTATCGTTCCACATGGAAGTCGATATGGCATCTCGAAATTGTGCGGCTCTTGTGGATTCTAATGCACTCTACCTCCGAAAGCATGTTACTTGGCTACCCACATCCTGAAGACTATCGCAATCGTTGTTGTTTGTATCATCTATTGCACCTAATTGGACCGCATCACCTCCTCCACCGAGCTCGCCACCCGAATCATCATCTTCAAATATATCATCATAATCCTCTCCACGTATATAATTGTGCAATATGCAATAAGCATGTACAATTTTTCACCTGGATCTTAAAAGAAAATGGAGTGTCTTTTAACATTTGAAATCGAGCTTTTAAAGCACCAAAAGTTCGCTCAATAATTCCATAAAAATGAGTGTTTTCAGTTGAGTTGAATAATTCTTTTTCATTTCTAGGAATATTATCTCAAAATTCTTGCAGATGATACCAGGTTCCTCGATATAGAGCCAAAAATCCCGGAAGATTTGCATAACCAGCATCGACTAGATAATATTTTCCTATAATAGAAATTACATACCACATAAAATAATTGAATATAAAATAGATAAAAATGACTACATAAAAATATATTACTTACCTTCAAGTACAAAGATTTTATCTCGACATGCGTCCTTTAGTACACGGGAATCAGCTGTTGATCCCTCCCATCCAGCAAGTACATAAGTGAATTGCATGTCAAATGAACATGTTGCCATCACATTTTGTGAGAGATAGCATTTTCTATTCCAGAACCTTGGTTGATCTTCAAGTGGAATGTTCGCTTTGATATGAGTTTCATCAATAGTTCCAATACAATCCTAATTATACATTTTCAATTAATATTGACTTACTTTGTATATTAATCTAAAATTATGTAGTTATAGGAAGTGATGTTACCTTGAAGTACGGATAAAACATTGAACTGGTTAAAATCTTCGAGTGTGTGCGTTCCGAAGGTCGTTTGACGTAATCAGAGTGAAGTTTGAGGATTGCATCCAACACCTTGAAATACTTACTTATGGTCCAGTTTGACCTAGCAAATATCTCTGCTGTGACACTATAAGATTGTTGTCGACCAACAGTTAGGAGGAAATATGCAAGTTGTTTTTCAACTGAGATGGTCTTTTGTGGCTGATAAAAACCCTTTACTAGTAAGTATATCTGCCAATTTGTAAAATACCAATTGATTCATCTTGTAAACTTTCCGAAATTTAACTGGTGATTTGTCTAGTGCCTTTTGCAAATACAATGGACCATTCATCCCACAAGAACGTGGTACATGTCTGTTGCAATGGTACAAATAGTATCTTTCCATGGTGATAAACAAAGTTGTGAATGCAACCATAGTTGCAACATTTTCTTCGTCTGTCATAGTATCCATGGAAATCTACAAATTCAATCGCCTAAATGTCATAAACACAAGTAAACATCAATCTTCAATCATAACCTATTTGCAATCACACCTATACACAACTATATTCATCCACATTCCCACATCCTACATTCAATCACATCCCTACGCAAACATGTTCATTTAATTGTCCACATCCATACTCATCTACCATATTCATCCATGCAATATATAAACACAACAATATATCAAATTTAAATACTAACCATACTAATAAATTTTGCAACGTCATAATTCAAACATCAAACCTAATACATTACAATATTCCAAAAAAATTGTGTATTTATAACGCATTACAATTAGTTTTCAAAATAATATTTAAGCCACTCGACCCTCCCTTCCACTGTCATCTCCGCAAACATGACCTTCTTACGTGGCTTATCCAACCATAAAGGAGCGTGAAACTTCAATTCTACAGACAGGTCCAGGATTTCCCTGAGGGCTTTGACCCAATCTCTTCATCATGAAATTTTCAAATGTCTGAGCTATTTGATCCATTACATCAATGGATCTACTAGTGTCATCATCGGGCATTTCGGTTCTCTGTCTACCACAACTTGAAGATGACCTCTTACTTCTTTCAGATTGATTACCTGGAGACCCATCCATGCTTAATAATAGCAATAGAGTATCCCTAACTATATCAACATCCTCAGGCTCATCTATCGGGACATGTTCCGATTCACGAATGAGTTCATCGCCCTAATCTACAAAGGTTGCACCTCCTGACCCTACGGCTATTGTGTTTCCCACCACCACAGCTAATTTGTCGTACAGGGGGCAACCTTCACGTCTGTACTTCTCAGCATCTTTATGCTCCTACAAGAATAAAACATCCTTTATACATCTTGGAATAGAGTTATACTAACGCAGAAAACATAAAAAATATTTTATAGTATATCATGATGTACTGACCTTTATGTAGTCAAGCCATACAGAATTACATGTAGTAACTCGTTGTGTGGTTGCATCCCAACCGAACCCACTAGTGTTGATACAACTCGTTACCGTTTGGTATGTTTTCTTCCATGATCTTGTTCGATTTTTCACCTACTCAACAATTTTTTTATTGACTGCGTCTTCATTGAACTTATTAACACAGTTCATATATACCTCATGCTTCCATACCCCGTTAGGCAACTTGTTCCCTAGATTAACTTGCTCGACCAAGAGATCGAACATTTTGCTATCGTCTTCAAAGGTCCAAATGTCATATGGTCTACTAATTGGTTGTCTTCTTGCAGGCATGTATAATCTAAATCCGAGACGGTCCTCATGGAAAAACCTTTATCAGACAACCTTTACCCATCACGGAAACACAAACCATAAAAAATAGAATACCATGTGGTGGATATGTATAACACCCGAATCTCCTCACCACATGGTAAAAACATCTCATAGCACTTCAAAATTTCTCAACAACATTCTCAAACATTTCAAAATTAATTAAACTATTTTCACTACTGCATATGCACTAAACAATGAAAAACACACACATCAAGTCCAAATTCACCGAACACCCCTAGTAGAGCCCCATATAACTTCGCAGTCACTACGAACTGTACCTCGTCAGTAATGGGGGTCGGGTTTTGTTGGTTAAAGGATGCCCGTGTAGGCGACTCAGCCTTGTTTGAATTGGACTAAAAAACCCTTAATAAAACCTAAACCATAAACCATCAAACCCTAAAGTCAAACCCTATCACCTACTAAACTCTAAACCCTAAACACTAATTCCATAACATAATACCCTAAACCCTAGACCCCCTAAAACTTATAAGCCCTAAACCCTAAACCCAAAAACCCCTAGAGCTTAAAAATACGAAAACCCCAAAACCTTAAAAACCCTAAACCATCAAACCCTAAACCCTATCACCTACTAAACTCTAAACCCTAAACACTAATTCCAGAACTTAATACCTTAAAAGCCCTAAACCCTAAACCCTACACCCTAATTCCAGACCCTAAACCCAAAAAACCCTAGAGCTTAAAAACACAAAACCCCCAAAACCTTAAAAACCCTAATCCCTAAAATACCCTAAATCCTTAACCATAAACCCTAAACCCTAATTACAGGACCTTTAAATACCAAGCACCAAACCCTAAAAATAATCTCTAACACGAATCAAGAATTTAGACCCTAAACCGTAACCCTAAATCCCACAATTATGCACAAATAACCCCCAATTAGGCACTAAAAATAAAATAAAATTAAATTAAACACTAATTTAATGAAAAAAATTAGGGTTTAGTCATACCTTCTTAAATTTGGGGAAAACCGAAGCCGAATGGTGAAATCGATGGCTAATCGAAGTAGAAATTAAGCAATCGATGACCAAATGTCAAAATCAAAATCGAAATGGGGAAATTGAACGAAATCAGAAGGTATTTTGGGGGAAAGGAGAATAGCCAGAGAGAGAAGGGAGTGGGAGGTTGAAAGGGAGAAGAGAGGGAGAAGAGAGAGAAGAAAGGGAGGTCGAGAGGAATAAGAGAGAGAGAAGCAAGAGAGAAAAACGGAGAGCGAGTCCAAGAGAAGAGAGGGAGGCACGGAGACGAGAGAGGAGGTGCGAGAGAGAGGGCGAGTCCGAGAGAAGACTGATAGACGGAGGCCGGAGACGAAAATTTGAGAGAAGAGAGGCAGCAACGATGTCGGGGGTGCAGGGAGACGAGAGAGGGAGTGCGGCAGAGAGGAAGAAAAAAAGGGAAATGTGGACGCGCGAGAGAGGGGGGGTGCGAGGAGAGGGAGGGGAAAAACAAGCATCGTGCGTCCTTCGTCTCAAAAAAGATCAAATATGGCCTTCTTTGAGATGAAGGATTTTAAACCGTGGAGATGAAGGACCGCTTCATCCCCTGCATCCAGATGAAATGTCATTTGCACTCTACTAACGACTTCAAGTGTTGAAGGGCGTCATGCGGTTGAAGATCATCTCAGATTTCAAGTTGACTAACCCCCACAAAGTGAGAGGGGTCTCTAGTTGAAAGCATATTCATGTCTAGCATATTCTATGTGGCATTCACTAGAAAGTATATTTACCATGGATCCCTTGCTAATCTAAGTACTATGGCTTGTTGAAGCAACTAATAATTCATTTACCTTCAAAGCTTGTGCAGTTTGTGGTTTTTACAATGTCATGCCTCGACAGATGCAGTCTATACCCACCCACCTATATGATTGCATAAGGTATGTAGATGCTCGGAGACTCTTTGAACCATCCCTAAAACAATAATTGCTCAATCTCGATTAAATTCATTTTCAATAGGATATGAATATAGAACATATAAGTCAGTAATTCAAACTACTTCTAATTCTAGCATACATTTTGCATAAGAAATGCTCCTACTTGATAGATGATGTTGCATTCTTTCCTAGGAGGAAGTAGAGGATATTATCTATCATGCATTTTTTTACAACTAAAACCTATGAATAGGCTCCAAGCTAGGGGTGGGCATTGGGTCGGGTTCTACGGGGAACCCGATCTAAAAACCTAGAATCAGGTTTCTAATTTCACCCCGCGGGTCAGGAATGGAGCAAAGAAAAAAACCCGCCAAGTTTCGGGGCAGGATGGATTTTCCAAAACCTGACATGAACCTGACCCAAACCCGACCCACATATGAGAGAGAGATATAAAACGGGGTTGAGACAGGTCGGATTTATGCAGATGGGGTGAGGACCAGTCAGGTTTAAATCGTGTTTATGGGGACAAGGCAGGAGTGGGGTTACGAGGATGGTGATCGGGTCTGGTTGGGTTTGACAATTTAGGTGTTTTCAGGGGCGGGGATCCGGTTTGAATTTCGATAAACCCAACCCGACCTGACCCATGCCCACCCCTACTCCAAGCATATCTATATCATCTAGATATCTCCACAAACTATTTAATTAACCCTCCATTAGAATATACAAATGTCAAACCAACAAAAGTGATCAAAGAATAAACACGAACAATTAGGGATGGACAATGGTCAGGTTAGGATCGAGTTTACCAAAACCCAAAACCCAAACCCAAAAAAAACCGGATTCATCAAACCTGAACCAGACCGTCCCCGCCTTGTCCTCGTGAACTTGACTTAAACCCGACCAGTCCCCACCCCATCCCCGTAAAACTTGACCCATCTCAATCCTATTTTATATTGTTGTCTCGTATGTAGGTCGAGTTCAGGTAAGGTTTGGGAAAATCCATTCCTGACCAGAAACCCATCAGGTTTTTTTCTCGCCCTATCTCCAACCCGTGGGTTGAAATTACAAACCTGAACCTAGGTTTTTCAAGTTGGGTCGGGTTCCCCTTAAAGCCCAATCCAATGCCCACCCCTACGAACAATGTTCCCCAAGTCCTCTCCCCTCTCGAGGGCCTTGAACTTGTTGGCAAGTGTTGCTATCGTTCATTTTAACTCATTCCCAACAAGCCTCAGTAGTGTGAGGGTTACTAACATTCCAATGAAAGTTAAAATACATGCAATGGCATTTCAACCCCTATAATATGGTTACATCTTGTGGTC
The DNA here is from genome assembly GCF_029961685.1 of Aristolochia californica. Classification (NCBI taxonomy): domain Eukaryota; kingdom Viridiplantae; phylum Streptophyta; class Magnoliopsida; order Piperales; family Aristolochiaceae; genus Aristolochia; species Aristolochia californica. The sequence continues at coordinate 10,829,867 of NW_027181815.1, read as the reverse complement.
TATAATGGAAGAAGTGCCCCCCTCCCAGTGATAACCCCAAAGTGGGCCAGATCTCCTTGACAGACTATATAGTCCAAGATAGACCTATTGCCCAATTAGGGGTATTCTATGGAAATGACCATATGGAGTTTGGTTTATTATTTCCACCACATGATAGGGTAAAGTAATGTTTACAAAAAAAGATGTAGATCCTTGAAGAGCCACAACTCGAAGTTACAATCACACTCATCCCTATGTAATATAAATAAACTTATTCATGGTAATATCATAATATCAAATAAAAGAGTTATTACTTCTCTTGAGGAGGAGGGGAGGACACCTCCCTGAATGTGGCAGCATCAACCACTACTTCATCTAAGCACGACAAGGTAGAGACCACCACCGCTTGCCCCATAGGTAGAATAGGATCTGGTAGAGCAGTGTTGGATGACAAGCATTAGGGTGTTCTTCTTTACCTATCACTTTCTCATATTCACTACAATAACTAAATAAAGAGGAAATTGTAAGAAACACAACATACTAAAATAGTATATAAAAAGGTAACTGGTCACAATATAGTATAGATATGAAAGAAATTTTCATTGATACCCAATAAAATAGAAAATAATATCGTGTTAGAACTGAACCTAGTTTAGTACTATGTTGTTTGGTATAAATTTTCATATACTACTATGCTATTTGCAAGGTCTTATGCTACACTGTGATTAAGTATTATGTTTCCTTAAGTTAGTCATATGTCACACTCTCATAACAACAAATCAAACACAAAATTTTCAAGTTTTAACTTGCAATTACATCTTATTGGATTAAACATTACTCAAAGATTGTGTGTGCATAGTGAAAAAGAAGAAGCTTTCAAAAAATGAAAAAAGCAAAAGAGAGTTTTTCCAAAAAAAAAAAAAAACAAAGATTTCTTCTCACAAAGAGACCCTTGAACCTACTATTTATAACAACAAACATCTACGAAAAATAAAAAAGAGAATAAAAGGCATGAAAACACACTCAAGGGTCTAGGAATTTGTATGGCAATATAATATTAGCAGTAAGAATAAAACTAAACCCATGTATAAAAAACAAAATATGAAAACCCATTCTAGCCTCAAATGCAATCCCCCTAATTTCATTTCTTTGACTTTTAACCTATTAAAACTTAGGATTTCATGATGTATAATCAAAGTAAAACATGATTAAGGAGTGAGAAGAATAAGAAGAAGAGTTGGGGAGAGAACGTTTAGGAGGGGAAAAAGAAAAGTGATGGATTTGGAGAAGAAGAAAGAAGTTGGAGAATTAGGGTTATGAACTTTATTTATAGATGCTAAAAGTTCCAATATTGTAAGTATATCCTTCACCCCAGTAAAATCAAAGAAAAAACAAAAATCATAAATTAATTATATCAATGATACTCTAACTTATTCATATCTTCTAACATAACCAAAGGAAAGGCATTGTAGACAAAAGAGAGGGAACGAAAGATAAAGAATGAGAACAAAGAGAATGAGTGAGAAAATAGATAAGGAAAATGCTTATCGGGGAATGTTCTTCATTAGATTTTGAATTTTCGAGGAGGAAGACATAGGTCTTCTGTCGATTTCGGATGAGAAGGATGAGGAAGACCGAGGAAGACATAGGTCTTCTGTCGATTTCGGATGAGAAGGATGAGGAAGACCGAGGAAGACAGGGTTTTGCACAAACACTCCAATGTTTCAAAACCTCAAAAGTTTGAGAACGAAGAAGAGTTTGAGAACGGCTATGTTATTGTTGGGTTTAAAGAAGATGCAAATGTTCATGGCTTGGTTTGGGTTGGAAATTAGGGGCATTTTTTTCCCAAAATTCTCATATTGTCATTTTATCATCTTGGGTTTAGGAATCATAATTTTATAATTATTTCATTGAAGATTTGTAAATTTTCATAAACTCTTATTCACTTTGGTTACACACCACCAATCTAATACAAGCATTGACATATCCCTAAATGGAAAGCCAAAATTGAGAATGCATGCAGTTCCCTGGTTTTATTCGAGCATTGCAAGCATTCATTCCACTTGTAATCCGTCGCTTTACCATTTATGGGAGGGACGCGGAGAAGGGATTGACGGTTGAAAGGCTTAAGACGGTAGATAGGGAGCAGACGAGGACGTGAATGGAAAAGAAACTGAGACCTGTGATTCAGGTATGCCTAAAGAAGCAGCAAAAAATAAAGGAACAGAGGAAGGATTCTTGAAGTTCGGTATGTAGTGATCGAAATTCTGACAACTTAATAACTTATCTACCTGATATTGAGGGTAGTATGAACTAAGTGTTGCAGACATAGAAGTGCTTTTGCGGAAGGAACATGAGAACTCACAAAAAGGGATAACTTCTTTTCTACACAGAGGGAGAGCCAGGGAAGAAGCTGAGCAAGTGCAAAAATCAATGTAAATTGATAAAGGAGGCTATGTCCACAGAACACATTCATCGAAAATTAACCGTTACCTCCGTCGCTGGAGCAGCAAAGAAAAGAAAGTGAAACGGAGGAATCTTGGAAAAGGAAGCAAAATTGAGGAAGCATAAGAGAATATCAGGATGGCGCCCCAGTTTCGGATGGGATCACAAACATCAAATGGTTTTTGCGAGGGGCATTATCCACAGCGCAGTGTTCATCTGCTTCAAGTCTAGGGTTGATGTTCTCTTCAGACCCTTCTTACAGGTCTTGCTTCTCTTAGTTTTTTGTAGCATTTGATTATCTTGGTACATGACAATGGCCATTTTCTTTCTTAACCTGCGGAACTTATACTTGTGATTGTCCTGTTTGGAACTTGGAATTGAAAATATAGAATTATGCCAAAAAATGGAAAAAAAATGCTAGAATTCAGGCTTATAATATAATTAGACCTTTTCTGGTATTAGTAATTTGATACAGTGACAGCTCCAATGGTGAAGGTGAACTGCAAATATTTACTCTTTTTTAGACGATATGCTTCAATAAAATAAAACTTTTCACTATTGTTATTTTGGATTGCTTTGTAATTTGCAATTCACTTACCAGAACCTGTGGCAAACAATTAGCAGAGCTTTCATTTGTATCTATTCTGTAAAAGTTGTACATAATTTGCTTGAAGCACACAATGAAAAAAGCAGTGCTATTGAAAAATTCTTCCAGGTTCTGTAGTCATATATCAGAACTCTGTAGCATTAGTATTGATTGATAATGGGAAAGATACACTTTTGTGTGTCTTTATGAGCTTATCAGGACACGGATGTAACGAGCCTGGATGATATCTTTATAAATTCACTTCAGAACCTGGATTATCTGTTTGGATTGCAGAGAGGTCCTAGAAACTCAACCAAGGTGTCACCACTCTTTTTAACTGTTCAAAGGTGTTTGCATTTATTTGATAGGTGCTGACGGCTAAAAGAGAGAGAGGCCTGACATTGTTTGGTAGTGGAGAAAACTGAGCAGCCTATTTGGAGGGAGTAACAAATTGAACTAGAATTGATAGACAGCATTGAGCATCATAGTAAGCTGAAAGCCTTTTAGTTTTTTTTGTTTTTGTTTTTTCTTGAACTCTTCTTGATGTATTAGACTTTGTTAGTTTGTTTCAGATTCTTCCCTGTTGCCTTCTGGAAACCTGAAGAGGTTTATGCCCATCATTCAGTAGAGTAATGATTTTACCTATGCAGTAAACAAATAGGTGTTAAGATCCTTCTTTCTAGTCCAATAATTTGAACGCTCGAGGAATTGATTGCAACAACTCAAAACTAGAGAAACAACAAAATCGATTGAGAATAGGGATTTCTTTCATTTTTCAGAGCCATTTCTTATCTGAACAATAGATATATTGCATAAGTGAAAAGTTTCTGGTTAGCTCTAGTCTTCCTTTTCTAATCTATAGGACTCAACATTCAGCTATTCAACAGTATTTCAGAAACACAACACAAGATTGTTCCTTGTATGAGCTCTGAATAAACATTTTTATATATTTTTACTGTTTAGTGACTTGCTTGTAAACAAAGAAGATATAAAAGGTTTGCCTAGAATAAAGTTTGTTTTTAATTAATTGTTGCATGTAGGAGAATCCTTAAAAATTATTTCAAATTCATATGAGGTGTACCTCCATTGATATTTTCCTTGTCTATGCAGTCGTCTTGACATTGTCTATGTCCTTCATTATAACATTTCAGAAATTGTTGGAGGAATGAAGTTTTATTGTCTAGTTTGATAGAGATCAAGATGATCAAGATAAGAGGCTTTTTTGTTGGTAGTTAGGATTTGCTTTTTTTGATTGTTGATTCTCTTTCTTTCATCAATAAGATGTTTCAGAGGCAATAAGTGCAGAGGGGGCTTTCTTCAGCTCAAGCTTAGGTGTTCTATTTGCTTTTATTCGATCCAGTACACTGCTTGGTTTGGAAACAAATTTCCCACATTTAGCAACAATAACAGAGGTGAACAGGTTGAGATGAGTTGACACACAAAGGTACACGATGAAGGCTGCGCCCAAACACTAAAAATCTAATTCACTGAAATCCCTGCAAATGCTTCCACTGTGTTCTCTCTGGGTTTGTCTATTTTGGAATAGAAGAAGGAAAGATACTCCATAAAGTTAAATGGTTTGAAGAGCAGAGGATGCTGCGTGTCAGCCATCTCCTCCGGTACCTCCAATGTCCAGCCCTCGTTGGGAACCGAAAATATTCCGCAGGAGTATCGCTCTTTGTCTTTCACCACAACGCGATGATTTGCCGCGTGGAATCTGCCATTGCTCCATATCTGTAAAAGCAATATCCAGGAACTTATTTCTCTATTCAAATTTGTCCATTTGTTAATAACCAGGATCAATTGGGAATAGAATGAACTTGAACCCAGTAATTCTCTTGATTTTTATGATTTTTTATATGTGTAGGTGTCTTGGATTCATTTATGGCAGTGTTTGTTTTTCACTGAAAAAGATAAAGGAACACCTGGAGCTTGAAGGGACGTTACCAAGAGACAATAAATTGAGAGAAGACAAAACGATAATCCTAACATCAGAAACGATGTGACCCGGATTCCATGAAAACAACCATGCCTACACATTTGTCTCTTTCACTACTTTCTTGTTTAATTTAGAGCAAAGTTGCAGGCTTGTAGATAGCCACCAATAATTTTTTTTTTTTTTTTTGTCATACTTCGTTTATATTCCAATAAAAATTTTAAATTCATCCTTCTTTTATTAATATTGGGGTTTATACATGAAAAGACTTTTGGGATTTTCTGAGCCTTGTCTCTTTTTATCATAAATTATCTTAATTTTTTTACAGAATTTAAAATATCCTTCATGAATAACATCCCCGCCATTAAAGCCTCTCTATAACAAGGATATTAAACAGAAATAGCAGGAAATTTATTAGTTATTTGTGTCTTTATTCAGATGAAAAACTAATTCAGTTAAACCAAAGCAATATTTCTCAGAGTCCCTCTGATCTACCTTTTGTTTATCCTTTTTCTTCAGAATTTTTGGCATACTATTTTCTATTTTACTTCGAACTGGATTGCTATTCACTTGATGATCAAACGCTGACAACCATGAGAAGAAATGATGGAGATGAGGAGATGGAGAAGAGAGTTACTGTACCTTGAGCGACTCCCCGACAAGCACAATGAAGGAGCCTTTAGAAGCAGGCACATCGATCCAGTCGCCATGCTTGGATTCTACTTGGAGTCCAAGCTCATCTTGACTCAGGATCGTTAATATGTTCTTATCCGTATGCGCCAAGAGCCCAATTGTCGATTCATCGCTAGGTGTGGCCTTGTACTTCATCACACGGAAGACGCAGCCCGTGTTTCTTACGTGGGAATCGAACTGGTTTCCGATGCCGAAGCTATCAAACGCCATCTTCCTTATCGTCATCTCCAGCTCCAGCATTCTTCTGCTCGTCGAGTAAAGACCTTGGCTGCCAAATTTTTTTAATGAAACCAAGTAAAAAAAAAAACCAGAAAACTAAAGAAACTGTTCATGCGTTCTTATGTATTTTGGCCGTAAAAGGAAAAACAGGAAAAAGCATTTTGTACGAGAAGATGCAGGCTCAGTGATAGCGGATGGCGAGCTGCAGGTTCAGACGTGGGACCTGAGCTTCACAATCATTTCTAGAACCTGGGTCATATCCAGAAGGAGCAGAACCATTTACGCAGCATGTTTCCGTTGGGAAATCAAATATGATTCTCGTCCATGATCAGTGGCTTTTTGAGTGGGAAATCAAATATGATTCTAGGCCTCCATTGATTCACCTTCCATGTTGGTGCAATTTAACCCTAACTGGTAACTTGCACCGACTAGCAGTTTTAAATATTAAGGATTCAATTTCTCCATGGACGATGATTTAAATCATAAGAAAGAAATTAAAAAAAGGGGAAGTTTTGAAGGGATAGCAGAAGTTGACCAGAATTCCGGGTTCCCTTCCGGCCACATGAGACGGGTGAAGCTCTGAGCCACATCGTAGTCCGTCGCACTCTCCACCCCGAAGCTCTCGTACAAGGGCACAGCTTCCAAGTCGCCGACGTACCCGAAGTAAGGTTTAGGATTGATGTTTTTCTTCTTCCTCTCCGGAGGGAGATCGAACAGAGGCTTCATGGCCTGGAACAAACCGTCCAGAACATCTCGTGGGACCGCATCGCATGTCACGATGAAGCAGCCGAACTTCTCGCAAGCGTCTCTAACCTCTCGGCAGAGCCCGTCCCATCTCTCACTCCCTGGCTCCAACCGTTCCGACCCTTTGCAGAGATCCAGAAACGGGATCTCAGTCGCTCCTTCTTGTCCCATCTTTACAGGCGAAAAACCAAAAAAATAGAAATATAAAAAGTAAAACACAGAGCTGCTGACAAGCTTTCGTTTAATCCTCTTTGCAGTTCGTATAGATTTATATAGGCGTGTCTATCTGTAGTTCCAGCATGGGGTTGACCGTTACGATAATAGCAGCGCAAAATTACACAAAATATTTCCGATTCTTCATCCATATTTTCATGACATTGATATATATATGTGCCTGGAAAAATCGTTATCGCTGCCGAGAAGTGTCTGGACAATTTCGTTTTCTGGTTTATTATATGTTGGGAGGGAGCCTCGGATCATGTGGCATTTATTCGGATCCTGTTACAGAGTAGATATGAACCCATTTGTCATCAATGCCCCGTGCCGAAAATAAAATATATTCTCCAGTTG